>NW_027646056.1:0-451704 GCF_951394435.1 Stenella coeruleoalba | reverse complement strand
CTTAAGGGTAAAGGTGAGTTGGGGTGCTGCATAAAACCAGAGATTGAAATGAGCACATATAAAGTTCCTTAAGCCAAATATGGAATAGACAAGAGCTACTCCTTGCTCAACGAAATGGACTCAACACCCCATATTAAAAGCCTAAGAATGTACCTGACTAGTAAGTATCTTAAAACCTATGGATTGCTATGTCTCCAAAAGAGAATCAAGCGTGTGTACAGGGGCATAAACGCAGCAGTGATAGGATTGGAGAGGTTCGGTGAGCAAATGAAAACCCTTTGAAGTCATATTGCATGGTACACATTCCACGGGTCTCAACTCTCCAGGTTTAAGGTATTCTTCCTTCAGCTAAAACATGCATGTGGAACCCAGAGTATGATCAACCGTGTGAACGGGAGACTTGTTCAAATATGTCTCAGTTGTCCTCCCCTGGTACTCGGGTGCAACATTCCAGACGCTTTACTAACACTCTCCCCACTTGGAGAGTCAGCGCCTTTAACCTCCTGTTTGGCCCAGTTTGCAATTTCTGCGGAAGATGAACAGGAATAGGGAGAACCAATGAGAGACTAGCTGGAGGTGTCTGGACGGGCAAATTTAACTCTCATTTCCCACCAGGAAGAGGAAATAACCAAAGGCTCAGCGTGCTGTGCCGGAACCAGATTAGGGCCTGAAGCCATCCTGCGGTGTTGCGGCCAGCTCAAAAGAAAGCGAGTTGAAGAAAGGAGCTCAGGGGCACTGTAATTCACAAACCTGCAGAGTTATAAATGTCAGTTATCGTCCAAAAATATACTGAAGTAAGGCTGCCAAGAGGACTTGAAAACGGGGCAGAATTGCAGGAAACCGATTTCAGGAGGTAGACTGGAATTGCATTGAAAGCATAGGAAAAGAGGCAGAACGTCCACAATGATGCACTTGGCCAAAAAGGTCGTGTGCGTTTTTTCCTGAATATATTCAGGAAAAAATGCACACGCCCTTTTTGGCCAACCAAGCAAACTTGCAAAGGAAATCTGCACTAAAATGAAGTCTCACTTCCCCCCGGTCAAAAGGGCCATCTGATAAAAGTGTAAAATCCAGAAAGGCAGGACAGGCCATGGAGAACTGGGAGCCTTGTTATGCTGATGGGCGGGATGTAAATTTCCAACAGACACTCGGGAGAAGTTTATGGTGTTTCCTGAAACATCTAAAAAACAAAGCAACAGAGCCTAGGGCACTTCCACTTATGGTCCTATAGCTTAGGGAAATTAAAATCAAAAAGACACAGCCACCCCAAAGTTTGGGACGCCTCTGTTTACAAGAACCTCGTTTACCATACCAGTTCAATATCACAGAAAGTGAAAAATGGATAAAGAACTTGTGGTACTTACATACAATGCAGTATCACTCAGCAATGAAATCAATGTCATCAGGCCCGTAGCAGCATAATGAGTGGATTCAGGTACGATGATTCTAACTGAAATAAATCACACATAAAAAGAAACATCATAAGATATCACTAATACACGGAATGTAAACTTGGCTACACAGGAACTGAATTCCAAAACAGAACAGGGTCTCAAATTTCGAAAACCAACTTATGCTTGCTTAAGTGGAAAGGTGAGTTGGGGTGCTGCATAAAACCAGAGATTGAAATGAGCACAGATAAAGTTCCTTAAGCCAAATATGGAATAGAGAAGAGCTACTCCTTGCTCAACGAAATGGACTCAACACCCCATATTAAACGCCTTAGAATGTACCTAACTAGTAAGTATCTTAAAACCTATGGATTGCTATGTCTCCAAAAGAGAATCAAGCGTGTGTACAGGGGCATAAATGCAGCAGTGATAGGATTGGAGAGGTTCGGTGAGCAAATGAAGACCCTTTGAAGTCATATTGCATGGTACCCATTCCACGGGTCTCAACTCTCCAGGTTTAAGGTATTCTTCCTTCAGCTAAAACATGCATGTGGAACCCAGAGTATGATCAACCGTGTGAACGGGAGACGTGTTCAAATATGTCTCAGTTTTCCTCCCCTGGTACTCGGGTGCAACACTCCAGACGTTTTACTCACAATCTCCCCACTTGGAGAGTCAGCATCTTTAACCTCCTGTTTGGCCCAGTTTGCAATTTCTGCAGAAGATGAACAGGAATAGCGAGAACCAATGAGAGACTAGCTGGAGGTGTCTGGACGGGCAAATTTAACTCTCATTTCCCACCAGGAAGAGGAAATAACCAAAGGCTCAGCGTGCCGTGCCGGAACCAGATTAGGGCCTGAAGCCATCCTGCGGTGTTGCGGTCTGCTCAAAAGAAAGCGAGTTGAAGAAAGGAGCTCAGGGGCACTGTAATTCACAAACCTGCAGAGTTATAAATGACAGCTATCGTCCAAAAATAGACTGAAGTAAGGCTGCCAAGAGGACTTGAAAGCGGGGCAGAATTGCAGGAAACCGATTTCAGGAGGTAGACTGGAATTGCATTGAAAGCATAGGAAAAGAGGCAGAACGTCCACAATGATGCACTTGGCCAAAAAGTGCGTATGCGTTTTTTCCTGAATATATTCAGGAAAAAACGCATACGCACTTTTTGGCCAACCAAGCAAACTTGCAAAGGAAATCTGCACTACAATGAAGTCTCACTTCCCCCCGGTCAAAAGGGCCATCTGAAAAAAGTGTAAAATCCAGAAAGGCAGGACAGGCCATGGAGAACTGGGAGCCTTGTTATGCTGATGGGCGGGATGTAAACTGCCAACAGACACTCGGGAGAAGTGTATGGTGTAAAAAACAAAGCAACAGAGCCTAGGGCACTTCCACTTATGGTCCTATAGCTTAGGGAAATTAAAATCAAAAAGACACAGCCACCCCAAAGTTTGGGACGCCTCTGTTTACAAGAACCTCGTTTACCGTACAAGTTCAATATCACAGAAAGTGAAAAATGGATAAAGAACTTGTGGTACTTACGTACAATGCAGTATCACTCAGCAATGAAATCTATGTCATCAGGCCCGTAGCAGCATAATGAGTGGATTCAGGTACGATGATTGTAACTGAAATAAGTCACACAGAAAAAGAAACATCATAAGATATCACTAATACACGGAATGTAAACTTGGCTACACAGGAACTGAATTCCAAAACAGAACAGGGTCTCAAATTTAGAAAACCAACTTCTGCTTGCTTAAGGGGAAAGGTGAGTTGGGGTGCTGCATAAAACCAGAGATCGCAATGAGCACAGATAAAGTTCCTTAAGCCAAATATGGAATAGACAAGAGCTACTCCTTGCTCAACGAAATGGACTCAACACCCCATATTAAACGCGTAAGAATGTACCTGACTAGTAAATATCTTAAAACCTATGGATTGCTATGTCTCCAAAAGAGAATCAAGCGTGTGTACAGGGGCATAAACGCAGCAGTGATAGGATTGGAGAGGTTCGGTGAGCAAATGAAGATACTTTGAATTCATATTGCATGGTACCCATTCCACGGGTCTCAACTCTCCAGGTTTAAGGTATTCTTCCTTCAGCTAAAACATGCATGTGGAACCCAGAGTATGATCAACCGTGTGAACGGGAGACGTGTTCAAATATGTCTCAGTTTTCGTACCCTGGTACTCGGGTGCAACATTCCAGACGCTTTACTAACACTCTCCCCACTTGGAGAGTCAGCGCCTTTAACCTCCTGTTTGGCCCAGTTTGCAATTTCTGCGGAAGATGAACAGGAATAGCGAGAACCAATGAGAGACTAGCTGGAGGTGTCTGGACGGGCAAATTTAACTCTCATTTCCCACCAGGATGAGGAAATAACCAAAGGCTCAGCGTGCCGTGCCGGAACCATATTAGGGCCTGAAGCCATCCTGCGGTGTTGCGGTCAGGTCACAAGAAAGCGAGTTGAAGAAAGGAGATCAGGGGCACTATAATTCACAAACCTGCAGAGTTATAAATGACAGCTATCGTCCAAAAATATACTGAAGTAAGGCTGCCAAGAGGACTTGAAAGCGGGGCAGAATTGCAGGAAACCGATTTCAGGAGGTAGACTGGAATTGCATTGAAAGCATAGGAAAAGAGGCAGAACGTCCACAATGATGCACTTGGCCAAAAAGGGCGTATGCGTTTTTTCCTGAATATATTCAGGAAAAAACGCATACGCCCTTTTTGGCCAACCAAGCAAGCTTGCAAAGGAAATCTGCACTACAATGAAGTCTCACTTCCCCCCGGTCAAAAGGGCCATCTGAAAAAAGTGTAAAATCCAGAAAGGCAGGACAGGCCATGGAGAACTGGGAGCCTTGTTATGCTGATGGGCGGGATGTAAATTGCCAACAGACACTCGGGAGAAGTGTATGGTGTTTCCTGAAACATCTAAAAAACAAAGCAACAGAGCCTAGGGCACTTCCACTTATGGTCCTATAGCTTAGGGAAATTAAAATCAAAAAGACACAGCCACCCCAAAGTTTGGGACGCCTCTGTTTACAAGAACCTCGTTTACCGTACAAGTTCAATATCACAGAAAGTGAAAAATGGATAAAGAACTTGTGGTACTTATGTACAATGCAGTATCACTCAGCAATGAAATCTATGTCATCAGGTCCGTAGCAGCATAATGAGTGGATTCAGGTACGATGATTGTAACTGAAATAAGTCACACAGAAAAAGAAACATCATAAGATATCACTAATACACGGAATGTAAACTTGGCTACACAGGAACTGAATTCCAAAACAGAACAGGGTCTCAAATTTAGAAAACCAACTTCTGCTTGCTTAAGGGGAAAGGTGAGTTGGGGTGCTGCATAAAACCAGAGATTGAAATGAGCACACATAAAGTTCCTTAAGCCAAATATGGAATAGACAAGAGCTACTCCTTGCTCAACGAAATGGACTCAACACCCCATATTAAACGCCTAAGAATGTACCTGTCTTGTAAGTATCTTAAAACCTATGGATGCTATGTCTCCAAAAGAGAATCAAGCGTGTGTACAGGGGCATAAACGCAGCAGTGATAGGATTGGAGAGGTTCGGTGAGCAAATGAAGACCCTTTGAAGTCATATTGCATGGTACCCATTCCACGGGTCTCAACTCTCTAGGTTTAAGGTATTCTTCCTTCAGCTAAAACATGCATGTGGAACCCAGAGTATGATCAACCGTGTGAACGGGAGACGTGTTCAAATATGTCTCAGTTTTCCTCCCCTGGTAATCGGGTGCAACATTCCAGACGCTTTACTAACACTCTCCCCACTTGGAGAGTCAGCGCCTTTAACCTCCTGTTTGGCACAGTTTGCAATTTCTGCGGAAGATGCACAAGAATAGGGAGAACCAATGAGAGACTAGCTGGAGGTGTCTGGACGGGCAAATTTAACTCTCATTTCCCACCAGAAAGAGGAAATAACCAAAGGCTCAGCGTGCTGTGCCGTAAGCAGATTAGGGCCTGAAGCCATCCTGCGGTGTTGCGGCCAGGTCACAAGAAAGCGAGTTGAAGAAAGGAGCTCAGGGGCACTGTAATTCACAAACAAGCAGAGTTATAAATGTCAGTTATCGTCCAAAAATATACTGAAGTAAGTCTGCCAAGAGGACTTGAAAACGGGGCAGAATTGCAGGAAACCGATTTCAGGAGGTAGACTGGAATTGCATTGAAAGCATAGGAAAAGAGGCAGAACGTCCACAATGATGCACTTGGCCAAAAAGAGCGTGTGCGTTTTTTCCTGAATATATTCAGGAAAAAACGCATACGCCCTTTTTGGCCAACCAAGCAAACTTGCAAAGGAAATCTGCACTAAAATGAAGTCTCACTTCCCCCCGGTCAAAAGGGCCATCTGAAAAAAGTGTAAAATCCAGAAAGGCAGGACAGGCCATGGAGAACTGGGAGCCTTGTTATGCTGATGGGCGGGATGTAAATTGCCAACAGACACTGGGGAGAAGTGTATGGTGTTTCCTGAAACATCTAAAAAACAAAGCAACAGAGCCTAGGGCACTTCCACTTATGGTCCTATAGCTTAGGGAAATTAAAATCAAAAAGACACAGCCACCCCAAAGTTTGGGACGCCTCTGTTTACAAGAACCTCGTTTACCGTACCAGTTCAATATCACAGAAAGTGAAAAATGGATAAAGAACTTGTGGTACTTACGTACAATGCAGTATCACTCAGCAATGAAATCAATGTCATCAGGCCCGTAGCAGCATAATGAGTGGATTCAGGTACGATGATTCTAACTGAAATAAGTCACACATAAAAAGAAACATCATAAGATATCACTAATACACGGAATGTAAACTTGGCTACACAGGAACTGAATTCCAAAACAGAACAGGGTCTCAAATTTAGAAAACCAACTTATGCTTGCTTAAGGGTAAAGGTGAGTTGTTGTGCTGCATAAAAGCAGAGATTGAAATGAGCACAGATAAAGTTCCTTAAGCCAAATATGGAATAGACAAGAGCTACTCCTTGCTCAACGAAATGGACTCAACACCCCATATTAAACGCCTTAGAATGTACCTAACTAGTAAATATCTTAAAACCTATGGATTGCTATGTTTCCAAAAGAGAATCAAGCGTGTGTACAGGGGCATAAACGCAGCAGTGATAGGATTGGAGAGGTTCGGTGAGCAAATGAAGACCCTTTGAAGTCGTATTGCATGGTACCCATTCCACGGGTCTCAACTCTCCAGGTTTAAGGTATTCTTCCTTCAGCTAAAACATGCATGTGGAACCCAGAGTATGATCAACCGTGTGAACGGGAGACGTGTTCAAATATGTCTCATTTTTCCTCCCCTGGTACTCGGGTGCAACACTCCAGACGCTTTACTAACACTCTCCCCACTTGGAGAGTCAGCGCCTTTAACCTCCTGTTTGGCCCAGTTTGCAATTTCTGCGGAAGATGAACAGGAATAGCGAGAACCAATGAGAGACTAGCTGGAGGTGTCTGGACGGGCAAATTTAACTCTCATTTCCCACCAGGAAGAGGAAATAACCAAAGGCTCAGCGTGCCGTGCCGGAACCAGATTAGGGCCTGAAGCCATCCTGCGGTGTTGCGGCCAGGTCACAAGAAAGCGAGTTGAAGAAAGGAGCTCAGGGGCACTGTAATTCACAAACCTGCAGAGTTATAAATGACAGCTATCCTCCAAAAATAGACTGAAGTAAGGCTGCCAAGAGGACTTGAAAACGGGGCAGAATTGCAGGAAACCGATTTCAGGAGGTAGACTGGAATTGCATTGAAAGCATAGGAAAAGAGGCAGAACGTCCACAATGATGCACTTGGCCAAAAAGGGCGTATGCGTTTTTTCCTGAATATATTCAGGAAAAAACGCATACGCCCTTTTTGGCCAACCAAGCAAGCTTGCAAAGGAAATCTGCACTACAATGAAGTCTCACTTCCCCCCGGTCAAAAGGGCCATCTGAAAAAAGTGTAAAATCCAGAAAGGCAGGACAGGCCATGGAGAACTGGGAGCCTTGTTATGCTGATGGGCGGGATGTAAACTGCCAACAGACACTCGGGAGAAGTGTATGGTGTTTCCTGAAACATCTAAAAAACAAAGCAACAGAGCCTAGGGCACTTCCACTTATGGTCCTATAGCTTAGGGAAATTAAAATCAAAAAGACACAGCCACCCCAAAGTTTGGGACGCCTCTGTTTACAAGAACCTCGTTTACCGTACAAGTTCAATATCACAGAAAGTGAAAAATGGATAAAGAACTTGTGGTACTTACGTACAATGCAGTATCACTCAGCAATGAAATCTATGTCATCAGGCCCATAGCAGCATAATGAGTGGATTCAGGTACGACGATTGTAACTGAAATAAGTCACACAGAAAAAGAAACATCATAAGATATCACTAATACACAGAATGTAAAGTTGGCTACACAGGAACTGAATTGCAGAACAGAACAGGGTCACAAATTTAGAAAACCAACTTATGCTTGCTTCAGGGTAAAGGTGAGTTGGGGTGCTGCATAAAACCAGAGATTGAAATGAGCACAGATAAAGTTCCTTAAGCCAAATATGGAATAGACAAGAGCTACTCCTTGCTCAACGAAATGGACTCAACACCCCATATTAAACGCCTTAGAATGTACCTAACTAGTAAATATCTTAAAACCTATGGATTGCTATGTTTCCAAAAGAGAATCAAGCGTGTGTACAGGGGCATAAACGCAGCAGTGATAGGATTGGAGAGGTTCGGTGAGCAAATGAAGACCCTTTGAAGTCGTATTGCATGGTACCCATTCCACGGGTCTCAACTCTCCAGGTTTAAGGTATTCTTCCTTCAGCTAAAACATGCATGTGGAACCCAGAGTATGATCAACCGTGTGAACGGGAGACGTGTTCAAATATGTCTCATTTTTCCTCCCCTGGTACTCGGGTGCAACACTCCAGACGCTTTACTAACACTCTCCCCACTTGGAGAGTCAGCGCCTTTAACCTCCTGTTTGGCCCAGTTTGCAATTTCTGCGGAAGATGAACAGGAATAGCGAGAACCAATGAGAGACTAGCTGGAGGTGTCTGGACGGGCAAATTTAACTCTCATTTCCCACCAGGAAGAGGAAATAACCAAAGGCTCAGCGTGCCGTGCCGGAACCAGATTAGGGCCTGAAGCCATCCTGCGGTGTTGCGGCCAGGTCACAAGAAAGCGAGTTGAAGAAAGGAGCTCAGGGGCACTGTAATTCACAAACCTGCAGAGTTATAAATGACAGCTATCCTCCAAAAATAGACTGAAGTAAGGCTGCCAAGAGGACTTGAAAACGGGGCAGAATTGCAGGAAACCGATTTCAGGAGGTAGACTGGAATTGCATTGAAAGCATAGGAAAAGAGGCAGAACGTCCACAATGATGCACTTGGCCAAAAAGGGCGTATGCGTTTTTTCCTGAATATATTCAGGAAAAAACGCATACGCCCTTTTTGGCCAACCAAGCAAGCTTGCAAAGGAAATCTGCACTACAATGAAGTCTCACTTCCCCCCGGTCAAAAGGGCCATCTGAAAAAAGTGTAAAATCCAGAAAGGCAGGACAGGCCATGGAGAACTGGGAGCCTTGTTATGCTGATGGGCGGGATGTAAACTGCCAACAGACACTCGGGAGAAGTGTATGGTGTTTCCTGAAACATCTAAAAAACAAAGCAACAGAGCCTAGGGCACTTCCACTTATGGTCCTATAGCTTAGGGAAATTAAAATCAAAAAGACACAGCCACCCCAAAGTTTGGGACGCCTCTGTTTACAAGAACCTCGTTTACCGTACAAGTTCAATATCACAGAAAGTGAAAAATGGATAAAGAACTTGTGGTACTTACGTACAATGCAGTATCACTCAGCAATGAAATCTATGTCATCAGGCCCATAGCAGCATAATGAGTGGATTCAGGTACGACGATTGTAACTGAAATAAGTCACACAGAAAAAGAAACATCATAAGATATCACTAATACACAGAATGTAAAGTTGGCTACACAGGAACTGAATTGCAGAACAGAACAGGGTCACAAATTTAGAAAACCAACTTATGCTTGCTTCAGGGTAAAGGTGAGTTGGGGTGCTGCATAAAACCAGAGATTGAAATGAGCACAGATAAAGTTCCTTAAGCCAAATATGGAATAGACAAGAGTTACTCTTTGCTCAACGAAATGGACTCAACACCGCATATTAAATGCCTAAGAATGTACCTGACTTGTAATTATCTTAAAAGCTATGGATTGCTATGTCTCCGAAAGAGAATCAAGCATGTGTACACGGGCATAAATGCAGCAGTCATAGGATTGGAGAGGTTCGTTGAGCAAATGAAGACCCTTTGAAGTCATATTGCATGGTACCCATTCCACGGGTTTCAACTACCCAGGTTTAAGGTATTCTTCCTTCAGCTAAAACATGCATGTGGAACCCAGAGTATGATCAACCGTGTGAACGGGAGACGTGTTCAAATATGTCTCAGTTTTCCTCCCCTGGTACTCGGGTGCAACATTCCAGACGCTTTACTCACAATCTCCCCACTTGGAGAGTCAGCGCCTTTAACCACCTGTTTGGCCCAGTTTGCAATTTCTGCGGAAGATGAACAGGAATAGGGAGAACCAATGAGAGACTAGCTGGAGGTGTCTGGACGGGCAAATTTAACTCTCATTTCCCACCAGGAAGAGGAAATAACCAAAGGCTAAGCGTGCCGTGCCGGAACCAGATTAGGGCCTGAAGCCATCCTGCGGTGTTGCGGCCAGCTCAAAAGAAAGCGAGTTGAAGAAAGGAGCTCAGGGGCACTGTAATTCACAAACCTGCAGAGTTATAAATGACAGCTATCGTCCAAAAATAGACTGAAGTAAGGCTGCCAAGAGGACTTGAAAGCGGGGCAGAATTGCAGGAAACCGATTTCAGGAGGTAGACTGGAATTGCATTGAAAGCATAGGAAAAGAGGCAGAACGTCCACAATGATGCACTTGGCCAAAAAGGGCGTATGCGTTTTTTCCTGAATATATTCAGGAAAAAACGCATACGCCATTTTTGGCCAACCAAGCAAACTTGCAAAGAAATCTGCACTACAATGAATTCTCACTTCCCCCCGGTCAAAAGGGCCAATTGAAAAAAGTGTAAAATCCAGAAAGGCAAGACAGGCCATGGAGAACTGGGAGCCTTGTTATGCTGATGGGCGGGATGTAAATTGCCAACAGACACTGGGGAGAAGTGTATGGTGTTTCCTGAAACATCTAAAAAACGAAGCAACAGAGCCTAGGGCACTTCCACTTATGGTCCTATAGCTTAGGGAAATTAAAATCAAAAAGACACAGCCACCCCAAAGTTTGGGACGCCTCTGATTACAAGAACCTCGTTTACCGTACAAGTTCAATATCACAGAAAGTGAAAAATGGATAAAGAACTTGTGGTACTTACGTACAATGCACTATCACTCAGCAATGAAATCTATGTCATCAGGCCCATAGCAGCATAATGAGTGGATTCAGGTACGATGATTCTAACTGAAATAAGTCACACATAAAAAGAAACATCATAAGATATCACTAATACACGGAATGTAAACTTGGCTACACAGGAACTGAATTCCAAAACAGAACAGGGTCTCAAATTTAGAAAACCAACTTCTGCTTGCTTAAGGGGAAAGGTGAGTTGGGGTGCTGCATAAAACCAGAGATTGAAATGAGCACAGATAAAGTTCCTTAAGCCAAATATGGAATAGACAAGAGCTACTCCTTGCTCAACGAAATGGACTCAACACCCCATATTAAACGCCTAAGAATGTACCTGTCTTGTAAGTATCTTAAAACCTATGGATGCTATGTCTCCAAAAGAGAATCAAGCGTGTGTACAGGGGCATAAACGCAGCAGTGATAGGATTGGAGAGGTTCGGTGAGCAAATGAAGACCCTTTGAAGTCATATTGCATGGTACCCATTCCACGGGTCTCAACTCTGTAGGTTTAAGGTATTCTTCCTTCAGCTAAAACATGCATGTGGAACCCAGAGTATGATCAACCGTGTGAATGGGAGACGTGTTCAAATATGTCTCAGTTTTCCTCCCCTGGTAATCGGGTGCAACATTCCAGACGCTTTACTAACACTCTCCCCACTTGGAGAGTCAGCGCCTTTAACCTCCTGTTTGGCACAGTTTGCAATTTCTGCGGAAGATGCACAAGAATAGGGAGAACCAATGAGAGACTAGCTGGAGGTGTCTGGACGGGCAAATTTAACTCTCATTTCCCACCAGAAAGAGGAAATAACCAAAGGCTCAGCGTGCTGTGCCGTAAGCAGATTAGGGCCTGAAGCCATCCTGCGGTGTTGCGGCCAGGTCACAAGAAAGCGAGTTGAAGAAAGGAGCTCAGGGGCACTGTAATTCACAAACAAGCAGAGTTATAAATGTCAGTTATCGTCCAAAAATATACTGAAGTAAGTCTGCCAAGAGGACTTGAAAACGGGGCAGAATTGCAGGAAACCGATTTCAGGAGGTAGACTGGAATTGCATTGAAAGCATAGGAAAAGAGGCAGAACGTCCACAATGATGCACTTGGCCAAAAAGAGCGTGTGCGTTTTTTCCTGAATATATTCAGGAAAAAACGCATACGCCCTTTTTGGCCAACCAAGCAAACTTGCAAAGGAAATCTGCACTAAAATGAAGTCTCACTTCCCCCCGGTCAAAAGGGCCATCTGAAAAAAGTGTAAAATCCAGAAAGGCAGGACAGGCCATGGAGAACTGGGAGCCTTGTTATGCTGATGGGCGGGATGTAAATTGCCAACAGACACTGGGGAGAAGTGTATGGTGTTTCCTGAAACATCTAAAAAACAAAGCAACAGAGCCTAGGGCACTTCCACTTATGGTCCTATAGCTTAGGGAAATTAAAATCAAAAAGACACAGCCACCCCAAAGTTTGGGACGCCTCTGTTTACAAGAACCTCGTTTACCGTACCAGTTCAATATCACAGAAAGTGAAAAATGGATAAAGAACTTGTGGTACTTACGTACAATGCAGTATCACTCAGCAATGAAATCAATGTCATCAGGCCCGTAGCAGCATAATGAGTGGATTCAGGTACGATGATTCTAACTGAAATAAGTCACACATAAAAAGAAACATCATAAGATATCACTAATACACGGAATGTAAACTTGGCTACACAGGAACTGAATTCCAAAACAGAACAGGGTCTCAAATTTAGAAAACCAACTTATGCTTGCTTAAGGGTAAAGGTGAGTTGTTGTGCTGCATAAAAGCAGAGATTGAAATGAGCACAGATAAAGTTCCTTAAGCCAAATATGGAATAGACAAGAGCTACTCCTTGCTCAACGAAATGGACTCAACACCCCATATTAAACGCCTTAGAATGTACCTAACTAGTAAATATCTTAAAACCTATGGATTGCTATGTTTCCAAAAGAGAATCAAGCGTGTGTACAGGGGCATAAACGCAGCAGTGATAGGATTGGAGAGGTTCGGTGAGCAAATGAAGACCCTTTGAAGTCGTATTGCATGGTACCCATTCCACGGGTCTCAACTCTCCAGGTTTAAGGTATTCTTCCTTCAGCTAAAACATGCATGTGGAACCCAGAGTATGATCAACCGTGTGAACGGGAGACGTGTTCAAATATGTCTCATTTTTCCTCCCCTGGTACTCGGGTGCAACACTCCAGACGCTTTACTAACACTCTCCCCACTTGGAGAGTCAGCGCCTTTAACCTCCTGTTTGGCCCAGTTTGCAATTTCTGCGGAAGATGAACAGGAATAGCGAGAACCAATGAGAGACTAGCTGGAGGTGTCTGGACGGGCAAATTTAACTCTCATTTCCCACCAGGAAGAGGAAATAACCAAAGGCTCAGCGTGCCGTGCCGGAACCAGATTAGGGCCTGAAGCCATCCTGCGGTGTTGCGGCCAGGTCACAAGAAAGCGAGTTGAAGAAAGGAGCTCAGGGGCACTGTAATTCACAAACCTGCAGAGTTATAAATGACAGCTATCCTCCAAAAATAGACTGAAGTAAGGCTGCCAAGAGGACTTGAAAACGGGGCAGAATTGCAGGAAACCGATTTCAGGAGGTAGACTGGAATTGCATTGAAAGCATAGGAAAAGAGGCAGAACGTCCACAATGATGCACTTGGCCAAAAAGGGCGTATGCGTTTTTTCCTGAATATATTCAGGAAAAAACGCATACGCCCTTTTTGGCCAACCAAGCAAGCTTGCAAAGGAAATCTGCACTACAATGAAGTCTCACTTCCCCCCGGTCAAAAGGGCCATCTGAAAAAAGTGTAAAATCCAGAAAGGCAGGACAGGCCATGGAGAACTGGGAGCCTTGTTATGCTGATGGGCGGGATGTAAACTGCCAACAGACACTCGGGAGAAGTGTATGGTGTTTCCTGAAACATCTAAAAAACAAAGCAACAGAGCCTAGGGCACTTCCACTTATGGTCCTATAGCTTAGGGAAATTAAAATCAAAAAGACACAGCCACCCCAAAGTTTGGGACGCCTCTGTTTACAAGAACCTCGTTTACCGTACAAGTTCAATATCACAGAAAGTGAAAAATGGATAAAGAACTTGTGGTACTTACGTACAATGCAGTATCACTCAGCAATGAAATCTATGTCATCAGGCCCATAGCAGCATAATGAGTGGATTCAGGTACGACGATTGTAACTGAAATAAGTCACACAGAAAAAGAAACATCATAAGATATCACTAATACACAGAATGTAAAGTTGGCTACACAGGAACTGAATTGCAGAACAGAACAGGGTCACAAATTTAGAAAACCAACTTATGCTTGCTTCAGGGTAAAGGTGAGTTGGGGTGCTGCATAAAACCAGAGATTGAAATGAGCACAGATAAAGTTCCTTAAGCCAAATATGGAATAGACAAGAGCTACTCCTTGCTCAACGAAATGGACTCAACACCCCATATTAAACGCCTTAGAATGTACCTAACTAGTAAATATCTTAAAACCTATGGATTGCTATGTTTCCAAAAGAGAATCAAGCGTGTGTACAGGGGCATAAACGCAGCAGTGATAGGATTGGAGAGGTTCGGTGAGCAAATGAAGACCCTTTGAAGTCGTATTGCATGGTACCCATTCCACGGGTCTCAACTCTCCAGGTTTAAGGTATTCTTCCTTCAGCTAAAACATGCATGTGGAACCCAGAGTATGATCAACCGTGTGAACGGGAGACGTGTTCAAATATGTCTCATTTTTCCTCCCCTGGTACTCGGGTGCAACACTCCAGACGCTTTACTAACACTCTCCCCACTTGGAGAGTCAGCGCCTTTAACCTCCTGTTTGGCCCAGTTTGCAATTTCTGCGGAAGATGAACAGGAATAGCGAGAACCAATGAGAGACTAGCTGGAGGTGTCTGGACGGGCAAATTTAACTCTCATTTCCCACCAGGAAGAGGAAATAACCAAAGGCTCAGCGTGCCGTGCCGGAACCAGATTAGGGCCTGAAGCCATCCTGCGGTGTTGCGGCCAGGTCACAAGAAAGCGAGTTGAAGAAAGGAGCTCAGGGGCACTGTAATTCACAAACCTGCAGAGTTATAAATGACAGCTATCCTCCAAAAATAGACTGAAGTAAGGCTGCCAAGAGGACTTGAAAACGGGGCAGAATTGCAGGAAACCGATTTCAGGAGGTAGACTGGAATTGCATTGAAAGCATAGGAAAAGAGGCAGAACGTCCACAATGATGCACTTGGCCAAAAAGGGCGTATGCGTTTTTTCCTGAATATATTCAGGAAAAAACGCATACGCCCTTTTTGGCCAACCAAGCAAGCTTGCAAAGGAAATCTGCACTACAATGAAGTCTCACTTCCCCCCGGTCAAAAGGGCCATCTGAAAAAAGTGTAAAATCCAGAAAGGCAGGACAGGCCATGGAGAACTGGGAGCCTTGTTATGCTGATGGGCGGGATGTAAACTGCCAACAGACACTCGGGAGAAGTGTATGGTGTTTCCTGAAACATCTAAAAAACAAAGCAACAGAGCCTAGGGCACTTCCACTTATGGTCCTATAGCTTAGGGAAATTAAAATCAAAAAGACACAGCCACCCCAAAGTTTGGGACGCCTCTGTTTACAAGAACCTCGTTTACCGTACAAGTTCAATATCACAGAAAGTGAAAAATGGATAAAGAACTTGTGGTACTTACGTACAATGCAGTATCACTCAGCAATGAAATCTATGTCATCAGGCCCATAGCAGCATAATGAGTGGATTCAGGTACGACGATTGTAACTGAAATAAGTCACACAGAAAAAGAAACATCATAAGATATCACTAATACACAGAATGTAAAGTTGGCTACACAGGAACTGAATTGCAGAACAGAACAGGGTCACAAATTTAGAAAACCAACTTATGCTTGCTTCAGGGTAAAGGTGAGTTGGGGTGCTGCATAAAACCAGAGATTGAAATGAGCACAGATAAAGTTCCTTAAGCCAAATATGGAATAGACAAGAGTTACTCTTTGCTCAACGAAATGGACTCAACACCGCATATTAAATGCCTAAGAATGTACCTGACTTGTAATTATCTTAAAAGCTATGGATTGCTATGTCTCCGAAAGAGAATCAAGCATGTGTACACGGGCATAAATGCAGCAGTCATAGGATTGGAGAGGTTCGTTGAGCAAATGAAGACCCTTTGAAGTCATATTGCATGGTACCCATTCCACGGGTTTCAACTACCCAGGTTTAAGGTATTCTTCCTTCAGCTAAAACATGCATGTGGAACCCAGAGTATGATCAACCGTGTGAACGGGAGACGTGTTCAAATATGTCTCAGTTTTCCTCCCCTGGTACTCGGGTGCAACATTCCAGACGCTTTACTCACAATCTCCCCACTTGGAGAGTCAGCGCCTTTAACCACCTGTTTGGCCCAGTTTGCAATTTCTGCGGAAGATGAACAGGAATAGGGAGAACCAATGAGAGACTAGCTGGAGGTGTCTGGACGGGCAAATTTAACTCTCATTTCCCACCAGGAAGAGGAAATAACCAAAGGCTAAGCGTGCCGTGCCGGAACCAGATTAGGGCCTGAAGCCATCCTGCGGTGTTGCGGCCAGCTCAAAAGAAAGCGAGTTGAAGAAAGGAGCTCAGGGGCACTGTAATTCACAAACCTGCAGAGTTATAAATGACAGCTATCGTCCAAAAATAGACTGAAGTAAGGCTGCCAAGAGGACTTGAAAGCGGGGCAGAATTGCAGGAAACCGATTTCAGGAGGTAGACTGGAATTGCATTGAAAGCATAGGAAAAGAGGCAGAACGTCCACAATGATGCACTTGGCCAAAAAGGGCGTATGCGTTTTTTCCTGAATATATTCAGGAAAAAACGCATACGCCATTTTTGGCCAACCAAGCAAACTTGCAAAGAAATCTGCACTACAATGAATTCTCACTTCCCCCCGGTCAAAAGGGCCAATTGAAAAAAGTGTAAAATCCAGAAAGGCAAGACAGGCCATGGAGAACTGGGAGCCTTGTTATGCTGATGGGCGGGATGTAAATTGCCAACAGACACTGGGGAGAAGTGTATGGTGTTTCCTGAAACATCTAAAAAACGAAGCAACAGAGCCTAGGGCACTTCCACTTATGGTCCTATAGCTTAGGGAAATTAAAATCAAAAAGACACAGCCACCCCAAAGTTTGGGACGCCTCTGATTACAAGAACCTCGTTTACCGTACAAGTTCAATATCACAGAAAGTGAAAAATGGATAAAGAACTTGTGGTACTTACGTACAATGCACTATCACTCAGCAATGAAATCTATGTCATCAGGCCCATAGCAGCATAATGAGTGGATTCAGGTACGATGATTCTAACTGAAATAAGTCACACATAAAAAGAAACATCATAAGATATCACTAATACACGGAATGTAAACTTGGCTACACAGGAACTGAATTCCAAAACAGAACAGGGTCTCAAATTTAGAAAACCAACTTCTGCTTGCTTAAGGGGAAAGGTGAGTTGGGGTGCTGCATAAAACCAGAGATTGAAATGAGCACAGATAAAGTTCCTTAAGCCAAATATGGAATAGACAAGAGCTACTCCTTGCTCAACGAAATGGACTCAACACCCCATATTAAACGCCTAAGAATGTACCTGTCTTGTAAGTATCTTAAAACCTATGGATGCTATGTCTCCAAAAGAGAATCAAGCGTGTGTACAGGGGCATAAACGCAGCAGTGATAGGATTGGAGAGGTTCGGTGAGCAAATGAAGACCCTTTGAAGTCATATTGCATGGTACCCATTCCACGGGTCTCAACTCTGTAGGTTTAAGGTATTCTTCCTTCAGCTAAAACATGCATGTGGAACCCAGAGTATGATCAACCGTGTGAATGGGAGACGTGTTCAAATATGTCTCAGTTTTCCTCCCCTGGTAATCGGGTGCAACATTCCAGACGCTTTACTAACACTCTCCCCACTTGGAGAGTCAGCGCCTTTAACCTCCTGTTTGGCACAGTTTGCAATTTCTGCGGAAGATGCACAAGAATAGGGAGAACCAATGAGAGACTAGCTGGAGGTGTCTGGACGGGCAAATTTAACTCTCATTTCCCACCAGAAAGAGGAAATAACCAAAGGCTAAGCGTGCCGTGCCGGAACCAGATTAGGGCCTGAAGCCATCCTGTGGTGTTGCGGCCAGGTCACAGGAAGCAAGTTGAAGAAAGGAGCTCAGGGGCACTGTAATTCACAAACAAGCAGAGTTATAAATGTCAGTTATCGTCCAAAAATATACTGAAGTAAGGCTGCCAAGACGACATGAAAACGGGGCAGAATTGCAGGAAACCGATTTCAGGAGGTAGACTGGAATTGCATTGAAAGCATAGGAAAAGAGGCAGAACGTCCACAATGATGCACTTGGCCAAAAAGGGCGTGTGTGTTTTTTCCTGAATATATTCAGGAAAAAACGCATACGCCCTTTTTGGCCAACCAAGCAAACTTGCAAAGGAAATCTGCACTAAAATGAAGTCTCACTTCCCCCCGGTCAAAAGGGCCATCTGAAAAATGTGTAAAATCCAGAAAGGCAGCACAGGCCATGGAGAACTGGGAGCCTTGTTATGCTGATGGGCGGGATGTAAATTGCCAACAGACACTCCGGAGAAGTGTATGGTGTTTCCTGAAACATCTAAAAAACAAAGCAACAGAGCCTAGGGCACTTCCACTTATGGTCCTATAGCTTAGGGAAATTAAAATCAAAAAGACACAGCCACCCCAAAGTTTGGGACGCCTCTGATTACAAGAACCTCGTTTACCGTACAAGTTCAATATCACAGAAAGAGAAAAATGGATAAAGAACTTGTGGTACTTACGTACAATGCAGTATCACTCAGCAATGAAATCAATGTCATCAGGCCCGTAGCAGCATAATGAGTGGATTCAGGTATGATGATTCTAACTGAAATAAGTCACACAGAAAAAGAAACATCATAAGATATCACTAATACACGGAATGTAAACTTGGCTACACAGGAACTGAATTCCAAAACAGAACAGGGTCTCAAATTTAGAAAACCAACTTATGCTTGCTTAAGGGGAAAGGTGAGTTGGGGTGCTGCATAAAACCAGAGATTGAAATGAGCACAGATAAAGTTCCTTAAGCCAAATATGGAATAGACAAGAGCTACTCCTTGCTCAACGAAATGGACTCAACACCCCATATTAAACGCCTAAGAATGTACCTGACTAGTAAGTATCTTAAAACCTATGGATTGCTATGTCTCCGAAAGAGAATCAAGAGTGTGTACAGGGGCATAAACGCAGCAGTGATAGGATTGGAGAGGTTCGGTGAGCAAATGAAGACCCTTTGAAGTCATATTGCATGGTACCCATTACACGGGTCTCAACTCTCCAGGTTTAAGTTATTCTTCCTTCAGCTAAAACATGCATGTGGGACCCAGAGTATGATCAACCGTGTGAACGGGAGACGTGTTGAAATATGTCTCAGTTTTCCTCCCCTGGTACTCGGGTGCAACATTCCAGACGCTTTACTAACACTCTCCCCACTTGGAGAGTCAGCGCCTTTAACCTCCTGTTTGGCCCAGTTTGCAATTTCTGCGGAAGATGAACAGGAATAGGGAGAACCAATGAGAGACTAGCTGGAGGTGTCAGGACGGGCAAATTTAACTCTCATTTCCCACCAGGAAGAGGAAATAACCAAAGGCTCAGCGTGCCGGGCCGGAACCAGTTTAGGGCCTGAAGCCATCCTGCGGTGTTGCGGCCAGGTCACAAGAAAGCGAGTTGAAGAAAGGAGCTCAGGGGCACTGTAATTCACAAACCTGCAGAGTTATAAATGACAGCTATCGTCCAAAAATATACTGAAGTAAGGCTGCCAAGAGGACTTGAAAGCGGGGCACAATTGCAGGAAACCGATTTCAGGAGGTAGACTGGAATTGCATTGAAAGCATAGGAAAAGAGGCAGAATGTCCACAATGATGCGCTTGGCCAAAAAGGGCGTATGCGTTTTTTCCTGAATATATTCAGGAAAAAACGCATACGCCCCTTTTGGCCAACCAAGCAAACTTGCAAAGGAAATCTGCACTACAATGAAGTCTCACTTCCCCCCGGTCAAAAGGGCCATCTGAAAAAAGTGTAAAATCCAGAAAGGCAGCACAGGCCATGGAGAACTGGGAGCCTTGTTATGCTGATGGGCGGGATGTAAATTGCCAACAGACAGTCGGGAGAAGTGTATGGTGTTTCCGGAAACATCTAAGAAACAAAGCAACAGAGCCTAGGGCACTTCCATGTATGGTTCTATAGATTAGGGAAATTAAAATCAAAAAGACACAGCCATCCCAAAGTTTGGGACGCCTCAGTTTACAAGAACCTCATTTACAGTACAAGTTCAATATCGCAGAAAGTGAAAAATGGATAAAGAAGTTGTGGTATTTACTTACAAAGCAATATCACTCAGCAATGAAATCTATGTCATCAGGCCCTTAGCAGCACAATGAGTGGTTTCAGGTATGAATATTCTAACTGAAATAAGTCACACAGAAAAAGAAACATCATAAGATATCAGTAATACACGGAATGTAAACTTGGCTACACAGGAACTGAATTACAGAACAGAACAGGGTCTCAAATTTAGAAAACCAACTTATGCTTGCTTAAGGGGAAAGGTGAGTTGGGGTGCTGCATAAAACCAGAGATTGAAATGAGCACAGATAAAGTTCCTTAAGCCAAATATGGAATAGACAAGAGCTACTCCTTGCTCAACGAAATGGACTCAACACCCCATATTAAACGCCTAAGAATGTACCTGACTAGTAACTATCTTAAAACCTATGGATTGCTATGTCTCCGAAAGAGAATCAAGCATGTGTACAGGGGCATAAACGCAGCAGTGATAGGATTGGAGAGGTTCGGTGAGCAAATGAAGACCCTTTGAAGTCATATTGCATGGTACCCATTCCACGGGTTTCAACTACCCAGGTTTAAGGTATTCTTCCTTCAGCTAAAACATGCATGTGAAACCTAGAGTATGATCAACCATGTGATCGGGAGACGTGTTCAAATATGTCTCAGTTTTCGTACCCTGGTACTCGGGTGCAACATTCCAGATGCTTTACTAACACTCTCCCGACTTGGAGAGTCAGTCCCTTTAACCTCGTGTTTGGCCCAGTTTGCAATTTCTGCGGAAGATGAGCAGGAATAGCGAGAACCAATGAGAGACGAGCTGGAGGTGTCTGGACGGGCAAATTTAACTCTCATTTCCCACCAGGAAGAGGAATTAACCAAAGGCTCAGCGTGCCGTGCCGGAACCAGATTAGGGCCTGAAGCCATACTGCGGTGTTGCGGCCAGGTCACAAGAAAGTGAGTTGAAGAAAGGAGCTCAGGGGCACTGTAATTCACAAACCTGCAGAGTTATAAATGACAGCTATTGTCCAAAAATAGACTGAAGTAAGGCTGCCAAGAGGACTTGAAAGCGGGGCAGAATTGCAGGAAACCGATTTCAGGAGGTAGACTGGAATTGCATTGAAAGCATAGGAAAAGAGGCAGAACGTCCACAATGATGCACTTGGCCAAAAAGGGCGTATGCGTTTTTTCCTGAATATATTCAGGAAAAAACGCATACGCCCTTTTTGGCCTACCAAGCAAGCCTGCAAAGGAAATCTGCACTACAATGAAGTCTCACTTCCCCCCGGTCAAAAGGGCCATCTGAAAAAAGTGTAAAATCCAGAAAGGCAGGACAGGCCATGGAGAACTGGGAGCCTTGTTATGCTGATGGGCGGGATGTAAACTGCCAACAGACACTCGGGAGAAGTGTATGGTGTAAAAAACAAAGCAACAGAGCCTAGGGCACTTCCACTTATGGTCCTATAGCTTAGGGAAATTAAAATCAAAAAGACACAGCCACCCCAAAGTTTGGGACGCCTCTGTTTACAAGAACCTCGTTTACCGTACAAGTTCAATATCACAGAAAGTGAAAAATGGATAAAGAACTTGTGGTACTTACGTACAATGCAGTATCACTCAGCAATGAAATCTATGTCATCAGGCCCGTAGCAGCATAATGAGTGGATTCAGGTACGATGATTGTAACTGAAATAAGTCACACAGAAAAAGAAACATCATAAGATATCACTAATACACGGAATGTAAACTTGGCTACACAGGAACTGAATTCCAAAACAGAACAGGGTCTCAAATTTAGAAAACCAACTTCTGCTTGCTTAAGGGGAAAGGTGAGTTGGGGTGCTGCATAAAACCAGTGATCGCAATGAGCACAGATAAAGTTCCTTAAGCCAAATATGGAATAGACAAGAGCTACTCCTTGCTCAACGAAATGGACTCAACACCCCATATTAAACGCGTAAGAATGTACCTGACTAGTAAATATCTTAAAACCTATGGATTGCTATGTCTCCAAAAGAGAATCAAGCGTGTGTACAGGGGCATAAACGCAGCAGTGATAGGATTGGAGAGGTTCGGTGAGCAAATGAAGATACTTTGAATTCATATTGCATGGTACCCATTCCACGGGTCTCAACTCTCCAGGTTTAAGGTATTCTTCCTTCAGCTAAAACATGCATGTGGAACCCAGAGTATGATCAACCGTGTGAACGGGAGACGTGTTCAAATATGTCTCAGTTTTCGTACCCTGGTACTCGGGTGCAACATTCCAGACGCTTTACTAACACTCTCCCCACTTGGAGAGTCAGCGCCTTTAACCTCCTGTTTGGCCCAGTTTGCAATTTCTGCGGAAGATGAACAGGAATAGGGAGAACCAATGAGAGACTAGCTGGAGGTGTCTGGACGGGCAAATTTAACTCTCATTTCCCACCAGAAAGAGGAAATAACCAAAGGCTCAGCGTGCTGTGCCGTAAGCAGATTAGGGCCTGAAGCCATCCTGCGGTGTTGCGGCCAGGTCACAAGAAAGCGAGTTGAAGAAAGGAGCTCAGGGGCACTGTAATTCACAAACAAGCAGAGTTATAAATGTCAGTTATCGTCCAAAAATATACTGAAGTAAATCTGCCAAGAGGACTTGAAAACGGGGCAGAATTGCAGGAAACCGATTTCAGGAGGTAGACTGGAATTGCATTGAAAGCATAGGAAAAGAGGCAGAACGTCCACAATGATGCACTTGGCCAAAAAGAGCGTGTGCGTTTTTTCCTGAATATATTCAGGAAAAAACGCATACGCCCTTCTTGGCCAACCAAACAAACTTGCAAAGGAAATCTGCACTAAAATGAAGTCTCACTTCCCCCCGGTCAAAAGGGCCATCTGAAAAAAGTGTAAAATCCAGAAAGGCAGGACAGGCCATGGAGAACTGGGAGCCTTGTTATGCTGATGGGCGGGATGTAAATTGCCAACAGACACTGGGGAGAAGTGTATGGTGTTTCCTGAAACATCTAAAAAACAAAGCAACAGAGCCTAGGGCACTTCCACTTATGGTCCTATAGCTTAGGGAAATTAAAATCAAAAAGACACAGCCACCCCAAAGT
This sequence comes from Stenella coeruleoalba, assembly GCF_951394435.1. Lineage (NCBI taxonomy): Eukaryota > Metazoa > Chordata > Mammalia > Artiodactyla > Delphinidae > Stenella > Stenella coeruleoalba. Next base: position 428,345 of record NW_027646056.1, on the reverse strand, counting down.
TTGGGACGCCTCTGTTTACAAGAACCTCGTTTACCGTACCAGTTCAATATCACAGAAAGTGAAAAATGGATAAAGAACTTGTGGTACTTACGTACAATGCAGTATCACTCAGCAATGAAATCAATGTCATCAGGCCCGTAGCAGCATAATGAGTGGATTCAGGTACGATGATTCTAACTGAAATAAGTCACACATAAAAAGAAACATCATAAGATATCACTAATACACGGAATGTAAACTTGGCTACACAGGAACTGAATTCCAAAACAGAACAGGGTCTCAAATTTAGAAAACCAACTTATGCTTGCTTAAGGGTAAAGGTGAGTTGTTGTGCTGCATAAAAGCAGAGATTGAAATGAGCACAGATAAAGTTCCTTAAGCCAAATATGGAATAGACAAGAGCTACTCCTTGCTCAACGAAATGGACTCAACACCCCATATTAAACGCCTTAGAATGTACCTAACTAGTAAATATCTTAAAACCTATGGATTGCTATGTTTCCAAAAGAGAATCAAGCGTGTGTACAGGGGCATAAACGCAGCAGTGATAGGATTGGAGAGGTTCGGTGAGCAAATGAAGACCCTTTGAAGTCGTATTGCATGGTACCCATTCCACGGGTCTCAACTCTCCAGGTTTAAGGTATTCTTCCTTCAGCTAAAACATGCATGTGGAACCCAGAGTATGATCAACCGTGTGAACGGGAGACGTGTTCAAATATGTCTCACTTTTCCTCCCCTGGTACTCGGGTGCAACACTCCAGACGCTTTACTAACACTCTCCCCACTTGGAGAGTCAGCGCCTTTAACCTCCTGTTTGGCCCAGTTTGCAATTTCTGCGGAAGATGAACAGGAATAGCGAGAACCAATGAGAGACTAGCTGGAGGTGTCTGGACGGGCAAATTTAACTCTCATTTCCCACCAGGAAGAGGAAATAACCAAAGGCTCAGCGTGCCGTGCCGGAACCAGATTAGGGCCTGAAGCCATCCTGCGGTGTTGCGGCCAGGTCACAAGAAAGCGAGTTGAAGAAAGGAGCTCAGGGGCACTGTAATTCACAAACCTGCAGAGTTATAAATGACAACTATCCTCCAAAAATAGACTGAAGTAAGGCTGCCAAGAGGACTTGAAAACGGGGCAGAATTGCAGGAAACCGATTTCAGGAGGTAGACTGGAATTGCATTGAAAGCATAGGAAAAGAGGCAGAACGTCCACAATGATGCACTTGGCCAAAAAGGGCGTATGCGTTTTTTCCTGAATATATTCAGGAAAAAACGCATACGCCCTTTTTGGCCAACCAAGCAAGCTTGCAAAGGAAATCTGCACTACAATGAAGTCTCACTTCCCCCCGGTCAAAAGGGCCATCTGAAAAAAGTGTAAAATCCAGAAAGGCAGGACAGGCCATGGAGAACTGGGAGCCTTGTTATGCTGATGGGCGGGATGTAAACTGTCAACAGACACTCGGGAGAAGTGTATGGTGTTTCCTGAAACATCTAAAAAACAAAGCAACAGAGCCTAGGGCACTTCCACTTATGGTCCTATAGCTTAGGGAAATTAAAATCAAAAAGACACAGCCACCCCAAAGTTTGGGACGCCTCTGTTTACAAGAACCTCGTTTACCGTACAAGTTCAATATCACAGAAAGTGAAAAATGGATAAAGAACTTGTGGTACTTACGTACAATGCAGTATCACTCAGCAATGAAATCTATGTCATCAGGCCCATAGCAGCATAATGAGTGGATTCAGGTACGATGATTGTAACTGAAATAAGTCACACAGAAAAAGAAACATCATAAGATATCACTAATACACAGAATGTAAAGTTGGCTACACAGGAACTGAATTGCAGAACAGAACAGGGTCTCAAATTTAGAAAACCAACTTATGCTTGCTTCAGGGTAAAGGTGAGTTGGGGTGCTGCATAAAACCAGAGATTGAAATGAGCACAGATAAAGTTCCTTAAGCCAAATATGGAATAGACAAGAGTTACTCTTTGCTCAACGAAATGGACTCAACACCGCATATTAAATGCCTAAGAATGTACCTGACTTGTAATTATCTTAAAAGCTATGGATTGCTATGTCTCCGAAAGAGAATCAAGCATGTGTACACGGGCATAAATGCAGCAGTCATAGGATTGGAGAGGTTCGTTGAGCAAATGAAGACCCTTTGAAGTCATATTGCATGGTACCCATTCCACGGGTTTCAACTACCCAGGTTTAAGGTATTCTTCCTTCAGCTAAAACATGCATGTGGAACCCAGAGTATGATCAACCGTGTGAACGGGAGACGTGTTCAAATATGTCTCAGTTTTCCTCCCCTGGTACTCGGGTGCAACATTCCAGACGCTTTACTCACAATCTCCCCCTTGGAGAGTCAGCGCCTTTAACCACCTGTTTGGCCCAGTTTGCAATTTCTGCGGAAGATGAACAGGAATAGGGAGAACCAATGAGAGACTAGCTGGAGGTGTCTAGACGGGCAAATTTAACTCTCATTTCCCACCAGGAAGAGGAAATAACCAAAGGCTAAGCATGCCGTGCCGGAACCAGATTAGGGCCTGAAGCCATCCTGCGGTGTTGCGGCCAGCTCAAAAGAAAGCGAGTTGAAGAAAGGAGCTCAGGGGCACTGTAATTCACAAACCTGCAGAGTTATAAATGACAGCTATCGTCCAAAAATAGACTGAAGTAAGGCTGCCAAGAGGACTTGAAAGCGGGGCAGAATTGCAGGAAACCGATTTCATGAGGTAGACTGGAATTGCATTGAAAGCATAGGAAAAGAGGCAGAACGTCCACAATGATGCACTTGGCCAAAAAGGGCGTATGCGTTTTTTCCTGAATATATTCAGGAAAAAACGCATACGCCCTTTTTGGCCAACCAAGCAAACTTGCAAAGAAATCTGCACTACAATGAAGTCTCACTTCCCCCTGGTCAAAAGGGCCATCTGAAAAAAGTGTAAAATCCAGAAAGGCAAGACAGGCCATGGAGAACTGGGAGCCTTGTTATGCTGATGGGCGGGATGTAAATTGCCAACAGACACTCCGGAGAAGTGTATGGTGTTTCCTGAAACATCTAAAAAACAAAGCAACAGAGCCTAGGGCACTTCCACTTATGGTCCTATAGCTTAGGGAAATTAAAATCAAAAAGACACAGCCACCCCAAAGTTTGGGACGTCTCTGATTACAAGAACCTCGTTTACCGTACAAGTTCAATATCACAGAAAGTGAAAAATGGATAAAGAACTTGTGGTACTTACGTACAATGCACTATCACTCAGCAATGAAATCTATGTCATCAGGCCCATAGCAGCATAATGAGTGGATTCAGGTACGATGATTCTAACTGAAATAAGTCACACATAAAAAGAAACATCATAAGATATCACTAATACACGGAATGTAAACTTGGCTACACAGGAACTGAATTCCAAAACAGAACAGGGTCTCAAATTTAGAAAACCAACTTCTGCTTGCTTAAGGGGAAAGGTGAGTTGGGGTGCTGCATAAAACCAGAGATTGAAATGAGCACAGATAAAGTTCCTTAAGCCAAATATGGAATAGACAAGAGCTACTCCTTGCTCAACGAAATGGACTCAACACCCCATATTAAACGCCTAAGAATGTACCTGTCTTGTAAGTATCTTAAAACCTATGGATGCTATGTCTCCAAAAGAGAATCAAGCGTGTGTACAGGGGCATAAACGCAGCAGTGATAGGATTGGAGAGGTTCGGTGAGCAAATGAAGACCCTTTGAAGTCATATTGCATGGTACCCATTCCACGGGTCTCAACTCTCTAGGTTTAAGGTATTCTTCCTTCAGCTAAAACATGCATGTGGAACCCAGAGTATGATCAACCGTGTGAATGGGAGACGTGTTCAAATATGTCTCAGTTTTCCTCCCCTGGTAATCGGGTGCAACATTCCAGACGCTTTACTAACACTCTCCCCACTTGGAGAGTCAGCGCCTTTAACCTCCTGTTTGGCACAGTTTGCAATTTCTGTGGAAGATGCACAAGAATAGGGAGAACCAATGAGAGACTAGCTGGAGGTGTCTGGACGGGCAAATTTAACTCTCATTTCCCACCAGAAAGAGGAAATAACCAAAGGCTAAGCGTGCCGTGCCGGAACCAGATTAGGGCCTGAAGCCATCCTGTGGTGTTGCGGCCAGGTCACAGGAAGCAAGTTGAAGAAAGGAGCTCAGGGGCACTGTAATTCACAAACAAGCAGAGTTATAAATGTCAGTTATCGTCCAAAAATATACTGAAGTAAGGCTGCCAAGACGACATGAAAACGGGGCAGAATTGCAGGAAACCGATTTCAGGAGGTAGACTGGAATTGCATTGAAAGCATAGGAAAAGAGGCAGAACGTCCACAATGATGCACTTGGCCAAAAAGGGCGTGTGTGTTTTTTCCTGAATATATTCAGGAAAAAACGCATACGCCCTTTTTGGCCAACCAAGCAAACTTGCAAAGGAAATCTGCACTAAAATGAAGTCTCACTTCCCCCCGGTCAAAAGGGCCATCTGAAAAAAGTGTAAAATCCAGAAAGGCAGCACAGGCCATGGAGAACTGGGAGCCTTGTTATGCTGATGGGCGGGATGTAAATTGCCAACAGACACTCCGGAGAAGTGTATGGTGTTTCCTGAAACATCTAAAAAACAAAGCAACAGAGCCTAGGGCACTTCCACTTATGGTCCTATAGCTTAGGGAAATTAAAATCAAAAAGACACAGCCACCCCAAAGTTTGGGACGCCTCTGATTACAAGAACCTCGTTTACCGTACAAGTTCAATATCACAGAAAGAGAAAAATGGATAAAGAACTTGTGGTACTTACGTACAATGCAGTATCACTCAGCAATGAAATCAATGTCATCAGGCCCGTAGCAGCATAATGAGTGGATTCAGGTACGATGATTCTAACTGAAATAAGTCACACAGAAAAAGAAACATCATAAGATATCACTAATACACGGAATGTAAACTTGGCTACACAGGAACTGAATTCCAAAACAGAACAGGGTCTCAAATTTAGAAAACCAACTTATGCTTGCTTAAGGGGAAAGGTGAGTTGGGGTGCTGCATAAAACCAGAGATTGAAATGAGCACAGATAAAGTTCCTTAAGCCAAATATGGAATAGACAAGAGCTACTCCTTGCTCAACGAAATGGACTCAACACCCCATATTAAACGCCTAATAATGTACCTGACTAGTAAGTATCTTAAAACCTATGGATTGCTATGTCTCCGAAAGAGAATCAAGAGTGTGTACAGGGGCATAAACGCAGCAGTGATAGGATTGGAGAGGTTCGGTGAGCAAATGAAGACCCTTTGAAGTCATATTGCATGGTACCCATTACACGGGTCTCAACTCTCTAGGTTTAAGTTATTCTTCCTTCAGCTAAAACATGCATGTGGGACCCAGAGTATGATCAACCGTGTGAACGGGAGACGTGTTGAAATATGTCTCAGTTTTCCTCCCCTGGTACTCGGGTGCAACATTCCAGACGCTTTACTAACACTCTCCCCACTTGGAGAGTCAGCGCCTTTAACCTCCTGTTTGGCCCAGTTTGCAATTTCTGCGGAAGATGAACAGGAATAGGGAGAACCAATGAGAGACTAGCTGGAGGTGTCAGGACGGGCAAATTTAACTCTCATTTCCCACCAGGAAGAGGAAATAACCAAAGGCTCAGCGTGCCGTGCCGGAACAAGTTTAGGGCCTGAAGCCATCCTGCGGTGTTGCGGCCAGGTCACAAGAAAGCAAGTTGAAGAAAGGAGCTCAGGGGCACTGTAATTCACAAACCTGCAGAGTTATAAATGACAGCTATCGTCCAAAAATATACTGAAGTAAGGCTGCCAAGAGGACTTGAAAGCGGGGCACAATTGCAGGAAACCGATTTCAGGAGGTAGACTGGAATTGCATTGAAAGCATAGGAAAAGAGGCAGAATGTCCACAATGATGCGCTTGGCCAAAAAGGGCGTATGCGTTTTTTCCTGAATATATTCAGGAAAAAACGCATACGCCCCTTTTGGCCAACCAAGCAAACTTGCAAAGGAAATCTGCACTACAATGAAGTCTCACTTCCCCCCGGTCAAAAGGGCCATCTGAAAAAAGTGTAAAATCCAGAAAGGCAGCACAGGCCATGGAGAACTGGGAGCCTTGTTATGCTGATGGGCGGGATGTAAATTGCCAACAGACAGTCGGGAGAAGTGTATGGTGTTTCCTGAAACATCTAAGAAACAAAGCAACAGAGCCTAGGGCACTTCCACGTATGGTTCTATAGATTAGGGAAATTAAAATCAAAAAGACACAGCCATCCCAAAGTTTGGGACGCCTCAGTTTACAAGAACCTCATTTACAGTACAAGTTCAATATCGCAGAAAGTGAAAAATGGATAAAGAAGTTGTGGTATTTACTTACAAAGCAATATCACTCAGCAATGAAATCTATGTCATCAGGCCCTTAGCAGCACAATGAGTGGTTTCAGGTATGAATATTCTAACTGAAATAAGTCACACAGAAAAAGAAACATCATAAGATATCAGTAATACACGGAATGTAAACTTGGCTACACAGGAACTGAATTACAGAACAGAACAGGGTCTCAAATTTAGAAAACCAACTTATGCTTGCTTAAGGGGAAAGGTGAGTTGGGGTGCTGCATAAAACTAGAGATTGAAATGAGCACAGATAATGTTCCTTAAGCCAAATATGGAATAGACAAGAGCTACTCCTTGCTCAACGAAATGGACTCAACACCCCATATTAAACGCCTAAGAATGTACCTGACTAGTAACTATCTTAAAACCTATGGATTGCTATGTCTTCGAAAGAGAATCAAGCATGTGTACAGGGACATAAACGCAGCAGTGATAGGATTGGAGAGGTTCGGTGAGCAAATGAAGACCCTTTGAAGTCATATTGCATGGTACCCATTCCACGGGTTTCAACTACCCAGGTTTAAGGTATTCTTCCTTCAGCTAAAACATGCATGTGAAACCTAGAGTATGATCAACCATGTGATCGGGAGACGTGTTCAAATATGTCTCAGTTTTCGTACCCTGGTACTCGGGTGCAACATTCCAGATGCTTTACTAACACTCTCCCGACTTGGAGAGTCAGTCCCTTTAACCTCGTGTTTGGCCCAGTTTGCAATTTCTGCGGAAGATGAGCAGGAATAGCGAGAACCAATGAGAGACGAGCTGGAGGTGTCTGGACGGGCAAATTTAACTCTCATTTCCCACCAGGAAGAGGAATTAACCAAAGGCTCAGCGTGCCGTGCCGGAACCAGATTAGGGCCTGAAGCCATACTGCGGTGTTGCGGCCAGGTCACAAGAAAGTGAGTTGAAGAAAGGAGCTCAGGGGCACTGTAATTCACAAACCTGCAGAGTTATAAATGACAGCTATTGTCCAAAAATAGACTGAAGTAAGGCTGCCAAGAGGACTTGAAAGCGGGGCAGAATTGCAGGAAACCGATTTCAGGAGGTAGACTGGAATTGCATTGAAAGCATAGGAAAAGAGGCAGAACGTCCACAATGATGCACTTGGCCAAAAAGGGCGTATGCGTTTTTTCCTGAATATATTCAGGAAAAAACGCATACGCCCTTTTTGGCCTACCAAGCAAGCTTGCAAAGGAAATCTGCACTACAATGAAGTCTCACTTCCCCCCGGTCAAAAGGGCCATCTGAAAAAAGTGTAAAATCCAGAAAGGCAGGACAGGCCATGGAGAACTGGGAGCCTTGTTATGCTGATGGGCGGGATGTAAACTGCCAACAGACACTCGGGAGAAGTGTATGGTGTTTCCTGAAACATCTAAAAAACAAAGCAACAGAGCCTAGGGCACTTCCACTTATGGTCCTATAGCTTAGGGAAATTAAAATCAGAAAGACACAGCCACCCCAAAGTTTGGGACGCCTCTGTTTACAAGAACCTCGTTTACCGTACAAGTTCAATATCACAGAAAGTGAAAAATGGATAAAGAACTTGTGGTACTTACGTACAATGCAGTATCACTCAGCAATGAAATCTATGTCATCAGGCCCATAGCAGCATAATGAGTGGATTCAGGTACGATGATTGTAACTGAAATAAGTCACACAGAAAAAGAAACATCATAAGATATCACTAATACACAGAATGTAAAGTTGGCTACACAGGAACTGAATTGCAGAACAGAACAGGGTCTCAAATTTAGAAAACCAACTTATGCTTGCTTCAGGGTAAAGGTGAGTTGGGGTGCTGCATAAAACCAGAGATTGAAATGAGCACAGATAAAGTTCCTTAAGCCAAATATGGAATAGACAAGAGTTACTCTTTGCTCAACGAAATGGACTCAACACCGCATATTAAATGCCTAAGAATGTACCTGACTTGTAATTATCTTAAAAGCTATGGATTGCTATGTCTCCGAAAGAGAATCAAGCATGTGTACATGGGCATAAATGCAGCAGTCATAGGATTGGAGAGGTTCGTTGAGCAAATGAAGACCCTTTGAAGTCATATTGCATGGTACCCATTCCACGGGTTTCAACTACCCAGGTTTAAGGTATTCTTCCTTCAGCTAAAACATGCATGTGGAACCCAGAGTATGATCAACCATGTGAACGGGAGACGTGTTCAAATATGTCTCAGTTTTCCTCCCCTGGTACTCGGGTGCAACATTCCAGACGCTTTACTCACAATCTCCCCACTTGGAGAGTCAGCGCCTTTAACCACCTGTTTGGCCCAGTTTGCAATTTCTGCGGAAGATGAACAGGAATAGGGAGAACCAATGAGAGACTAGCTGGAGGTGTCTGGACGGGCAAATTTAACTCTCATTTCCCACCAGGAAGAGGAAATAACCAAAGGCTAAGCGTGCCGTGCCAGAACCAGATTAGGGCCTGAAGCCATCCTGCGGTGTTGCGGCCAGCTCAAAAGAAAGCGAGTTGAAGAAAGGAGCTCAGGGGCACTGTAATTCACAAACAAGCAGAGTTATAAATGTCAGTTATCGTCCAAAAATATACTGAAGTAAGGCTGCCAAGACGACATGAAAACGGGGCAGAATTGCAGGAAACCGATTTCAGGAGGTAGACTGGAATTGCATTGAAAGCATAGGAAAAGAGGCAGAACGTCCACAATGATGCACTTGGCCAAAAAGGGCGTGTGTGTTTTTTCCTGAATATATTCAGGAAAAAACGCATACGCCCTTTTTGGTCAACCAAGCAAACTTGCAAAGGAAATCTGCACTAAAATGAAGTCTCACTTCCCCCCGGTCAAAAGGGCCATCTGATAAAAGTGTAAAATCCAGAAAGGCAGGACAGGCTATGGAGAACTGGCAGCCTTGTTATGCTGATGGGCGGGATGTAAATTGCCAACAGACACTCGGGAGATGTGTATGGTGTTTCCTGAAACATCTAATAAACAAAGCAACAGAGCCTAGGGCACATCCACTTATGGCCCTATAGCTTAGGGAAATTAAAATCAAAAAGACACAGCCACCCCAAAGTTTGGGACGCCTCTGTTTACAAGAACCTCGTTTACAGTACAAGTTCAATATCACAGAAAGTGAAAAATGGATAAAGAACTTGTGGTACTTACGTACAATGCAGTATCACTCAGCAATGAAATCTATGTCATCAGGCCCATAGCAGCATAATGAGTGGATTCAGGTACGATGATTCTAACTGAAATAAGTCACACAGAAAAAGAAACATCATAAGATATCACTAATACACGGAATGTAAACTTGGCTACACAGGAACTGAATTCCAAAACAGAACAGGGTCTCAAATTTAGAAAACCAACTTATGCTTGCTTAAGGGGAAAGGTGAGTTGGGATGCTGCATAAAACCAGAGATTGAAATGAGCACAGATAAAGTTCCTTAAGCCAAATATGGAATAGACAAGAGCTACTCCTTGCTCAACGAAATGGACTCAACACCCCATATTAAACGCCTAAGAATGTACCTGACTAGTAAGTATCTTAAAACCTATGGATTGCTATGTCTCCAAAAGAGAATCAAGCGTGTGTACAGGGGCATAAACGCAACAGTGATAGGATTGGAGAGGTTCGGTGAGCAAATGAAGACCCTTTGTAGTCATATTGCATGGTAGCCATTACACAGGTCTCAACTCTCCAGGTTTAAGGTATTCTTCCTTCAGCTAAAACATGCATGTGGAACCCAGAGTATGATCAACCGTGTGATCGGGAGACGTGTTCAAATATGTCTCAGTTTTCCTCCCCATGTAGTCGGGTGCAACATTCCAGACGCTTTACTAACACTCTCCCCACTTGGAGAGTCAGCGCCTTTAACCTCCTGTTTGGCCCAGTTTGCAATTTCTGCGGAAGATGAACAGGAATAGCGAGAACCAATGAGAGACTAGCTGGAGGTGTCTGGACGGGCAAATTTAACTCTCATTTCCCACCAGGAAGAGGAATTAACCAAGGGATCAGCATGCCATGCCGGAAACATATTAGGGCCTGAAGCCATCCTGCGGTGTTGCGGCCAGCTCAAAAGAAAGCGAGTTGAGGAAAGGAGTTCAGGGGCACTGTAATTCACAAACCTGCAGAGTTATAAATGACAGCTATCGTCCAAAAATATACTGAAGTAAGGCTGCCAAGAGGACTTGAAAGCGGGGCAGAATTGCAGGAAACCCATTTCAGGAGGTCGACTGGAATTGCATTGAAAGCATAGGAAAAGAGGCAGAACGTCCACAATGATGCACTTGGCCAAAAAGGGCGTATGCGTTTTTTCCTGAATATATTCAGGAAAAAACGCATACGCCCTTTTTGGCCAACCAAGCAAGCTTGCAAAGGAAATCTGCACTACAATGAAGTCTCACTTCCCCCCGGTCAAAAGGGCCATCTGAAAAAAGTGTAAAATCCAGAAAGGCAGGACAGGCCATGGAGAACTGGGAGCCTTGTTATTCTGATGGGCGGGATGTAAATTGCCAACAGACACTCGGGAGAAGTGTATGGTGTTTCCTGAAACATCTAAAAAACAAAGAAACAGAGCCTAGGGCACTTCCACTTATGGTCCTATAGCTTAGGGAAATTAAAATCAAGAAGACACAGCCACCCCAAAGTTTGGAACGGCTCTGTTTACAAGAACCTCGTTTACAGTACAAGTTCAACATCGCAGAAAGTGAAAAATGGATAAAGAAGTTGTGGTATTTACTTACAAAGCAATATCACTCAGCAATGAAATCTATGTTATCAAGTCCTTAGCAGCACAATGAGTGGATTCAGGTACGATGTTTCTAACTGAAATAAGTCACACAGAAAAAGAAACATCATAAGATATCACTAATACACGGAATGTAAACTTGGCTACACAGGAACTGAATTACAGAACAGAACAGGGTCTCAAATTTAGAAAACCAACTTATGCTTGCATAAGTGGAAAGGTGAGTTGGGGTGCTGCATAAAACCAGAGATTGAAATGAGCACAGATAAAGTTCCTTAAGCCAAATATGGAATAGACAAGAGCTACTCCTTGCTCAACGAAATGGACTCAACACCCCATATTAAACGCCTAAGAATGTACCTGCCTAGTAAGTATATTAAAACCTATGGATTGCTATGTCTCCAAAAGAGAATCAAGCGTGTGTACAGGGGCATAAACGCAGCAGTGATAGGATTGGAGAGGTTCGGTGAGCAAATGAAGACCCTTTGAAGTCATATTGCATGGTACCCATTACACGGGTCTCAACTCTCCAGGTTTAAGGTATTCTTCCTTCAGCTAAAACATGCATGTAGAACCCAGAGTATGATCAACCTTGTGAACGGGAGTCGTGTTCAAATATGTCTCAGGTTTCCTCCCCTGGTACTCGGGTGCAACATTCCAGACGCTTTACTAACACTCTCCCCACTTGGAGAGTCAGCGCCTTTAACCTCCTGTTTGGCCCAGTTTGCAATTTCTGCGGAAGATGAACAGGAATAGGGAGAACCAATGAGAGACTAGCTGGAGGTGTCTGGACGGGCAAATTTAACTCTCATTTCCCACCAGGAAGAGGAAATAACCAAAGGCTCAGTGTGCAGAGCCGGAACCAGATTAGGGCCTGAAGCCATCCTGCGGTGTTGCGGCCAGGTCAAAAGAAAGGGAGTTGAAGAAAGGAGCTCAGGGGCACTGTAATTCACAAACCTGCAGAGTTATAAATGACAGCTATCGTCCAAAAATAGACTGAAGTAAGGCTGCCAAGAGGACTTGAAAGCGGGGCAGAATTGCAGGAAACCGATTTCAGGAGGTAGACTGGAATTGCATTGAAAGCATAGGAAAAGAGGCAGAACGTCCACAATGATGCACTTGGCCAAAAAGGGCGTATGCGTTTTTTCCTGAATATATTCAGGAAAAAACGCATACGCCCTTTTTGGCCAACCAAGCAAGCTTGCAAAGGAAATCTGCACTACAATGAAGTCTCACTTCCACCCAGTCAAAAGGGGCATCTTAAAAAAGTGTAAAATCCAGAAAGGCAGGACAGGCCATGGAGAACTGGGAGCCTTGTTATGCTGATGGGCGGGATGTAAATTGCGAACAGACACTCGGGAGAAGTGTATGGTGTTTCCTGAAACATCTAAAAAACAAAGCAACAGAGCCTAGGGCACTTCCACTTATGGTCCTATAGCTTAGGGAAATTAAAATCAAAAAGACACAGCCACCCCAAAGTTTGGGACGCCTTTGTTTACAAGAACCTCGTTTACCGTACAAGTTCAATATCACAGAAAGTGAAAAATGGATAAAGAACTTGTGGTACTTACGTACAATGCAGTATCACTCAGCAATGAAATCTATGTCATCAGGCCCGTAGCAGCATAATGAGTGGATTCAGGTACGATGATTCTAACTGAAATAAGTCACACAGAAAAAGAAACATCATAAGATATCAGTAAAACACGGAATGTAAACTTGGCTACACAGGAACTGAATTCTAAAACAGAACAGGGTCTCAAATTTAGAAAACCAACTTATGCTTGCTTAAGGGGAAAGGTGAGTTGGGGTGCTGCATAAAACCAGAGATTGAAATGAGCACAGATAAAGTTCCTTAAGCCAAATATGGAATAGAGAAGAGCTACTCCTTGCTCAACGAAATGGACTCAACACCCCATATTAAACGCCTAAGAATGTACCTGACTTGTAAGTATCTTAAAACCTATGGATTGCTATGTCTCCAAAAGAGAATCAAGCGTGTGCACAGGGGCATAAACGCAGCAGTGATAGGATTGGAGAGGTTCGGTGAGCAAATGAAGACCCTTTGAAGTCATATTGCATGGTACCCATTCCACGGGTCTCAACTCTCCAGGTTTAAGGTATTCTTACTTCAGCTAAAACATTCCTGTGGAACCCAGAGTATGATCAACCGTGTGAACGGGAGACGTGTTCAAATATGTCTCAGTTTTCCTCCCCTGGTACTCGGGTGCAACATTCCAGACGCTTTACTAACACTCTCCCCACTTGGAGGGTCAGCGCCTTTAAACTACTGTTTGGCCCAGTTTGCAAATTCTGCGGAAGATGAACAGGAATAGGGAGAACCAATGAGAGACTAGCTGGAGGTGTCTGGACGGGCAAATTTAACTCTCATTTCCCACCAGGAAGAGGAAATAACCAAAGGCTCAGCGTGCCGTGCCGGAACCAGATTAGGGCCTGAAGCCATCCTGCGGTGTTGCTGCCAGCTCAAAAGAAATCGAGTTGAAGAAAGGAGCTCAGGGGCACTGTAATTCACAAACCTGCAGAGTTATAAATGACAGCTATCGTCCAAAAATATACTGAAGTAAGGCTGCCAAGAGGACTTGAAAGCGGGGCAGAATTGCAGGAAACCGATTTCAGGAGGTAGACTGGAATTGCATTGAAAGCATAGGAAAAGAGGCAGAACGACCCTAATGATGCACTTAGCCAAAAAGGGGGCATGCGTTTTTTCCTGAATATATTCAGGAAAAAACGCATACGCCCTTCTTGGCCAACCAAGCAAGCTTGCAAAGGAAATCTGCACTACAATGAAGTCTCACTTCACCCCGGTCAAAAGGGTCATCTGAAAAAAGTGTAAAATCCAGAAAGGCAGGACAGGCCATGGAGAACTGGGAGCCTTGTTATGCTGATGGGCGGGATGTAAATTGCCAACAGACAGTCGGGAGAAGTGTATGGTGTTTCCTGAAACATGTAAAAAACAAAGCAACAGAGCCTAGGGCACTTCCACTTATGGTCCTATAGCTTAGGGAAATTAAAATCAAAAAGACACAGCCACCCCAAAGTTTGGAACGGCTCTGTTTACAAGAACCTCGTTTACAGTACAAGTTCAACATCGCAGAAAGTGAAAAATGGATAAAGAAGTTGTGGTATTTACTTACAAAGCAATATCACTCAGCAATGAAATCTATGTCATCAGGCCCTTAGCAGCACAATGAGTGGATTCAGGTATGATGATTCTAACTGAAATAAGTCACACAGAAAAAGAAACATCATAAGATATCAGTAATACACGGAACGTAAACTTGGCTACACAGCAACTGAATTACAGAACAGAACAGGGTCTCAAATTTAGAAAACCAACTTATGCTTGCTTAAGGTTAAAGGTGAGTTGGGGTGCTGCATAAAACCAGAGATTGAAATGAGCACAGATAAAGTTCCTTAAGCCAAATATGGAATAGACAAGAGCTACTCCTTGCTCAACGAAATGGACTCAACACCGCATATTAAACGCCTAAGAATGTACCTGACTAGTAAGTATCTTAAAACCTATGGATTGCTATGTCTCCGAAAGAGAATCAAGCATGTGTACAGGGGCATAAACGCAGCAGTGATAGGATTGGAGAGGTTCGGTGAGCAAATGAAGACCCTTTGAAGTCATATTGCATGGTACCCATTCCACGCGTTTCAACTACCCAGGTTTAAGGTATTCTTCCTTCAGCTAAAACATGCATGTCGAAGCTAGAGTATGATCAACCATGTGATCGGGAGACGTGTTCAAATATGTCTCAGTTTTCGTACCCTGGTACTCGGGTGCAACATTCCAGATGCTTTACTAACACTCTCCCGACTTGGAGAGTCAGTCCCTTTAACCTCCTGTTTGGCCCAGTTTGCAATTTCTGTGGAAGATGAACAGGAATAGCGAGAACCAATGAGAGACTAGCTGGAGGTGTCTGGACGGGCAAATTTAACTCTCATTTCCCACCAGGAAGAGGAATTAACCAAAGGCTCAGCGTGCCGTGCCGGAAACAGATTAGGGCCTGAAGCCATCCTGCGGTGTTGCGGCCAGCTCACAAGAAAGCGAGTTGAAGAAAGGAGCTCAGGGGCACTGTAATTCACAAACCTGCAGAGTTATAAATGACAGCTATCGTCCAAAAATATACTGAAGTAAGGCTGCCAAGAGGACTTGAAAGCGGGGCAGAATTGCAGGAAACCGATTTCAGGAGGTAGACTGGAATTGCATTGAAAGCATAGGAAAAGAGGCAGAACGTCCACAATGATGCACTTGGCCAAAAAGGGCGTATGCATTTTTTCCTGAATATATTCAGGAAAAAACGCATACGCCCTTTTTGGCCAACCAAGCAAACTTGCAAAGGAAATCTGCACTACAATGAAGTCTCACTTCCCCACAGTCAAAAGGGCCATCTGAAAAAAGTGTAAAATCCAGAAAGGCAGGACAGGCCATGGAGAACTGGGAGCCTTGTTATTCTGATGGGCGGGATGTAAATTGCCAACAGACACTCGGGAGAAGTGTATGGTGTTTCCTGAAACATCTAAAAAACAAAGCAACAGAGCCTAGGGCACTTCCACGTACGGGCCTATAGCTTAGGGAAATTAAAATCAAAAAGACACAGCCACCCCAAAGTTTGGGACGCCTCTGTTTACAAGAACCTCGTTTACCGTACAAGTTCAATATCACAGAAAGTGAAAAATGGATAAAGAACATGTGGTACTTACGTACAATGCAGTATCACTCAGCAATGAAATCTATGTCATCAGGCCGGTAGCAGCATAATGAGTGGATTCAGGTACGATGATTCTATCTGAAATAAGTCACACAGAAAAAGAAACATCATAAGATGTCACTAATATACGCAATGTAAACTTGGCTACACAGGAACTGAATTACAGAACAGAACAGGGTCTCAAATTTAGAAAACCAACTTATGCTTGCTTAAGGGGAAAGGTGAGTTGGGGTGCTGCATAAAACCAGAGATTGAAATGAGCACAGATAAAGTTCCTTAAGCCAAATATGGAATAGACAAGAGCTACTCCTTGCTCAACGAAATGGACTCAACACCCCATATTAAACGCCTAAGAATGTACCTGACTAGTAAGTATCTTAAAACCTATGGATTGCTATGTCTCCGAAAGAGAATCAAGCATGTGTACAGGGGCATAAACGCAGCAGTGATAGGATTGGAGAGGTTCGGTGAGCAAATGAAGACCCTTTGAAGTCATATTGCATGGTACCCATTACACGGGTTTCAACTACCCAGGTTTAAGGTATTCTTCCTTCATCCAAAACATGCATGTGGAACCTAGAGTATGATTAACCATGTGATTGCGAGACGTGTTCAAATATGTCTCAGTATTCGTACCCTGGTACTCGGGTGCAACATTCCAGACGCTTTACTAACACTCTTCTGACTTGGAGAGTCAGTCCCTTTAACCTCCTGTTTGGCCCAGGTTGCAATTTCTGCGGAAGATGAACAGGAATAGCGAGAACCAATGAGAGACTAGCTGGAGGTGTCTGGACGTGCAAATTTAACTCTCATTTCCCACCAGGAAGAGGAATTAACCAAAGGCTCAGCGTGCCGTGCCGGAACCAAATTAGGGCCTGAAGCCATCCTGCGGTGTTGCGGCCAGGTCACAAGAAAGCGAGTTGAAGAAAGGAGCTCAGGGGCACTGTAATTCACAAACCTGCAGAGTTATAAATGACAGCTATCGTCCAAAAATATACTGAAGTAAGGCTGCCAAGAGGACTTGAAAGCGGGGCAGAATTGCAGGAAACCGATTTCAGGAGGTAGACTGGAATTGCTTTGAAAGCATAGGAAAAGAGGCAGAACGTCCACAATGATGCACTTGGCCAAAAAGGGCGTATGCGTTTTTTCCTGAATATATTCAGGAAAAAACGCATACGCCCTATTTGGCCAACCTAGCAAGCTTGCAAAGGAAATCTGCACTACAATGAAGTCTCACTTCCCCCCGGTCAAAAGGGCCATCTGATAAAAGTGTAAAATCCAGAAAGGCAGGACAGGCCATGGAGAACTGGGAGCCTTGTTATGCTGATGGGCGGGATGTAAATTGCGAACAGACACTCGGGAGAAGTGTATGGTGTTTCCTGAAACATCTAAAAAACAAAGCAACAGAGCCTAGGGCACTTCCACTTATGGTCCTATAGCTTAGGGAAATTAAAATCAAAAAGACACAGCCACCCCAAAGATTGGGACGCCTCTGTTTACAAGAACCTCGTTTACCATACAAGTTCAACATCGCAGAAAGTGAAAAATGGATAAAGAACTTGTGGTATTTACTTACAAAGCAATATCACTCAGCAATGAAATCTATGTCATCAGGCCCTTAGCAGCACAATGAGTGGATTCAGGTATGATGATTCTAACTGAAATAAGTCACACAGAAAAAGAAACATCATAAGATATCAGTAATACACGGAATGGAAACTTGGCTACACAGGAACTGAATTACAGAACAGAACAGGGTCTCAAACTTAGAAAACCAACTTATACTTGCTTAAGGGTAAAGGTGAGTTGGGGTGCTGCATAAAACCAGAGATTGAAATGAGCACAGATAAAGTTCCTTAAGCCAAATATGGAATAGACAAGAGCTACTCCTTGCTCAACGAAATGGACTCAACACCGCATATTAAACGCCTAAGAATGTACCTGACTAGTAAGTATCTTAAAACCTATGGATTGCTATGTCTCCAAAAGAGAATCAAGCATGTGTACAGGGGCATAAACGCAGCAGTGATAGGATTGGAGAGGTTCGGTGAGCAAATGAAGACCCTTTGAAGTCATATTGCATGGTACCCATTCCACGGGTCTCAACTCTCCAGATTTAAGGTATTCTTCCTTCAGCTAAAACATGCATGTGGAACCCAGAGTATGATCAACCGTGTGATCGGGAGACGTGTTCAGATATGTCTCAGTTTTCGTCCCCTGGTACTTGGGTGCAACATTCCAGACGCTTTACTAACACTCTCCCCACTTGGAGAGACAGCGCCTTTAACCTCCTGTTTGGCGCAGTTTGCAATTTCTGCGGAACATGTACAGGAATAGGGAGAACCAATAAGAGACTAGCTGGAGGTGTCTGAACGGGCAAATTTAACTCTCATTTCCCACCAGGAAGAGGAATTAACCAAAGGCTCAGCGTGCCGTGCCGGAACCAGATTAGGGCCTGAAGCTATCCTGCGGTGTTGCGGCCAGCTCACAAGAAAGCGAGTTGAAGAAAAGAACTCAGGGGCACTGTAATTCACAAACCTGCAGAGTTATAAATGACAGCTATCGTCCAAAAATATACTGAAGTAAGGCTGCCAAGAGGACTTGAAAGCGGGGCAGAATTGCAGGAAACCGATTTCAGGAGGTAGACTGGAATTGCATTGAAAGCATAGGAAAAGAGGCAGAACGTCCACAATGATGCACTTGGCCAAAAAGGGCGTATGCGTTTTTTCCAGAATATATTCAGGAAAAAACGCATACGCACTTTTTGGCCAACCAAGCAAGCTTGCAAAGGAAATCTGCACTACAATGAAGTCTCACTGCCCCCCGGTCAAAAGGGCCATCTGAAAAAAGTGTAAAATCCAGAAAGGCAGGACAAGCCATGGAGAACTGGGAGCCTTGTTATGCTGATGGGCGGGATGTAAATTGCCAACAGCCACTCTGGAGAAGTGTATGGTGTTTCCTGAAACATCTAAAAAACAAAGCAACAGAGCCTAGGGGAGTTCCACTTATGGTCCTATAGCTTAGGGAAATTAATATCAGAAAGACACAGCCAACCCAAATTTTGGGATGGCTCCATTTACAAGAACCTCGTTTACGGTACAAGTTCAATATCACAGAAAGCGAAAAATGGATAAAGAAGTTGTGGTACTTACGTACAATGCAATATCACTCAGCAATGAAATCTATGTCATCAGGCCCGTAGCAGCATAATGAGTGGATTCAGATACGATGATTCTAAGTGAAATAAGTCACACAGAAAAAGAAACATCATAAGATATCACTACTACACGGAATGTAAACTTGGCTACACAGGAACTGAATTACAAAACAGAGCAGGGTCTCAAATGTAGAAAACCAACTTATGCTTGCTTAAGGGGAAAGGTGAGGTGGGGTGCGGCATAAAACCAGAGATTGAAATTAGCACAGATACCGTTCCATACGCCAAATATGTAATACAGAAGTGCTACTCCTTGCTCAACGAAGTGGACTCAATACACCATATTAAACACCTAAGAATATACATGACTAGTAATAATCTTAAAACCTATGGATTGACATGTCTCCGAAAGAGAATGAAGCGTGTGTACAGCGGCATAAATGCAGCAGTGATAGGATTGGTGAGGTTCGGTGAGCAAATGCAGACCCTTTGAAGTTATATTGCATGGTACCCATTCCATGGGTCCCAACTCTCCAGGTTTAAGGGATTCTTCCTTCAGCTAAAACATGCATAGGGAACCCAGATTATGGTTCACTGTGTGATCGTGAAACGTTTTTAAATGCATCTCAGTTTTCGTCCCCTGGTACTCGGGTTCACCATTCCAGAAGCTTTACTATCACTCTCCCCACTTGGAGGGTCAGTGCCTTTAACCTCCTGTTTGGCCCAGTTTGCAATTTCTGCGGAAGATGAACAGGAATAGGGAGAACTAATGAGAGAGTAGCTGGAGGTGTCTGGATGGGCACATTTAACTCTCATTTCCCACCAGGAAGAGGAATTAACCAAAGGCTCAGCGTGCTGTGCCGGAAACAGATTAGGGCCTGAAGCAATCCTGCGGTGTTGCGGCCAGCTCACAAGAAAGCGAGTTGAAGAAAGGAGCTCAGAGGCACTGTAATTCACAAACCTGCAGACTTATAAATGACAGCTATCATCCAAAAATATACTCAAGTAAGGCTGCCAAGAGGACTTGAAAGCGGGGCAGAATTGTAGGAAACCGATTTCAGGAGGTGGACAGGAATTGCATTTAAAGCATAGGAAAAGAGGCAGAACGTCCACAATGGTGCACTTGGCCAAAAAGGGCATATGCGTTTTTTCCAAGGCCCTCATAACCGAGGGGAGGAGACTCATAGCAGGCTCCAACTACCACCAGAGGGCTCATGTCGCCAAGGCAACGTGAGCAAGCCAGGCAGGAGTTACCTCACAGCAGAGGTCCCACCTCACAGAAGGGTGAGGAACCCAGCCAACATCAGACTCTCACCAGAGGGCCCACATCACCAAGGCAATGGGAACCAGGCAGGAGTGTCCTCACACCAGTGGGGCCACATCATCGATAGGTGAGGAACTCAGCACATGTGGCCTCAAACCAGAGGGCCCACATGAACAAGGGTCTCAGAGTCAGGAAGGCAGGAGTAGCCTCACAACACTGGGCCCATAGAATAAAAAAGTGAAGAATCCAGCAGTTGGAACCTCCCAGCAAGGGGCCCAGAGCACCGATGCTATGGGATCCAGGCCAGAGTGAACTCACATCACAGGGCCCATGTCATGAAACTGTAAGCAACCCAGCCTTTGGGACCTCAGAGCAGAAGGCCAACATCCCCATGGGGATGGGAACCTGACAGGAGTGTCCTGGCATCACTGGGGTCACATCAGAAAACGTGGGGAGCCCAGCAGTTAGGGCCCAATGACAGAGGGCCCTCATCACTGAGGGGAGGACACTCCCAGCAGGCTCCAACTGACACCAGAGGGCCAACGTCACCAAGGCGAGGAGTGCCAACCATGAAGGAATGACCTCACAGGAGACGGCCCACCACACAGAAGGGTGAGGAACCCAGCCAGTATCAGACTCTCACCAGAGGGCTCACATCTTTAAAGGGATGGGAACCAGGCAGGAGTGTCCTCACACCAGTGGGTCCACATGATCGAAAGTTGAGAAACCCAGCACATGTGGCCCCAAACCAGCGGACATGCATCACAAAGTGGCTGGGAGTGAGGCAGGCAGGAGGAGCCTCAAAACAGAGGGACCACAGAATAAAAAGTTGAGGAATCCAGCAGTTGGAACGTCCCAGCAGGTGGCCCAGAGCACTGACCATATAGGTTCCAGGCCGGAGTGAGCTCACATCAGACGGCCCACATCATGAAACTGTCAGCAACCCAGACGATGGGACCACAGAGCAGAAGGCCCACATCCCCATGGGGATGGGAACCTGACAGGAGTGCCCTGGCATAACTGGGCTCACATCAGAGAAGGTGGGGAGCCCAGCAGTTAGGGCCTGACGCTAGAGGGCACTCATCACCGAGGGGACGAGGATCCCAGCATGCTCTAACTGCCTCCAGAGAGCCGACGTCACCAAGTCGAGGTGTGCCAGCCATGCAGGAGTGACCTCACAGCAGAGGGTCCACCTCACAGAGGATGAGGAACCCTGCCAGGATCAGACTCTCACCAGAGGGCTCACATCATTAAGGGGATGGGAACCAGGCAGGAGTGTCCTCACACCACTGGGCGCACAACCGAAAATGTGGGGAGCCTAGCAGTCAGGGCCTCTCGCCAGAGGGCCCTCATCTCCGAGGGGAGGATGCTGTCAGCAGGCTCCAATTGCCACCAGAGGGCCGACGTTGCCAAGGCGAGGTGTGCCAGCCAGGCAGGAGTGACCTCACAGCAGAGGGCCCACCTCACAGAAGGGTGAGGAACCCAGCCAGGATCAGACTCTAACCACAGGGCCCACATCACCATGGGGATGGGAACCTGGCAGGAGTGTCCTCGCACCACAGGGCACACATCAGAAAATGTGGGGAGCCCAGCAGTTAGGGCCTGACACCAGAGGGCCCTCATCGCAGAAGGTAGGAGGCTCCCAGCAGGCTCCAACTGCCACCAGAGGGCCCACGTCTCCAAGGCGACCTGTGCCAGCCAGGCAGGAGTGACCACACAGAAGAGGGCCCACCTCACAGAAGGGTGAGGAACCCAGCCAGGATCAGACTCTCACCAGAGGGCCCACATCACCAAGGGGATGGGAACCAGGCAGGAGTGTCCCCACACCAGTGGGACAACATCATCGAAAGGTGAGGAACGCAGCACATGTGGCCTCAAACCAGAGGATACACATCACCAAGGGGCTGGGAGTGAGGCAGGCAGGAGGAGCCTCACAACAGAGGGCCCAAAGAATAAATTAGGTGAGGAATCCAGCAGTTGGAACCTCCCAGCCGGCAGCCCAGAGCACCGGCAATAGGGATCCTGGATGGAGTGAACTCACAGCAGAGGGCCCACATCATGGAACTGTGAGCAAGCCAGCCATTTTGACCTCAGAGCAGAAGGCGCACATCCCCATGGGGATGGGAACCTGGCAGGAGTGTCCTCGCTCACTTGGCGCACATCAGAAAATGTGGGGAGCCCAGCAGTTACGGCCTGACGCAAGAGGGCCCTCATCACCGAGGGGAGGAGGCTACCAGCAGGCTCCAACTGCCACCAGAGTGCCCACGTCGCCAAGGTGACATGTGCCAGACAGGCAGGAGTGACCTCACAGCAGAGGGCCCACCTCACAGAAGGTTCAGGAACCCAGCCAGGATCAGACTCTCACCAGAGGGCCCACATCACCAAGGTGATGGGAACCAGGCAGGAGTGTCCTCACAAGAGTGGGGCCACATCATCGAAAGGTGAGGAACCCAGCACATGTGGCCTCAAACCAGAGGACACACATCACCAAGGGGATGGGAGTGAGGCAGGCAGGAGGAGCCTAAAAACAGAGGGCCCAAAGAATAAGAAATGTGAGGAATCCAGCAGTTGGAACCTCCCAGCAGGCGGCCGAGAGCACAGAAGCTATGGGATCCAGGCAGGAGTGAACTCACACCAGAGAGCCCACATCATGAAACTGTGAGCAACCCAGGTGTTGGGACCTCAGAGCAGAAGGCCCACATCCCCATGGGGATGGGAAACTGACAGGAGTGTCCTGGCATCACTGGGCTCCCATCAGAAAACGTGGGAAGCCCAGCAGTTAGGGCCTGATGCCAGAGGGCCATCATCACCGAGGGGAGGAGATTCTTAGCACACACCAACGGCCACCACACGGCTGACGTCGCCAAGGCAATGGGTGCCAACCAGGAAGGATTGACCTCACAGCTAGGGCCTACCTCACAGAAGGGTGAGGAACACAGCCAGGATCAGACTCTCACCAGGGGGTCCACATAACCAAGTGGATGGGAACCAGACAGGAGTGTCCTCACACCAGTGGGGCCACATCATCAAAAGGTGAGGAACCCAGCAAAGGTGGCCACAATCCAGAGGACCCACATCACCAAGGGGCTGAGAGTGAGGTAGGGGTCTGGACGGGCAATTTTACCTCTGATTTCCCACCAGGAAGAGGATTTAATCAAAGGTTAGCGTGCCGTGCCGGAACCAGATTAGGGCCTGAAGCAATCCTGCGGTTTTGCGGCCAGCTCACAAGAAAGCGAGTTGAAGAAAGGAGCTCAGGGGCACTGTAATTCACAAACCTACAGTGTGAATTACATTCACACTGTAATTAAGACACCTGTAATTCACAAACCTGCAGCTCAGGGGCACTGTAATTCACAAATCTGTAATTACACAAACCTGTAATTCACAAACACTATAATTCACAAACCTACAGCTCAGGGGCACTGTAATTCACAAACCTGCAGAGCTATAAATGACAGCTATCGTCCAAAAATATACTGAAGTAAGGCTGCCAAGAGGACTTGCAAGCGGGCCAGAATTGCAGGAAAGCGATTTCAGGAGGTAGACTGGAATTGCATGAAAAGCATAGGAAAAGAGGCAGAACGTCCACAATGATGCACTTGGCCAAAAAGAGCCTATGCGTTCTTTTCAGAAAAAACGCATACGCCCTTTTTGGCCAACCAAGCAAGCTTGCAAAGGAAATCTGCACTACAATGAAGTCTCACTGCCCCCTGGTCAAAAGGGCCATCTGAAAAAAGTGTAAAATCCAGAAAGGCAGGACAGGCCATGGAGAACAGGGAACCTTGTTATGCTGATGGGCGGGATGTAAATTGCCAACAGCCACTCTGGAGAAGTGTATGGTGTTTCCTGAAACATCTAAAAAACAAAGCAACAGAGCCTAGGGAACTTCCACTTATGGTTTTATAGCTTAGGGAAATTAAAATCAAAAAGACACAGCCACCCCAAAGTTTGCGATGGCTCCGTTTACAAGAACCTCGTTTACGGTATAAGTTCAATATCGCAGAAAGTGAAAAATGGATAAAGAAGTTGTGGTACTTACGTACAATGCAATATCACTCAGCAATGAAATCTATGTCATCGGGCCCTTAGCAGCACAATGAGTGGATTCAGGTATGATGATTCTAACTGAAATAAGTCACACAGAAAAAGAAACATCATAAGATATCAGTAATACACGGAATGTAAACTTGGCTACACAGGAACTGAATTCCAGAACAGAACAGGGTCTCAAATTTAGAAAACCAACTTATGTTTGCTTAAGGGTAAAGGTGAGTTGGGGTGCTGCATAAAACCAGAGATTGAAATGAGCACAGATAAAGTTCCTTAAGCCAAATATGGAATAGACAAGAGCTACTCCTTGCTCAATGAAATGGACTCAACACCCCATATTAAACGCCTAAGAATGTACCTGACTAGTAAGTATCTTAAAACCTATGGATTGCTATGTCTCCGAAAGAGAATCAAGCATGTGTACAGGGGCATAAACGCAGCAGTGATAGGATTGGAGAGGTTCGGTGAGCAAATGAAGACCCTTTGAAGTCATATTGCATGGTACCCATTCCACGGGTTTCAACTACCCAGGTTTAAGGTATTCTTCCTTCAGCTAAAACATGCATGTGGAACCTAGAGTATGATCAACCATGTGATCGGGAGACGTGTTCAAATATGTCTCAGGTTTCGTACCCTGGTACTCGGGTGCAACATTCCAGATGCTTTACTAACACTCTCCCGACTTGGAGAGTCAGTCCCTTTAACCTCCTGTTTGGCCCAGTTTGCAATTTCTGCGGAAGATGAACAGGAATAGCGAGAACCAATGAGAGACTAGCTGGAGGTGTCTGGACGGGTAAATTAAATCTCATTTCCCACCAGGAAGAGGAATTAACCAAAGGCTCAGCGTGCCGTGCCAGAACCAGATTAGGGCCTGAAGCCATCCTGCGGTGTTGCGGCCAGCTCACAAGAAAGCGAGTTGAAGAAAGGAGCTCAGGGGCACTGTAATTCACAAATCTGCAGAGTTATAAATGACAGCTATCGTCCAAAAATATACTGAAGTAAGGCTGCCAAGAGGACTTGAAAGCGGGGCAGAATTGCAGGAAACCGATTTCAGGAGGTAGACTGGAATTGCATTGATGGCATAGGAAAAGAGGCAGAACGTCCACAATGATGCACTTGGCCAAAAAGGGCCTATGCGTTTTTTCCTGAATATATTCAGGAAAAAACGCATACGTCCTTTTTGGCCAACCAAGCAAGCTTGCAAAGGAAACCTGCACTACAATGAAGTCTCACATCCCCCCGGTCAAAAGGGCCATCTGAAAAAAGTGTAAAATCCAGAAAGGCAGGACAGGCCATGGAGAACTGGGAGCCTTGTTATGCTGATGGGCGGGATGTAAATTGCCAACAGACACTCTGGAGAAGTGTATGGTGTTTCCTGAAACATCTAAAAAACAAAGCAACAGAGCCTAGGGCACTTGCACTTATGGTCCTATAGCTTAGGGAAATTAAAATCAAAAAGACGCAGCCACCCCAAAGTTTGGGACGCGTCTGTTTACAAGAACATCGTTTACCGTACAAGTTCAATATCACAGAAAGTGAAAAATGGATAAAGAACTTGTGGTACTTACGTACAATGCACTATCACTCAGCAATGAAATCTATGTCATCAGGCCCTTAGCAGCACAATGAGTGGATTCAGGTATGATGATTCTAACTGAAATAAGTCACACAGAAAAAGAAACATCATAAGATATCAGTAATACACGGAATGTAAACTTGGCTACACAGGAACTCAATTCCAGAACAGAACAGGGTCTCAAATTTAGAAAACCAACTTATGCTTGCTTAAGGGTAAAGGTGAGTTGGGGTGCTGCATAAAACCAGAGATTGAAAGGAGCACAGATAAAGTTTCTTAAGACAAATATGGAATAGACTAGAGCTACTCCTTGCTCAACGAAATGGACTCAACACCCCATATTAAACGCCTAAGAATGTACTTGACTAGTAAGTATCTTAAAACCTATGCATTGCTATGTCTCCAAAAGAGAATCAAGCGTGTGTACAGGGGCATAAACGCAGCAGTGATAGGATTGGAGAGGTTCGGTGAGCAAATGAAGACCCTTTGAAGTCATATTGCATGGTACCCATTCCACGGGTCTCAACTCTCCAGGTTTAAGGTATTCTTCCTTCAGCTAAAACATGCATGTGGAACCCAGAGTATGATCAACCATGTGAACGGTAGACGTGTTCAAATATGTCTCAGTTTTCGTCCCCTGGTACTCGGGTGCAACATTCCAGACGCTTTACTAACACTCTCCCGACTTGGAGAGTCAGCGCCTTTAACCTCCTGTTTGGCCCAGTTTGCAATTTCTGCAGAAGATGAACAGGAATAGGGAGAACCAATGAGAGACTAGCTGGAGGTGTCTGGACGGGCAAATTTAACTCTCATTTCCCACCAGGAAGAGGAAATAACCAAAGGCTCAGCGTGCCGTGCCGGAAACAGATTAGGGCCTGAAGCCATCCTGCGGTGTTGCGGCCAGGTCACAAGAAAGCGAGTTGAAGAAAGGAGCTCAGGGGCTCTGTAATTCACAAACCTGCAGAGTTATAAATGACAGCTATCGTCCAAAAATATACTGAAGTAAGGCTGCCAAGAGGACTTGAAAGCGGGGCAGAATTGCAGGAAACCGATTTCAGGAGGTAGACTGGAATTGCATTGAAAGCATACGAAAAGAGGCAGAACGTCCACAATGATGCACTTGGCCAAAAAGGGCGTATGCGTTTTTTCCTGAATATATTCAGGAAAAAACGCATACGCCCTTTTTGGCCAACCAAGAAAGCTTGCAAAGGAAATCTGCACTACAATGAAGTCTCACTTCCCCCCGGTCAAAAGGGCCATCTGAAAAAAGTGTAAAATCCAGAAAGGCAGGACAGGCCATGGAGAACTGGGAGCCTTGTTATGCTGATGGGCAGGATGTAAATTGTCAACAGACACTCGGGAGAAGTGTATGGTGATTCCTGAAACATCGAAAAAGCAAAGCAACAGAGCCTAGGGCACTTCCACTTATGGTCCTATAGCTTAGGGAAATTAAAATCTAAAAGACACAGCCACCCCAAATTTGGGACGCCTCTGTTTACAAGAACCTCGTTTACCGTACAAGTTCAATATCACAGAAAGTGAAAAATGGATAAAGAACTTGTGGTACTTACGTACAATGCAGTATCACTCAGCAATGAAATCTATGTCATCAGGCCCATAGCAGCATAATGAGTGGATTCAAGTACGATGATTCTAACTGAAATAAGTCACACAGAAAAAGAAACATCATAAGATATCACTAATACACGGAATGTAAACTTGGTTACACAGGAACTGAATTCCAAAACAGAACAGGGTCTCAAATTGAGAAAACCAACTTATGCTTGCTTAAGGGTAAAGGTGAGTTGGGGTGCTGCATAAAACCAGAGATTGAAATGAGCACAGATAAAGTTCCTTAAGCCAAATATGGAATAGACAAGAGCTACTCCTTGCTCAACGAAATGGACTCAACACCGCATATTAAACGCCTAAGAATGTACCTGACTAGTAAGTATCTTAAAACCTATGGATTGCTATGTGTCCAAAAGAGAATCAAGCGTGTGTACAGGGGCATAAATGCAGCAGTGATAGGATTGGAGAGGTTCGGTGAGCAAACGAAGACCCTTTGAAGTCATATTGCATGGTACCCATTACAAGGGTCTCAACTCTCCAGGTTTAAGGTATTCTTCCTTCAGCAAAAACATGCATGTGGAACCCAGAGTATGATCAACCGTGTGAACGGGAGACGTGTTCAAATATGTCTCAGTTTTCCTCGCCTGGTACTCGGGTGCAACATTCCACACGCTTTACTAACACTCTCCCCAGTTGGAGAGTCAGCGCCTTTAACCTCCTGTTTGGCCCAGTTTGCAATTTCTGCGGAAGATGAACAGGAATAGGGAGAACCAATGAGAGACTAGCGGGAGGTGTCTGGACGGGCAAATTTAACTCTCATTTCCCACCAGGAAGAGGAAATAACCAAAGGCTCAGCGTGCCGTGCCGGAACCAGATTAGGGCCTGAAGCCATCCTGCGGTGTTGCGGCAGGTCACAAGAAAGCGAGTTGAAGAAAGGAGCTCAGGGGCACTGTAATTCACAAACCTGCAGAGTTATAAATGACAGCTATCGTCCAAAAATATACTGAAGTAAGGCTGCCAAGAGGACTTGAAAACGAGGCAGAATTGCAGGAAACCGATTTCAGGAGGTAGACTGGAATTGCATTGAAAGCATAGGAAAAGAGGCAGAACGTCCACAATGATGCACTTGGCCAAAAAGGGCCTATGCGTTTTTTCCTGAATATATTCAGGAAAAAACGCATACGCCCTTTTTGGCCAACCAAGCAAGCTTGCAAAGCAAATCTGCACTACAATGAAGTCTCACTTCCCCCCGGTCAAAAGGGCCATCTGAAAAAAGTGTAAAATCCAGAAAGGCAGGACAGGCCATGGAGAACTGGGAGCCTTGTTATGCTGATGGGCGGGATGTAAATTGCCAACAGACACTCGGGAGAAGTGTATGGTGTTTCCTGAAACATCGAAAAAACAAAGCAACAGAGCCTAGGGCACTTCCACTTATGGTCCTATAGCTTAGGGAAATTAAAATCAAAAAGACTCAGCCACCCCAAAGTTGGTGACGCCTCTGTTTACAAGAACCTCATTTACAGTACAAGTTCAACAGCACAGAAAGTGAAAAATGGATGAAGAAGTTGTGGTATTTACTTACAAAGCAATATCACTCAGCAATGAAATATATTTCATCAGGCCCTTAGCAGCACAATGAGTGGATTCAGGTATGATGATTCTAACTGAAATAAGTCACACAGAAAAAGAAACATCATAAGATATCAGTAATACACGGAATGTAAACTTGGCTACACAGGAACTGAATTACAGAACAGAACAGGGTCTCAAATTTAGAAAACCAACTTATGCTTGCTTAGGGGGAAAGGTGAGTTGGGGTGCTGCATAAAAACAGAGATCGAAATGAGCACAGATAAAGTTCCTTAAGCCAAATATGGAATAGACAAGAGCTACTCCTTGCTCAACGAAATGGACTCAACACCGCATATTAAACACCTAAGAATGTACCTGACTAGTAAGTATCTTAAAACCTATGGATTGCTATGTCTCCGAAAGAGAATCAAGCATGTGTACAGGGGCATAAACGCAGCAGTGATAGGATTGGAGAGGTTCGGTGTGCAAATGAAGACCATTTGAAGTCATATTGCATGGTACCCGTTCCACGGGTTTCAACTACCCAGGTTTAAGGTATTCTTCCTTCAGCTAAAACATGCATGTGGAACCCAGAGTATGATCAACCGTGTGAACGGGAGACGTGTTCAAATATGTCTCAGTTTTCCTCCCCTGGTACTCGGGTGCAACATTCCAGACGCTTTACTAACACTCTCCCCACTTGGAGAGTCAGCGCCTTTAACCTCCTGTTTGGCCCAGTTTGCAATTCCTGCGGAAGATGAACAGGAATAGCGAGAACCAATGAGAGGCTAGCTGGAGGTGTCTGGACGGGCAAATTTAACTCTCATTTCCCACCAGGAAGAGGAATTAACCAAAGGCTCAGCGTGCCGTGCCGGAACCAGATTAGGGCCTGAAGCCATCCTGCGGTGTTGCGGCCAGCTCAAAAGAAAGCGAGTTGAAGAAAGGACCTCAGGGGCACTGTAATTCACAAACCTGCAGAGCTATAAATGACAGCTATCGTCCAAAAATATACTGAAGTAAGGCTGCCAAGAGGACTTGAAAGTGGGGCAGAATTGCAGGAAACCGATTTCAGGAGGCAGACTGGAATTGCATTGAAAGCATAGGAAAAGAGGCAGAACGTCCACAATGATGCACTTGGCCAAAAAGGGCGTATGCGTTTTTTCCTGAATATATTCAGGAAAAAACGCATACGCACTTTTTGGCCAACCAAGCAAGCTTGCAAAGGAAATCTGCACTACAATGAAGTCTCACTTCCCCCCGGTCAAAAGGGCCATCTGAAAAATGTGTAAAATCCAGAAAGGCAGGACAGGCCATGGAGAACTGGGAGCCTTGTTATGCTGATGGGCGGGATGTAAATTGCCAACAGACACTCCGGAGAAGTGTATGGTGTTTCCTGAAACATCTGAAAAACAAAGCAACAGATCCTAGTGCACTTCCACTTATGGTCCTATAGCTTAGGGAAATTAAAATCAAAAAGACACAGCCACCCCAAAGTTTGGGACGCCTCTGTTTACAAGAACCTCATTTACCGTACAAGTTCAATATCACAGAAAGTGAAAAATGGATAAAGAACTTGTGGTACTTACGTACAATGCAGTATCACTGAGGAATGAAATCTATGTCATCAGGCCCGTAGCAGCATAATGAGTGGATTCAGGTACGATGATTCTAACTGAAATAAGTCACACAGAAAAAGAAACATCAAAAGATATCACTAATACACGGAATGTAAACTTGGCTACACAGGAACTGAATTCCAAAACAGAACAGGGTCTCAAATTTAGAAAACCAACTTATGCTTGCTTAAGGGGAAAGGTGAGTTGGGGTGCTGCATAAAAGCAGAGATTGAAATGAGCACAGATAAAGTTCCTTAAGCCAAATATGGAATAGACAAGAGCTACTCCTTGCTCAACGAAATGGACTCAACACCGCATATTAAACGCCTAAGAATGTACCTGACTAGTAAGTATCTTAAAACCTATGGATTGCTATGTCTCTGAAAGAGAATCAAGCGTATGTACAGGGGCATAAATGCAGCAGTGATAGGATTGGAGAGGTTCGGTGAGCAAATGAAGACCCTTTGAAGTCATATTGCATGGTACCCATTCCACGGGTCTCAACTCTCCAGGTTTAAGGTATTCTTCCTTCAGCTAAAACATGCATGTGGAACCCAGAGTATGATCAACCGTGTGAACTGGAGACGTGTTCAAATATGTCTCAGTTTTCCTCCCCTGGTACTCGGGTGCAACATTCCAGACGCTTTACTAACACTCTCCCCACTTGGAGAGTCAGCGCCTTTAACCTCCTGTTTGGCCCAGTTTGCAATTTCTGCGGAAGATGAACAGGAATAGCGAGAACCAATGAGAAACTAGCTGGAGGTGTCTGGACGGGCAAATTTAACTCTCATTTCCCACCAGGAAGAAGAAATAACCAAAGGCTCAGCGTGCCGTGCCGGAACCAGATTAGGGCCTGAAGCCATCCTGTGGTGTGCAGCCAGCTCAAAAGAAAGCCAGTTGAAGAAAGAGCTCAGGGGCACTGTAATTCACAAACCTGCAGAGTTATAAATGACAGCTATCGTCCAAAAATATACTGAAGTAAGGCTGCCAAGCGGACTTGAAAGCGGGGCAGAATTGCAGGAAACCGATTTCAGGAGGTAGACTGGAATTTCATTGAAAGCATACGAAAAGAGGCAGAACGTCCACAATGATGCACTTGGCCAAAAAGGGCGTATGCGTTTTTTCCTGAATATATTCATGAAAAAACGCATACGCCCTTTTTGGCCAACCAAGAAAGCTTGCAAAGGAAATCTGCACTACAATGAAGTCTCACTTCCCCCCGGTCAAAAGGGCCATCTGAAAAAAGTGTAAAATCCAGAAAGGCAGGACAGGCCATGGAGAACTGGGAGCCTTGTTATGCTGATGGGCGGGATGTAAATTGCCAACAGACACTCGGGAGAAGTGTATGTTGATTCCTGAAACATCGAAAAAACAAAGCAACAGAGCCTAGGGCACTTCCACTTATGGTCCTATAGCTTAGGGAAATTAAAATCAAAAAGACACAGCCACCCCAAATTTGGGACGCCTCTGTTTACAAGAACCTCGTTTACCGTACAAGTTAAATATCACAGAAAGTGAAAAATGGATAAAGAACTTGTGGTACTTACGTACAATGCAGTATCACTCAGCAATGAAATCTATGTCATCAGGCCCATAGCAGCATAATGAGTGGATTCAAGTACGATGATTCTAACTGAAATAAGTCACACAGAAAAAGAAACATCATAAGATATCACTAATACACGGAATGTAAACTTGGTTACACAGGAACTGAATTCCAAAACAGAACAGGGTCTCAAATTGAGAAAACCAACTTATGCTTGCTTAAGGGTAAAGGTGAGTTGGGGTGCTGCATAAAACCAGAGATTGAAATGAGCACAGATAAAGTTCCTTAAGCCAAATATGGAATAGACAAGAGCTACTCCTTGCTCAACGAAATGGACTCAACACCGCATATTAAACGCCTAAGAATGTACCTGACTAGTAAGTATCTTAAAACCTATGGATTGCTATGTGTCCAAAAGAGAATCAAGCGTGTGTACAGGGGCATAAATGCAGCAGTGATAGGATTGGAGAGGTTCGGTGAGCAAACGAAGACCCTTTGAAGTCATATTGCATGGTACCCATTACAAGGGTCTCAACTCTCCAGGTTTAAGGTATTCTTCCTTCAGCAAAAACATGCATGTGGAACCCAGAGTATGATCAACCGTGTGAACGGGAGACGTGTTCAAATATGTCTCAGTTTTCCTCGCCTGGTACTCGGGTGCAACATTCCACACGCTTTACTAACACTCTCCCCAGTTGGAGAGTCAGCGCCTTTAACCTCCTGTTTGGCCCAGTTTGCAATTTCTGCGGAAGATGTACAGGAATAGGGAGAACCAATGAGAGACTAGCTGGAGGTGTCTGGACGGGCAAATTTAACTCTCATTTCCCACCAGGAAGAGGAATTAACCAAAGGCTCAGCGTGCTGTGCCGGAAACAGATTAGGGCCTGAAGCAATCCTGCGGTGTTGCGCCCAGCTCACAAGAAAGCGAGTTGAAGAAAGGAGCTCAGAGGCACTGTAATTCACAAACCTGCAGACTTATAAATGACAGCTATCATCCAAAAATATACTCAAGTAAGGCTGCCAAGAGGACTTGAAAGCGGGGCAGAATTGTAGGAAACCGATTTCAGGAGGTGGACAGGAATTGCATTTAAAGCATAGGAAAAGAGGCAGAACGTCCACAATGGTGCACTTGGCCAAAAAGGGCATATGCGTTTTTTCCAAGGCCCTCATAACCGAGGGGAGGAGACTCATAGCAGGCTCCAACTACCACCAGAGGGCTCATGTCGCCAAGGCAACGTGAGCAAGCCAGGCAGGAGTTACCTCACAGCAGAGGTCCCACCTCACAGAAGGGTGAGGAACCCAGCCAACATCAGACTCTCACCAGAGGGCCCACATCACCAAGGCAATGGGAACCAGGCAGGAGTGTCCTCACACCAGTGGGGCCACATCATCGATAGGTGAGGAACTCAGCACATGTGGCCTCAAACCAGAGGGCCCACATGAACAAGGGTCTCAGAGTCAGGAAGGCAGGAGTAGCCTCACAACACTGGGCCCATAGAATAAAAAAGTGAAGAATCCAGCAGTTGGAACCTCCCAGCAAGGGGCCCAGAGCACCGATGCTATGGGATCCAGGCCAGAGTGAACTCACATCACAGGGCCCATGTCATGAAACTGTAAGCAACCCAGCCTTTGGGACCTCAGAGCAGAAGGCCAACATCCCCATGGGGATGGGAACCTGACAGGAGTGTCCTGGCATCACTGGGGTCACATCAGAAAACGTGGGGAGCCCAGCAGTTAGGGCCCAATGACAGAGGGCCCTCATCACTGAGGGGAGGACACTCCCAGCAGGCTCCAACTGACACCAGAGGGCCAACGTCACCAAGGCGAGGAGTGCCAACCATGAAGGAATGACCTCACAGGAGACGGCCCACCACACAGAAGGGTGAGGAACCCAGCCAGTATCAGACTCTCACCAGAGGGCTCACATCTTTAAAGGGATGGGAACCAGGCAGGAGTGTCCTCACACCAGTGGGTCCACATGATCGAAAGTTGAGGAACCCAGCACATGTGGCCCCAAACCAGCGGACATGCATCACAAAGTGGCTGGGAGTGAGGCAGGCAGGAGGAGCCTCAAAACAGAGGGACCACAGAATAAAAAGTTGAGGAATCCAGCAGTTGGAACGTCCCAGCAGGTGGCCCAGAGCACTGACCATATAGGTTCCAGGCCGGAGTGAGCTCACATCAGACGGCCCACATCATGAAACTGTCAGCAACCCAGACGATGGGACCACAGAGCAGAAGGCCCACATCCCCATGGGGATGGGAACCTGACAGGAGTGCCCTGGCATAACTGGGCTCACATCAGAGAAGGTGGGGAGCCCAGCAGTTAGGGCCTGACGCTAGAGGGCACTCATCACCGAGGGGACGAGGATCCCAGCATGCTCTAACTGCCTCCAGAGAGCCGACGTCACCAAGTCGAGGTGTGCCAGCCATGCAGGAGTGACCTCACAGCAGAGGGTCCACCTCACAGAGGATGAGGAACCCTGCCAGGATCAGACTCTCACCAGAGGGCTCACATCATTAAGGGGATGGGAACCAGGCAGGAGTGTCCTCACACCACTGGGCGCACAACCGAAAATGTGGGGAGCCTAGCAGTCAGGGCCTCTCGCCAGAGGGCCCTCATCTCCGAGGGGAGGATGCTGTCAGCAGGCTCCAATTGCCACCAGAGGGCCGACGTTGCCAAGGCGAGGTGTGCCAGCCAGGCAGGAGTGACCTCACAGCAGAGGGCCCACCTCACAGAAGGGTGAGGAACCCAGCCAGGATCAGACTCTAACCACAGGGCCCACATCACCATGGGGATGGGAACCTGGCAGGAGTGTCCTCGCACCACAGGGCACACATCAGAAAATGTGGGGAGCCCAGCAGTTAGGGCCTGACACCAGAGGGCCCTCATCGCAGAAGGTAGGAGGCTCCCAGCAGGCTCCAACTGCCACCAGAGGGCCCACGTCTCCAAGGCGACCTGTGCCAGCCAGGCAGGAGTGACCACACAGAAGAGGGCCCACCTCACAGAAGGGTGAGGAACCCAGCCAGGATCAGACTCTCACCAGAGGGCCCACATCACCAAGGGGATGGGAACCAGGCAGGAGTGTCCCCACACCAGTGGGACAACATCATCGAAAGGTGAGGAACGCAGCACATGTGGCCTCAAACCAGAGGATACACATCACCAAGGGGCTGGGAGTGAGGCAGGCAGGAGGAGCCTCACAACAGAGGGCCCAAAGAATAAATTAGGTGAGGAATCCAGCAGTTGGAACCTCCCAGCCGGCAGCCCAGAGCACCGGCAATAGGGATCCTGGATGGAGTGAACTCACAGCAGAGGGCCCACATCATGGAACTGTGAGCAAGCCAGCCATTTTGACCTCAGAGCAGAAGGCGCACATCCCCATGGGGATGGGAACCTGGCAGGAGTGTCCTCGCTCACTTGGCGCACATCAGAAAATGTGGGGAGCCCAGCAGTTACGGCCTGACGCAAGAGGGCCC
This sequence comes from Stenella coeruleoalba, assembly GCF_951394435.1. Taxonomy (NCBI): domain Eukaryota; kingdom Metazoa; phylum Chordata; class Mammalia; order Artiodactyla; family Delphinidae; genus Stenella; species Stenella coeruleoalba. The sequence goes on along the minus strand of NW_027646056.1, from coordinate 392,617 downwards.
TCATCACCGAGGGGAGGAGGCTACCAGCAGGCTCCAACTGCCACCAGAGTGCCCACGTCGCCAAGGTGACATGTGCCAGACAGGCAGGAGTGACCTCACAGCAGAGGGCCCACCTCACAGAAGGTTCAGGAACCCAGCCAGGATCAGACTCTCACCAGAGGGCCCACATCACCAAGGTGATGGGAACCAGGCAGGAGTGTCCTCACAAGAGTGGGGCCACATCATCGAAAGGTGAGGAACCCAGCACATGTGGCCTCAAACCAGAGGACACACATCACCAAGGGGATGGGAGTGAGGCAGGCAGGAGGAGCCTAAAAACAGAGGGCCCAAAGAATAAGAAATGTGAGGAATCCAGCAGTTGGAACCTCCCAGCAGGCGGCCGAGAGCACAGAAGCTATGGGATCCAGGCAGGAGTGAACTCACACCAGAGAGCCCACATCATGAAACTGTGAGCAACCCAGGTGTTGGGACCTCAGAGCAGAAGGCCCACATCCCCATGGGGATGGGAAACTGACAGGAGTGTCCTGGCATCACTGGGCTCCCATCAGAAAACGTGGGAAGCCCAGCAGTTAGGGCCTGATGCCAGAGGGCCATCATCACCGAGGGGAGGAGATTCTTAGCACACACCAACGGCCACCACACGGCTGACGTCGCCAAGGCAATGGGTGCCAACCAGGAAGGATTGACCTCACAGCTAGGGCCTACCTCACAGAAGGGTGAGGAACACAGCCAGGATCAGACTCTCACCAGGGGGTCCACATAACCAAGTGGATGGGAACCAGACAGGAGTGTCCTCACACCAGTGGGGCCACATCATCAAAAGGTGAGGAACCCAGCAAAGGTGGCCACAATCCAGAGGACCCACATCACCAAGGGGCTGAGAGTGAGGTAGGGGTCTGGACGGGCAATTTTACCTCTGATTTCCCACCAGGAAGAGGATTTAACCAAAGGCTCAGCGTGCCGTGCCGGAACCAGATTAGGGCCTGAAGTAATAGTGCGGTTTTGCGGCCAGCTCACAAGAAAGCGAGTTGAAGAAAGGAGCTCAGGGGCACTGTAATTCACAAACCTACAGTGTGAATTACATTCACACTGTAATTAAGACACCTGTAATTCACAAACCTGCAGCTCAGGGGCACTGTAATTCACAAATCTGTAATTACACAAACCTGTAATTCACAAACACTATAATTCACAAACCTACAGCTAGGGGCACTGTAATTCACAAACCTGCAGAGCTATAAATGACAGCTATCGTCCAAAAATATACTGCAGTAAGGCTGCCAAGAGGACTTGAAAGCGGGCCAGAATTGCAGGAAAGCGATTTCAGGAGGTAGACTGGAATTGCATGAAAAGCATAGGAAAAGAGGCAGAACGTCCACAATGATGCACTTGGCCAAAAAGAGCCTATGCGTTTTTTTCAGAAAAAACGCATACGCCCTTTTTGGCCAACCAAGCAAGCTTGCAAAGGAAATCTGCACTACAATGAAGTCTCACTGCCCCCTGGTCAAAAGGGCCATCTGAAAAAAGTGTAAAATCCAGAAAGGCAGGACAGGCCATGGAGAACAGGGAACCTTGTTATGCTGATGGGCGGGATGTAAATTGCCAACAGCCACTCTGGAGAAGTGTATGGTGTTTCCTGAAACATCTAAAAAACAAAGCAACAGAGCCTAGGGAACTTCCACTTATGGTTTTATAGCTTAGGGAAATTAAAATCAAAAAGACACAGCCACCCCAAATTTTGGGATGGCTCCGTTTACAAGAACCTCGTTTACGGTATAAGTTCAATATCGCAGAAAGTGAAAAATGGATAAAGAAGTTGTGGTACTTACGTACAATGCAATATCACTCAGCAATGAAATCTATGTCATCAGGCCCTTAGCAGCACAATGAGTGGATTCAGGTATGATGATTCTAACTGAAATAAGTCACACAGAAAAAGAAACATCATAAGATATCAGTAATACACGGAATGTAAACTTGGCTACACAGGAACTGAATTCCAGAACAGAACAGGGTCTCAAATTTAGAAAACCAACTTATGTTTGCTTAAGGGTAAAGGTGAGTTGGGGTGCTGCATAAAACCGGAGATTGAAATGAGCACAGATAAAGTTCCTTAAGCCAAATATGGAATAGACAAGAGCTACTCCTTGCTCAACGAAATGGACTCAACACCCCATATTAAACGCCTAAGAATGTACCTGACTAGTAAGTATCTTAAAACCTATGGATTGCTATGTCTCCAAAAGAGAATCAAGCATATGTACAGGGGCATAAACGCAGCAGTGATAGGATTGTAGAGGTTCGGTGAGCAAATGAAGACCCTTTGAAGTCATATTGCATGGTACCCATTAAACGGGTCTCAACTCTCCAGGTTTAAGGTATTCTTCCTTCAGCTAAAACATGCATGTGGAACCCAGAGTATGATCAACCATGTGAACGGGAGACGTGTTCAAATATGTCTCAGTTTTCGTCCCCTGGTACTCGGGTGCAACATTCCAGACGCTTTACTAACACTCTCCCCACTTGGGGAGAGCCTTTAACCTCCTGTTTGGCCAAGTTTGCAATTTCTACGGAAGATGAACAGGAATAGCGAGAACCAATGAGAGACTAGCGGGAGGTGTCTGGACGGGCAAATTTAACTCTCATTTCCCACCAGGAAGAGGAATTAACCAAAGGCTCAGCATGCCGTGCCGGAACCAGATTAGGGCCTGAAGCCCTCCTGCGGTGTTGCGGCCAGCTCAAAAGAAAGCGAGTTGAAGAAAGGAGCTCAGGGACACTGTAATTCACAAAATTGCAGAGTTGTAAATGACAGCTATCGTCCAAAAATATACTGAAGTAAGGCTGCCAAGAGGACTTGAAAGCGGGGCAGAATTGCAGGAAACCGATTTCAGGAGGTAGACTGGAATTGCATTGAAAGCATAGGAAAAGAGGCAGAACGTCCACAATGATGCACTTGGCCAAAAAGGGCGTATGCGTTTTTTCCTGAATATATTCAGGAAAAAACGCATACGCCCTTTTTGACCAACCAAGCAAGCTTGCAAAGGAAATCTGCACTACAATGAAATCTCACTTCCCCCCGGTCAAAAGGGCCATCTGAAAAAAGTGTAAAATCCAGAAAGGCAGGACAGACCATGGAGAACAGGGAGCCTTGTTATGCTGATGGGCGGGATGTAAATTGCCAACCGACACTGGGGAGAAGTGTATGGTGTTTCCTGAAACATCTAAAAAAAAAGCAACAGAGCCTAGGGCACTTGCACTTATGGTCCTATAGCTTAGGGAAATTAAAATCAAAAAGACACAGCCACCCCAAAGTTTGGGACGCGTCTGTTTACAAGAACCTCGTTTACCGTACAAGTTCAATATCACAGAAAGTGAAAAATGGATAAAGAACTTGTGGTACTTACGTACAATGCACTATCACTCAGCAATGAAATCTATGTCATCAGGCCCTTAGCAGCACAATGAGTGGATTCAGGTATGATGATTCTAACTGAAATAAGTCACAAAGAAAAAGAAACATCATAAGATATCAGTAATACACGGAATGTAAACTTGGCTACACAGGAACTGAATTCCAGAACAGAACAGGGTCTCAAATTTAGAAAACCAACTTATGCTTGCTTAAGGGGAAAGGTGAGTTGGGGTGCTGCATAAAACCAGAGATTGAAATGAGCACAGATAAAGTTCCTTAAGCCAAATATGGAATAGACAAGAGCTACTCCTTGCTCAACGAAATGGACTCAACACCCCATATTAAACGCCTAAGAATGTACCTGACTAGTAAGTATCTTAAAACCTATGGATTGCTATGTCTCCAAAAGAGAATCAAGCGTGTGTACAGGGGCATAAACGCAGCAGTGATAGGATTGGAGAGGTTCGGTGAGCAAATGAAGACCCTTTGAAGTCATATTGCATGGTACCCATTCCACGGGTCTCAACTCTCCAGGTTTAAGGTATTCTTCCTTCAGCTAAAACATGCATGTGGAACCCAGAGTATGATCAACCGTGTGAACGGGAGACGTGTTCAAATATGTCTCAGTTTTCGTCCCCTGGTACTCGGGTGCAACATTCCAGACGCTTTACTAACACTCTCCCGACTTGGAGAGTCAGCGCCTTTAACCTCCTGTTTGGCCCAGTTTGCAATTTCTGCGGAAGATGAACAGGAATAGGGAGAACCAATGAGAGACTAGCTGGAGGTGTCTGGACGGGCAAATTTAACTCTCATTTCCCACCAGGAAGAGGAAATAACCAAAGGCTCAGCGTGCCGTGCCGGAACCAGATTAGGGCCTGAAGCCATCCTGCGGTGTTGCGGCCAGGTCACAAGAAAGCGAGTTGAAGAAAGGAGCTCAGGGGCACTGTAATTCACAAACCTGCAGAGTTATAAATGACAGCTATCGTCCAAAAATATACTGAAGTAAGGCTGCCAACAGGACTTGAAAGCGGGGCAGAATTGCAGGAAACCGATTTCAGGAGGTAGACTGGAATTACATTGAAATCATAGGAAAAGAGGCAGAACGTCCACAATGATGCACTTGGCCAAAAAGGGCGTATGAGTTTTTTCCTGAATATATTCAGGAAAAAACGCATACGCCCTTTTTGGCCAACCAAGCAAGCTTGCAAAGGAAATCTGCACTACAATGAAGTCTCAGTTCCCCCCGGTCAAAAGGGCCATCTGAAAAAAGTGTAAAATCCAGAAAGGCAGGACAGGCCATGGAGAACTGGGAGCCTTGTTATGCTGATGGGCGGGATGTAAATTGCCAACAGACACTCGGGAGAAGTGTATGGTGTTTCCTGAAACATCTAAAAAACAAAGCAACAGAGCCTAGGGCACTTCCACTTATGGTCCTATAGCTTAGGGAAATTAAAATCAAAAAGACACAGCCACCCCAAAGTTTGGGAAGCCTCTGTTTACAAGAACCTCGTTTACAGTACAAGTTCAACATCGCAGAAAGTGAAAAATGGATAAAGAAGTTGTGGTATTTACTTACAAAGCAATATCACTCAGCAATGAAATCTATGTCATCAGGCCCTTAGCAGCACAATGAGTGGATTCAGGTATGATGATTCTAACTGAAATAAGTCACACAGAAAAAGAAACATCCTAAGATATCAGTAATACACGGAATGTAAACTTGGCTACACAGGAACTGAATTCCAAAACAGAACAGTGTCTCAAATTTAGAAAACCAACTTATGCTTGCTTAAGGGGAAAGGTGGGTTGGGGTGCTGCATAAAACCAGAGATTGAAATGAGCACAGATAAAGTTCCTTAAGCCAAATATGGAATAGACAAGAGCTACTCCTTGCTCAACGAAATGGACTCAACACCGCATATTAAACACCTAAGAATGTACCTGACTAGTAAGTATCTTAAAACCTATGGATTGCTATGTCTCCGAAAGAGAATCAAGCATGTGTACAGGGGCATAAACGCAGCAGTGATAGGATTGGAGAGGTTCGGTGAGCAAATGAAGACCCTTTGAAGTCATATTGCATGGTACCCATTCCACGGGTTTCAACTACCCAGGTTTAAGGTATTCTTCCTTCAGCTAAAACATGCATGTGGAACCTAGAGGATGATCAACCATGTGATCGGGAGACGTGTTCAAATATGTCTCAGTTTTCATACCCTGGTACTCGGGTGCAACATTCCAGACGCTTTACTAACACTCTCCCCACTTGGAGAGTCAGTCCCTTTAACCTCCTGTTTGGCCCAGTTTGCAATTTATGCGGAAGATGAACAGGAATAGGGAGAACCAATTAGAGACTAGCTGGAGGTGTCTGGACGGGCAAATTTAACTCTCATTTCCCACCAGGAAGAGGAATTAACCAAAGGCTCAGCGTGCCGTGCCGGAACCAGATTAGGGCCTGAAGCCATCCTGCGGTGTTGCGGCCAGCTCAAAAGAAAGCGAGTTGAAGAAAGGAGCTCAGGGGCACTGTAATTCACAAACCTGCAGAGTTATAAATGACAGCTATCGTCCAAAAATATACTGAAGTAAGGCTGCCAAGGGGACTTGAAAGCGGGGCAGAATTGCAGGAAACCGATTTCAGGAGGTAGACTGGAATTGCATTGAAAGCATAGGAAAAGAGGCAGAACGTCCACAATGATGCACTTGGCCAAAAAGGGCGTATGCGTTTTTTCCTGAATATATTCAGGAAAAAACGCATACGCCCTTTTTGGCCAACCAAGCAAGCTTGCAAAGGAAATCTGCACTACAATGAAGTCTCACTTCCCCCCGGTCAAATAGGCCATCTGAAAAAAGTGTAAAATCCAGAAAGGCAGGACAGGCCATGGAGAACTGGGAGCCTTGTTATGCTGATGGGCGGGATGTAAATTGCCAACAGACACTCGGGAGAAGTGTATGGTGTTTCCTGAAACATCTGAAAAACAAAGCAACAGAGCCTAGGGCACTTCCACTTATGGTCCTATAGCTTAGGGAAATTTAAATCAAAAAGACACAGCCACCCCAAAGTTTGGGACGCCTCTGTTTACAAGAACCTCATTTACCGTACAAGTTCAATATCACAGAAAGTGAAAAATGGATAAAGAACTTGTGGTACTTACGTACAATGCAGTATCACTCAGCAATGAAATCTATGTCATCAGGCCCGTAGCAGCATAATGAGTGGATTCAGGTACGATGATTCTAACTGAAATAAGTCACACAGGAAAAGAAACATCATAAGATATCAAAAATACACGGAATGTAAACTTGGCTACACAGGAACTGAATTCCAAAACAGAACAGGGTCTCAAATTTAGAAAACCAACTTATGCTTGCTTAAGGGTAAAGGTGAGTTGGGGTGCTGCATAAAACCAGAGATTGAAATGAGCACAGATAAAGTTCCTTAAGCCAAATATGGAATAGACAAGAGCTACTCCTTGCTCAACGAAATGGACTCAACACCTCATATTAAACGCCTAAGAATGTACCTGTCTAGTAAGTATCTTAAAACCTATGGATTGCTATGTCTCCAAAAGAGAATCAACCGTGTGTACAGGGTCATAAACGCAGCAGTGATAGGATTGGAGAGGTTCGGTGAGCAAATGAAGACCCTTTGAAGTCATATTGCATGGTACCCATTACACGGGTCTCAACTCTCCAGGTTTAAGTTATTCTTCCTTCAGCTAAAACATGCATGTGCAACCCAGAGTATGATCAACCGTGTGAACGGGAGACGTGTTCAAATTTGTCTCAGTTTTCCTCCCCTGGTACTCGGGTGCAACATTCCAGACGCTTTCCTAACACTCTCCCCACTTGGAGAGTCAGCGCCTTTAACCTCCTGTTTGGCCCAGTTTGCAATTTCTGCAGAAGATGAACAGGAATAGGGAGAACCAATGAGAGACTAGCTGGAGGTGTCTGGACGGGAAAATTTAACTCTCATTTCCCACCAGGAAGAGGAAATAACCAAAGGCTCAGCGTGCCGTGCCGGAACCAGATTAGGGCCTGAAGCCACCCTGCGGTGTTGCGGCCAGCTCAAAAGAAAGCGAGTTGAAGAAAGGAGCTCAGGGGCACTGTAATTCACAAACCTGCAGAGTTATAAATGACAGCTATCGTCCAAAAATATACTGAAGTAAGGCTGCCAAAAGGATTTGAAAGCGGGGAAGAATTGCAGGAAACCGATTTCAGGAGGTAGACTGGAATTGCATTGAAAGCATAGGAAAAGAGGCAGAACGTCCACAATGATGCACTTGGCCAAAAAGGGCGTATGCGTTTTTTCCTGAATATATTCAGGAAAAAAAGCATACGCCCTTTTTGGCCAACCAAGCAAGCTTGCAAAGGAAATCTGCACTACAATGTAGTCTCACTTCCCCCCGGTGAAAAGGGCCATCTGAAAAAAGTGTAAAATCCAGAAAGGCAGGACAGGCCATGGAGAACTGGGAGCCTTGTTATGCTGATGGGCGGGATGTAAATTGCCAACAGACACTCGGGAGAAGTGTATGGTGTTTCCTGAAACATCGAAAAAACAAAGCAACAGAGCCTAGGGCACTTCCACTTATGGTCCTATAGCTTAGGGAAATTAAAATCAAAAAGACACAGCCACCCCAAATTTGAGACACCTCTGTTTACATGAATCTCATTTACCGTACAAGTTCAATATCACAGAAAGTGAAAAATGGATAAAGAACTTGTGGTACTTACGTACAATGCAGTATCACTCAGCAATGAAATCTATGTCATCAGGCCCATAGCAGCATAATGAGTGGATTCAAGTACGATGATTCTAACTGAAATAAGTCACACAGAAAAAGAAACATCATAAGATATCACTAATACACGGAATGTAAACTTGGTTACACAGGAACTGAATTCCAAAACAGAACAGGGTCTCAAATTTAGAAAACCAACTTATGCTTGCTTAAGGGTAAAGGTGAGTTGGGGTGCTGCATAAAACCAGAGATTGAAATGAGCACAGATAAAGTTCCTTAAGCCAAATATGGAATAGACAAGAGCTACTCCTTGCTCAACGAAATGGACTCAACACCGCATATTAAACGCCTAAGAATGTACCTGACTAGTAAGTATCTTAAAACCTATGGATTGCTATGTCTCCGAAAGAGAATCAAGCATGTGTACAGGGGCATAAACGCAGCAGTGATAGGATTGGAGAGGTTCGGTGAGCAAATGAAGACCCTTTGAAGTCATATTGCATGGTACCCATTCCACGGGTTTCAACTACCCAGGTTTAAGGTATTCTTCCTTCAGCTAAAACATGCATGTGGAACCTAGAGTATGATCAACCGTGTGATCGGGAGACGTGTTCAAATATGTCTCAGTTGTCGTACCCTGGTACTCGGGTGCAACATTCCAGACGCTTTACTAACACTCTCCCCACTTGGAGGGTCAGCGCCTTTAACCTCCTGTTTGGCCCAGTTTGCAATTTCTGCGGAAGATGAACAGGAATAGCGAGAACCAATGAGAGACTAGCTGGAGGTGTCTGGACGGGCAAATTTAACTCTCATTTCCCACCAGGAAGAGGAAATAACCAAAGGCTCAGCGTGCCGTGCCGGAACCAGATTAGGGCCTGAAGCCATCCTGCGGTGTTGCGGCCAGGTCACAAGAAAGCGAGTTGAAGAAAGGAGCTCAGGGGCACTGTAATTCACAAACCTGCAGAGTTATAAATGACAGCTATCGTCCAAAAATATACTGAAGTAAGGCTGCCAACAGGACTTGAAAGCGGGGCAGAATTGCAGGAAACTGATTTCAGGAGGTAGACTGGAATTACATTGAAATCATAGGAAAAGAGGCAGAACGTCCACAATGATGCACTTGGCCAAAAAGGGCGTATGAGTTTTTTCCTGAATATATTCAGGAAAAAACGCATACGCCCTTTTTGGCCAACCAAGCAAGCTTGCAAAGGAAATCTGCACTACAATGAAGTCTCAGTTCCCCCCGGTCAAAAGGGCCATCTGAAAAAAGTGTAAAATCCAGAAAGGCAGGACAGGCCATGGAGAACTGGGAGCCTTGTTATGCTGATGGGCGGGATGTAAATTGCCAACAGACACTCGGGAGAAGTGTATGGTGTTTCCTGAAACATCTAAAAAACAAAGCAACAGAGCCTAGGGCACTTCCACTTATGGTCCTATAGCTTAGGGAAATTAAAATCAAAAAGACACAGCCACCCCAACGTTTGGGAAGCCTCTGTTTACAAGAACCTCGTTTACAGTACAAGTTCAACATCGCAGAAAGTGAAAAATGGATAAAGAAGTTGTGGTATTTACTTACAAAGCAATATCACTCAGCAATGAAATCTATGTCATCAGGCCCTTAGCAGCACAATGAGTGGATTCAGGTATGATGATTCTAACTGAAATAAGTCACACAGAAAAAGAAACATCCTAAGATATCAGTAATACACGGAATGTAAACTTGGCTACACAGGAACTGAATTCCAAAACAGAACAGTGTCTCAAATTTAGAAAAACAACTTATGCTTGCTTAAGGGGAAAGGTGAGTTGGGGTGCTGCATAAAACCAGAGATTGAAATGAGCACAGATAAAGTTCCTTAAGCCAAATATGGAATAGACAAGAGCTACTCCTTGCTCAACGAAATGGACTCAACACCGCATATTAAACACCTAAGAATGTACCTGACTAGTAAGTATCTTAAAACCTATGGATTGCTATGTCTCCGAAAGAGAATCAAGCATGTGTACAGGGGCATAAACGCAGCAGTGATAGGATTGGAGAGGTTCGGTGAGCAAATGAAGACCCTTTGAAGTCATATTGCATGGTACCCATTCCACGGGTTTCAACTACCCAGGTTTAAGGTATTCTTCCTTCAGCTAAAACATGCATGTGGAACCTAGAGGATGATCAACCATGTGATCGGGAGACGTGTTCAAATATGTCTCAGTTTTCATACCCTGGTACTCGGGTGCAACATTCCAGACGCTTTACTAACACTCTCCCGACTTGGAGAGTCAGTCCCTTTAACCTCCTGTTTGGCCCAGTTTGCAATTTATGCGGAAGATGAACAGGAATAGGGAGAACCAATGAGAGACTAGCTGGAGGTGTCTGGACGGGCAAATTTAACTCTCATTTCCCACCAGGAAGAGGAATTAACCAAAGGCTCAGCGTGCCGTGCCGGAACCAGATTAGGGCCTGAAGCCATCCTGCGGTGTTGCGGCCAGCTCAAAAGAAAGCGAGTTGAAGAAAGGAGCTCAGGGGCACTGTAATTCACAAACCTGCAGAGTTATAAATGACAGCTATCGTCCAAAAATATACTGAAGTAAGGCTGCCAAGGGGACTTGAAAGCGGGGCAGAATTGCAGGAAACCGATTTCAGGAGGTAGACTGGAATTGCATTGAAAGCATAGGAAAAGAGGCAGAACGTCCACAATGATGCACTTGGCCAAAAAGGGCGTATGCGTTTTTTCCTGAATATATTCAGGAAAAAACGCATACGCCCTTTTTGGCCAACCAAGCAAGCTTGCAAAGGAAATCTGCACTACAATGAAGTCTCACTTCCCCCCGGTCAAAAAGGCCATCTGAAAAAAGTGTAAAATCCAGAAAGGCAGGACAGGCCATGGAGAACTGGGAGCCTTGTTATGCTGATGGGCGGGATGTAAATTGCCAACAGACACTCCGGAGAAGTGTATGGTGTTTCCTGAAACATCTGAAAAACAAAGCAACAGAGCCTAGGGCACTTCCACTTATGGTCCTATAGCTTAGGGAAATTTAAATCAAAAAGACACAGCCACCCCAAAGTTTGGGACGCCTCTGTTTACAAGAACCTCATTTACCGTACAAGTTCAATATCACAGAAAGTGAAAAATGGATAAAGAACTTGTGGTACTTACGTACAATGCAGTATCACTCAGCAATGAAATCTATGTCATCAGGCCCGTAGCAGCATAATGAGTGGATTCAGGTACGATGATTCTAACTGAAATAAGTCACACAGGAAAAGAAACATCATAAGATATCAAAAATACACGGAATGTAAACTTGGCTACACAGGAACTGAATTCCAAAACAGAACAGGGTCTCAAATTTAGAAAACCAACTTATGCTTGCTTAAGGGGAAAGGTGAGTTGGGGTGCTGCATAAAACCAGAGATTGAAATGAGCACAGATAAAGTTCCTTAAGCCAAATATGGAATAAACAAGAGCTACTCCTTGCTCAACGAAATGGACTCAACACCTCATATTAAACGCCTAAGAATGTACCTGTCTAGTAAGTATCTTAAAACCTATGGATTGCTATGTCTCCAAAAGAGAATCAACCGTGTGTACAGGGTCATAAACGCAGCAGTGATAGGATTGGAGAGGTTCGGTGAGCAAATGAAGACCCTTTGAAGTCATATTGCATGGTACCCATTACACGGGTCTCAACTCTCCAGGTTTAAGTTATTCTTCCTTCAGCTAAAACATGCATGTGCAACCCAGAGTATGATCAACCGTGTGAACGGGAGACGTGTTCAAATTTGTCTCAGTTTTCCTCCCCTGGTACTCGGGTGCAACATTCCAGACGCTTTCCTAACACTCTCCCCACTTGGAGAGTCAGCGCCTTTAACCTCCTGTTTGGCCCAGTTTGCAATTTCTGCAGAAGATGAACAGGAATAGGGAGAACCAATGAGAGACTAGCTGGAGGTGTTTGGACGGGAAAATTTAACTCTCATTTCCCACCAGGAAGAGGAAAAAACCAAAGGCTCAGCGTGCCGTGCCGGAACCAGATTAGGGCCTGAAGCCACCCTGCGGTGTTGCAGCCAGCTCAAAAGAAAGCGAGTTGAAGAAAGGAGCTCAGGGGCACTGTAATTCACAAACCTGCAGAGTTATAAATGACAGCTATCGTCCAAAAATATACTGAAGTAAGGCTGCCAAAAGGATTTGAAAGCTGGGAAGAATTGCAGGAAACCGATTTCAGGAGGTAGACTGGAATTGCATTGAAAGCATAGGAAAAGAGGCAGAACGTCCACAATGATGCACTTGGCCAAAAAGGGCGTATGCGTTTTTTCCTGAATATATTCAGGAAAAAAAGCATACGCCCTTTTTGGCCAACCAAGCAAGCTTGCAAAGGAAATCTGCACTACAATGAAGTCTCACTTCCCCCCGGTGAAAAGGGCCATCTGAAAAAAGTGTAAAATCCAGAAAGGCAGGACAGGCCATGGAGAACTGGGAGCCTTGTTATGCTGATGGGCGGGATGTAAATTGCCAACAGACACTCGGGAGAAGTGTATGGTGTTTCCTGAAACATCGAAAAAACAAAGCAACAGAGCCTAGGGCACTTCCACTTATGGTCCTATAGCTTAGGGAAATTAAAATCAAAAAGACACAGCCACCCCAAATTTGAGACACCTCTGTTTACATGAATCTCATTTACCGTACAAGTTCAATATCACAGAAAGTGAAAAATGGATAAAGAACTTGTGGTACTTACGTACAATGCAGTATCACTCAGCAATGAAATCTATGTCATCAGGCCCATAGCAGCATAATGAGTGGATTCAAGTACGATGATTCTAACTGAAATAAGTCACACAGAAAAAGAAACATCATAAGATATCACTAATACACGGAATGTAAACTTGGTTACACAGGAACTGAATTCCAAAACAGAACAGGGTCTCAAATTTAGAAAACCAACTTATGCTTGCTTAAGGGTAAAGGTGAGTTGGGGTGCTGCATAAAACCAGAGATTGAAATGAGCACAGATAAAGTTCCTTAAGCCAAATATGGAATAGACAAGAGCTACTCCTTGCTCAACGAAATGGACTCAACACCGCATATTAAACGCCTAAGAATGTACCTGACTAGTAAGTATCTTAAAACCTATGGATTGCTATGTCTCCGAAAGAGAATCAAGCATGTGTACAGGGGCATAAACGCAGCAGTGATAGGATTGGAGAGGTTCGGTGAGCAAATGAAGACCCTTTGAAGTCATATTGCATGGTACCCATTCCACGGGTTTCAACTACCCAGGTTTAAGGTATTCTTCCTTCAGCTAAAACATGCATGTGGAACCTAGAGTATGATCAACCGTGTGATCGGGAGACGTGTTCAAATATGTCTCAGTTTTCGTACCCTGGTACTCGGGTGCAACATTCCAGACGCTTTACTAACACTCTCCCCACTTGGAGGGTCAGCGCCTTTAACCTCCTGTTTGGCCCAGTTTGCAATTTCTGCGGAAGATGAACAGGAATAGCGAGAACCAATGAGAGACTAGCTGGAGGTGTCTGGACGGGCAAATTTAACTCTCATTTCCCACCAGGAAGAGGAATTAACCAAAGGCTCAGCGTGCCGTGCCGGAACCAGATTAGGGCCTGAAGCCATCCTGCGGTGTTGCGGCCAGGTCACAAGAAAGCGAGTTGAAGAAAGGAGCTCAGGGGCACTGTAATTCACAAACCTGCAGAGTTATAAATGACAGCTATCGTCCAAAAATATACTGAAGTAAGGCTGCCAAGAGGACTTGAAAGCGGGGCAGAATTGCAGGAAACCGATTTCAGGAGGTAGACTGGAATTGCATTGAAAGCATAGGAAAAGAGGCAGAACGTCCACAATGATGCACTTGGCCAAAAAGTGCGTATGCGTTTTTTCCTGAATATATTCAGGAAAAAACGCATACGCCCTTTTTGGCCAACCAAGCAAACTTGCAAAGGAAATCTGCACTACAATGAAGTCTCACTTCCCCCCGGTCAAAAGGGCCATCTGAAAAAAGTGTAAAATCCAGAAAGGCAGGACAGGCCATGGAGAACTGGGAGCCTTGTTATGCTGATGGGCGGGATGTAAATTGCCAACAGACACTCGGGACAAGTGTATGGTGTTTCCTGAAACATCTAAAAAACACAGCAACAGAGCCTAGGGCACTTCCACTTATGGTCCTATAGGTTAGGGAAATTAAAATCAAAAAGACACAGCCACCCCAAAGTTTGGGACGCCTCTGTTTACAAGAACCTCGTTTACCGTATAAGTTCAATATCACAGAAAGTGAAAAATGGATAAAGAACTTGTGGTACTTACGTATAATGCAGTATCACTCAGCAATGAAATCTATGTCATCAGGCCCGTAGCAGCATAATGAGTGGATTCAGGTACGATGATTCTAACTAAGTCACACAGAAAAACAAACATCATAAGATATCACGAATACATGGAATGTAAACTTGGCTACACAGGAACTGAATTCCAAAACAGAACAGGGTCTCAAATTTAGAAAACCAACTTATGCTTGCTTAAGGGGAAAGGTGAGTTGGGGTGCTGCATAAAACCAGAGATTGAAATGAGCACAGATAAAGTTCCTTAAGCCAAATATGGAATAGACAAGAGCTACTCCTTGCTCAACGAAATGGACTCAACACCCCATATTAAATGCCTAAGAATGTACCTGACTAGTAAGTATCTTAAAACCTATGGATTGCTATGTCTCCAAAAGAGAATCAAGCGTGTGTACAGGGGCATAAACACAGCAGTGATAGGATTGGAGAGGTTCGGTGAGCAAATGAAGACCCTTTGAAGTCATATTGCATGGTACCCATTCCACGGATCTCAACTCTCCATGTTTAAGGTATTCTTCCTTCAGCTAAAACATGCATGTGGAACCTAGAGTATGATCAACCATGTGATCGGGAGACGTGTTCAAATATGTCTCAGTTTTCGTACCCTGGTACTCAGGTGCAACATTCCAGACGCTTTACTAACACTCTCCCGACTTGGAGAGTCAGTCCCTTTAACCTCCTGTTTGGCCCAGTTTGCAATTTCTGCGGAAGATGAACAGGAATAGCGAGAACCAATGAGAGGCTAGCTGGAGGTGTCTGGACGGGCAAATTTAACTCTCATTTTCCACCATGAAGAGGAATTAACCAAAGGCTCAGCGTGCCCTGCCGGAACCAGATTGGGGCCTGAAGCCATCCTGTGGTGTTGCGGCCAGGTCACAGGAAAGCAAGTTGAAGAAAGGAGCTCAGGGGCACTGTAATTCACAAACCTGCAGAGTTATAAATGACAGCTATCGTCCAAAAATAGACTGAAGTAAGGCTGCCAAGAGGACTTGAAAGCGGGGCAGAATTGCAGGAAACCGATTTCAGGAGGTAGACTGGAATTACATTGAAATCATAGGAAAAGAGGCAGAACGTCCACAATGATGCACTTGGCCAAAAAGGGCGTATGCGTTTTTTCCTGAATATATTCAGGAAAAAACGCATACGCCCTTTTTGGCCAACCAAGCAAGCTTGCAAAGGAAATCTGCACTACAATGAAGTCTCAGTTCCCCCCGGTCAAAAGGGCCATCTGAAAAAAGTGTAAAATCCAGAAAGGCAGGACAGGCCATGGAGAACTGGGAGCCTTGTTATGCTGATGGGCGGGATGTAAATTGCCAACAGACACTCGGGAGAAGTGTATGGTGTTTCCTGAAACATCTAAAAAACAAAGCAACAGAGCCTAGGGCACTTCCACTTATGGTCCTATAGCTTAGGGAAATTAAAATCAAAAAGACACATCCACCCCAAAGTTTGGGAAGCCTCTGTTTACAAGAACCTCGTTTACAGTACAAGTTCAACATCGCAGAAAGTGAAAAATGGATAAAGAAGTTGTGGTATTTACTTAGAAAGCAATATCACTCAGCAATGAAATCTGTGTCATCAGGCCCTTAGCAGCACAATGAGTGGATTCAGGTATGATGATTCTAACTGAAATAAGTCACACAGAAAAAGAAACATCATAAGATATCAGTAATACACGGAATGGAAACTTGGCTACACAATAACTGCATTCCAAAACAGAACAGGGTCTCAAATTTAGAAAACCAACTTATGCTTGCTTAAGGGTAAAGGTGAGTTGGGGTGCTGCATAAAACCAGAGATTGAAATGAGCACAGATAAAGTTCCTTAAGCCAAATATGGAATAGACAAGAGCTACTCCTTGCTCAACGAAATGGACTCAACACCGCATATTAAACGCCTAAGAATGTACCTGACTAGTAAGTATCTTAAAACCTATAGATTGCTATGTCTCCGAAAGAGAATCAAGCATGTGTACAGGGGCATAAACGCAGCAGTGATAGGATTGGAGAGGTTCGGTGAGCAAATGAAGACCCTTTGAAGTCATATTGCATGGTACCCGTTACACGGGTCTCAACTCTCCAGGTTTAAGGTATTCTTCCTTCAGCTAAACCATGCATGTGGAACCCAAGTATGATCAACCATGTGAACGGGAGACGTGTTCAAATATGTCTCAGTTTTCCTCCCCTGGTACTCGGGTGCAACATTCCAGACGCTTTACTAACACTCTCCCCACTTGGAGAGTCAGCGCCTTTAACCTCCTGTTTGGCCCAGTTTGCAATTTCTGCGGAAGATGAACAGGAATAGCGAGAACCAATGAGAGGCTAGCTGGAGGTGTCTGGACGGGCAAATTTAACTCTCATTTCCCACCAGGAAGAGGAAATAACCAAAGGCTCAGCGTGCCGTACCGGAACCAGATTAGGGCCTGAAGCCATCCTTCGGTGTTGCGGCCAGGTCACAAGAAAGCGAGTTGAAGAAAGGAGCTCAGGGGCACTGTATTTCACAAACTTGCAGAGTTATAAATGACAGCTATCGTCCAAAAATAGACTGAAGTAAGGCTGCCAAGAGGACTTGAAAGCGGGGCAGAATTGCAGGAAACCGATTTCAGGAGGTAGACTGGAATTGCATTGCAAGCATAGGAAAAGAGGCAGAACGTCCACAATGATGCACTTGGCCAAAAAGGGCGTATGCGTTTTTTCCTGAATATATTCAGGAAAAAACGCATACGCCCTTTTTGGCCAAACAAGCAAGTTTGCAAAGGAAATCTGCACTACAATGAAGTCTCACTTCCCCCCGGTCAAAAGGGCCATCTGAAAAAAGTGTAAAATCCAGAAAGGCAGGACAGGCCATGGAGAACTGGGAGCCTTGTTATGCTGATGGACGGGATGTAAATTGCCAACAACCACTTGGGAGAAGTGTATGGTGTTTCCTGAAACATCTAAAAAACAAAGCAACAGAACCTAGGGCAATTCCACTTATGGTCCTATAGCTTAGGGAAATTAAAATAAAAAAGACACAGCCACCCCAAAGTTTGGAACGGCTCTGTTTACAAGAACCTCGTTTACAGTACAAGTTCAACATCGCAGAAAGTGAAAAATGGATAAAGAAGTTGTGGTATTTACTTACAAAGCAATATCACTCAGCAATGAAATCTGTGTCATCAGGCCCTTAGCAGCACAATGAGTGGATTCAGGTATGATGATTCTAACTGAAGTAAGTCACACAGAAAAAGAAACATCATAAGATATCAGTAATACACGGAATGTAAACTTGGCTACACAGGAACTGAATTACAGAACAGAACAGGGTCTCAAATTTAGAAAACCAACTTATGCTTGCTTAAGGGTAAAGGTGAGTTGGGGTGCTGCATAAAACCAGAGATTGAAATGAGCACAGATAAAGTTCTTTAAGTCAAATATGGAATAGACAAGAGCTACTCCTTGCTCATCGAAATGGACTCAACACCGCATATTAAACGCCTAAGAATGTACCTGACTAGTAAGTATCTTAAAACCTATGGATTGCTATGTCTCCGAAAGAGAATCAAGCATGTGTACAGGGGCATAAACGCAGCAGTGATAGGATTGGAGAGGTTCGGTGAGCAAATGAAGACCCTTTGAAGTCATATTGCATGGTACCCATTACACGGGTCTCAACTCTCCAGGTTTAAGGTATTCTTCCTTCAGCTAAAACATGCATGTGGAACCCAAGTATGATCAACCATGTGAATGGGAGACGTGTTCAAATATGTCTCAGTTTTCCTCCCCTGGTACTCGGGTGCAACATTCCAGACGCTTTACTAACACTCTCCCCACTTGGAGAGTCAGCGCCTTTAACCTCCTGTTTTGCCCAGTTTGCAATTTCTGCGGAAGATGAACAGGAATAGTGAGAACCAATGAGAGGCTAGCTGGAGGTGTCTGGACGGGCAAATTTAACTCTTATTTCCCACCAGGAAGAGGAAATAACCAAAGGCTCAGCGTGCCGTACCGGAACCAGATTAGGGCCTGAAGCCATCCTGCGGTGTTGCGGCCAGCTCAAAAGAAAGCGAGTTGAAGAAAGGAGATCAGGGGCACTGTAATTAACAAACCTGCAGAGTTATAAATGACAGCTATCGTCCAAAAATATACTGAAGTAAGGCTGCCAAGAGGACTTGAAAGCGGGGCAGAATTGCAGGAAACCGATTTCAGGAGGTAGACTGGAATTGCATTGAAAGCATAGGAAAAGAGGCAGAACGTCCACAATGATGCACTTGGTCAAAAAGGGCGTATGCGATTTTTCCTGAATATATTCAGGAAAAAACGCATACGCCCTTTTTGGCCAACCAAGCAAGCTTGCAAAGGAAATCTGTACTACAATGAAGTCTCACTTCCCCCCGGTCCAAAGGGCCATCTGAAAAAAGTGTAAAATCCAGAAAGGCAGGACAGGCCATGGAGAACTGGGAGCCTTGTTATGCTGATGGGCGGGATGTAAATTGCCAACAACCACTCGGGAGAAGTGTATGGTGTTTCCTGAAACATCTAAAAAACAAAGCAACAGAACCTAGGGCACTTCCACTTATGGTCCTATAGCTTAGGGAAATTAAAATCAAAAAGACACAGCCACCCCAAAGTTTGGAACGGCTCTGTTTACAAGAACCTCGTTTACAGTACAAGTTCAACATCGCAGAAAGTGAAAAATGGATAAAGAAGTTGTGGTATTTACTTACAAAGCAATATCACTCAGCAATGAAATCTCTGTCATCAGGACCGTAGCAGCATAATGAGTGGATTCAGGTACGATGATTCTAACTGAAATAAGTCACACAGAAAAAGAAACATCATAAGATATCACTAATACACGGAATGTAAACTTGGCTACACAGGAACTGCATTCCAAAACAGAACAGCGTCTCAAATTTAGAAAACCAACTTATGCTTGCTTAAGGGTAAAGGTGAGTTGGGGTGCTGCATAAAACCAGAGATTGAAATGAGCACAGATAAAGTTCCTTAAGCCAAATATGGAATAGACAAGAGCTACTCCTTGCTCAATGAAATGGACTCAAAACCCCATATTAAACGCCTAAGAATGTACCTGACTAGTAAGTATCTTAAAACCTATGGATTGCTATGTCTCCGAAAGAGAATCAAGCATGTGTACAGGGGCATAAACGCAGCAGTGATAGGATTGGAGAGGTTCGGTGAGCAAATGAAGACCCTTTGAAGTCATATTGCATGGTACCCATTCCACGGGTTTCAACTACCCAGGTTTAAGGTATTCTTCCTTCAGCTAAAACATGCATGTGGAACCTAGAGTATGATCAACCATGTGATCGGGAGACGTGTTCAAATATGTCTCAGTTTTCCTCCCCTGGTACTCGGGTGCAACATACAGACGCTTTACTAACACTCTCCCGACTTGGAGAGTGAGTCCCTTTAACCTCCTGTTTGGCCCAGTTTGCAATTTCTGCGGAAGATGAACAGGAATAGCGAGAACCAATGAGAGGCTAGCTGGAGGTGTCTGGACGGGCAAATTTAACTCTCATTTCCCACCAGGAAGAGGAATTAACCAAAGGCTCAGCATGCCGGGCCGGAACCAGATTAGGGCCTGAAGCCATCCTGCGGTGTTGCGGCCAGGTCACAAGAAAGCGAGTTGAAGAAAGGAGCTCAGGGGCACTGTAATTCACAAACCTGCAGAGTTATAAATGACAGCTATCGTCCAAAAATAGACTGAAGTAAGGCTGCCAAGAGGACTTGAAAGCGGGGCAGAATTGCAGGAAACCGATTTCAGGAGGTAGACTGGAATTGCATTGCAAGCATAGGAAAAGAGGCAGAACGTCCACAATGATGCACTTGGCCAAAAAGGGCGTATGCGTTTTTTCCTGAATATATTCAGGAAAAAACGCATACGCCCTTTTTGGCCAACCAAGCAAGCTTGCAAAGGAAATCTGCACTACAATGAAGTCTCACTTCCCCCCGGTCAAAAGGGCCATCTGAAAAAAGTGTAAAATCCAGAAAGGCAGGACAGGCCATGGAGAACTGGGAGCCTTGTTATGCTGATGGGCGGGATGTAAATTGCCAACAACCACTCGGGAGAAGTGTATGGTGTTTCCTGAAACATCTAAAAAACAAAGCAACAGAACCTAGGGCACTTCCACTTATGGTCCTATAGCTTAGGGAAATTAAAATCAAAAAGACACAGCCACCCCAAAGTTTGGAACGGCTCTGTTTACAAGAACCTCGTTTACAGTACAAGTTCAACATCGCAGAAAGTGAAAAATGGATAAAGAAGTTGTGGTATTTACTTACAAAGCAATATCACTCAGCAATGAAATGTGTGTCATCAGGCCCTTAGCAGCACAATGAGTGGATTCAGGTATGATGATTCTAACTGAAGTAAGTCACACAGAAAAAGAAACATCATAAGATATCAGTAATACATGGAATGTAAACTTGGCTACACAGGAAATGAATTACAAAACAGAACAGGGTCTCAAATTTAGAAAACCAACTTATGCTTGCTTAAGGGTAAAGGTGAGTTGGGGTGCTGCATAAAACCAGAGATTGAAATGAGCACAGATAAAGTTCCTTAAGTCAAATATGGAATAGACAAGAGCTACTCCTTGCTCAACGAAATGGACTCAACACCGCATATTAAACGCCTAAGAATGTACCTGACTAGTAAGTATCTTAAAACCTATGGATTGCTATGTCTCCGAAAGAGAATCAAGCATGTGTACAGGGGCATAAACGCAGCAGTGATAGGATTGGAGAGGTTCGGTGAGCAAATGAAGACCCTTTGAAGTCATATTGCATGGTACCCATTCCACGGGTTTCAACTACCCAGGTTTAAGGTATTCTTCCTTCAGCTAAAACATGCATGTGGAACCTAGAGTATGATCAACCATGTGATCGGGAGACGTGTTCAAATATGTCTCAGTTTTCGTACCCTGGTACTCGGGTGCAACATACAGACGCTTTACTAACACTCTCCCGACTTGGAGAGTGAGTCCCTTTAACCTCCTGTTTGGCCCAGTTTGCAATTTCTGCGGAAGATGAACAGGAATAGCGAGAACCAATGAGAGGCTAGCTGGAGGTGTCTGGACGGGCAAATTTAACTCTCATTTCCCACCAGGAAGAGGAATTAACCAAAGGCTCAGCATGCCGGGCCGGAACCAGATTAGGGCCTGAAGCCATCCTGCGGTGTTGCGGCCAGGTCACAAGAAAGCGAGTTGAAGAAAGGAGCTCAGGGGCACTGTAATTCACAAACCTGCAGAGTTATAAATGACAGCTATCGTCCAAAAATAGACTGAAGTAAGGCTGCCAAGAGGACTTGAAAGCGGGGCAGAATTGCAGGAAACCGATTTCAGGAGGTAGACTGGAATTGCATTGCAAGCATAGGAAAAGAGGCAGAACGTCCACAATGATGCACTTGGCCAAAAAGGGCGTATGCGTTTTTTCCTGAATATATTCAGGAAAAAACGCATACGCCCTTTTTGGCCAACCAAGCAAGCTTGCAAAGGAAATCTGCACTACAATGAAGTCTCACTTCCCCCCGGTCAAAAGGGCCATCTGAAAAAAGTGTAAAATCCAGAAAGGCAGGACAGGCCATGGAGAACTGGGAGCCTTGTTATGCTGATGGGCGGGATGTAAATTGCCAACAACCACTCGGGAGAAGTGTATGGTGTTTCCTGAAACATCTAAAAAACAAAGCAACAGAACCTAGGGCACTTCCACTTATGGTCCTATAGCTTAGGGAAATTAAAATCAAAAAGACACAGCCACCCCAAAGTTTGGAACGGCTCTGTTTACAAGAACCTCGTTTACAGTACAAGTTCAACATCGCAGAAAGTGAAAAATGGATAAAGAAGTTGTGGTATTTACTTACAAAGCAATATCACTCAGCAATGAAATCTGTGTCATCAGGCTCTTAGCAGCACAATGAGTGGATTCAGGTATGATGATTCTAACTGAAGTAAGTCACACAGAAAAAGAAACATCATAAGATATCAGTAATACATGGAATGTAAACTTGGCTACACAGGAACTGAATTACAGAACAGAACAGGGTCTCAAATTTAGAAAACCAACTTATGCTTGCTTAAGGGTAAAGGTGAGTTGGGGTGCTGCATAAAACCAGAGATTGAAATGAGCACAGATAAAGTTCCTTAAGTCAAATATGGAATAGACAAGAGCTACTCCTTGCTCAACGAAATGGACTCAACACCGCATATTAAACGCCTAAGAATGTACCTGACTAGTAAGTATCTTAAAACCTATGGATTGCTATGTCTCCGAAAGAGAATCAAGCATGTGTACAGGGGCATAAACGCAGCAGTGATAGGATTGGAGAGGTTCGGTGAGCAAATGAAGACCCTTTGAAGTCATATTGCATGGTACCCATTCCACGGGTTTCAACTACCCAGGTTTAAGGTATTCTTCCTTCAGCTAAAACATGCATGTGGAACCTAGAGTATGATCAACCATGTGATCGGGAGACGTGTTCAAATATGTCTCAGTTTTCGTACGCTGGTACTCGGGTGCAACATACAGACGCTTTACTAACACTCTCCCGACTTGGAGAGTGAGTCCCTTTAACCTCCTGTTTGGCCCAGTTTGCAATTTCTGCGGAAGATGAACAGGAATAGCGAGAACCAATGAGAGGCTAGCTGGAGGTGTCTGGACGGGCAAATTTAACTCTCATTTCCCACCAGGAAGAGGAATTAACCAAAGGCTCAGCGTGCTGTGCCGGAACCAGATTAGGGCCTGAAGCCATCCTGCGGTGTTGCGGCCAGCTCAAAAGAAAGCGAGTTGAAGAAAGGAGCTCAGGGGCACTGTAATTCACAAACCTGCAGAGTTATAAATGACAGCTATCGTCCAAAAATAGACTGAAGTAAGGCTGCCAAGAGGACTTGAAAGCGGGGCAGAATTGCAGGAAACCGATTTCAGGAGGTAGACTGGAATTGCATTGAAAGCATAGGAAAAGAGGCAGAACGTCCACAATGATGCACTTGGCCAAAAAGGGCGTATGCGTTTTTTCCTGAATATATTCAGGAAAAAACGCATACGCCCTTTTTGGCCAACCAAGCAAGCTTGCAAAGGAAATCTGCACTACAATGAAGTCTCACTTCCCCCCGGTCAAAAGGGCCATCTGAAAAAAGTGTAAAATCCAGAAAGGCAGGACAGGCCATGGAGAACTGGGAGCCTTGTTATGCTGATGGGTGGGATGTAAATTGCCAACAACCACTCGGGAGAAGTGTATGGTGTTTCCTGAAACATCTAAAAAACAAAGCAACAGAACCTAGGGCACTTCCACTTATGGTCCTATAGCTTAGGGAAATTAAAATCAAAAAGACACAGCCACCCCAAAGTTTGGAACGGCTCTGTTTACAAGAACCTCGTTTACAGTACAAGTTCAACATCGCAGAAAGTGAAAAATGGATAAAGAACTTGTGGTATTTACTTACAAAGCAATATCACTAAGCAATGAAATCTGTGTCATCAGGCCCTTAGCAGCACAATGAGTGGATTCAGGTATGATGATTCTAACTGAAGTAAGTCACACAGAAAAAGAAACATCATAAGATATCAGTAATACACGGAATGTAAACTTGGCTACACAGGAACTGAATTACAGAACAGAACAGGGTCTCAAATTTAGAAAACCAACTTATGCTTGCTTAAGGGTAAAGGTGAGTTGGGGTGCTGCATAAAACCAGAGATTGAAATGAGCACAGATAAAGTTCCTTAAGCCAAATATGGAATAGACAAGAGCTACTCCTTGCTCAACGAAATGGACTCAACACCGCATATTAAACGCCTAAGAATGTACCTGACTAGTAAGTATCTTAAAACCTATGGATTGCTATGTCTCCGAAAGAGAATCAAGCATGTGTACAGGGGCATAAACGCAGCAGTGATAGGATTGGAGAGGTTCGGTGAGCAAATGAAGACCCTTTGAAGTCATATTGCATGGTACCCATTCCACGGGTTTCAAGTACCCAGGTTTAAGGTATTCTTCCTTCAGCTAAAACATGCATGTGGAACCTAGAGTATGATCAACCATGTGATCGGGAGACGTGTTCCAATATGTCTCAGTTTTCATACCCTGGTACTCGGGTGCAACATTCCAGACGATTTACTAACACTCTCCCGACTTGGAGAGTGAGTCCCTTTAACCTCCTGTTTGGCCCAGTTTGCAATTTCTGCGGAAGATGAACAGGAATAGCGAGAACCAATGAGAGGCTAGCTGGAGGTGTCTGGACGGGCAAATTTAACTCTCATTTCCCACCAGGAAGAGGAATTAACCAAAGGCTCAGCGTGCTGTGCCGGAACCAGATTAGGGCCTGAAGCCATCCTGCGGTGTTGCGGCCAGCTCAAAAGAAAGCGAGTTGAAGAAAGGAGCTCAGGGGCACTGTAATTCACAAACCTGCAGAGTTATAAATGACAGCTATCGTCCAAAAATAGACTGAAGTAAGGCTGCCAAGAGGACTTGAAAGCGGGGCAGAATTGCAGGAAACCGATTTCAGGAGGTAGACTGGAATTGCATTGCAAGCATAGGAAAAGAGGCAGAACGTCCACAATGATGCACTTGGCCAAAAAGGGCGTATGCGTTTTTTCCTGAATATATTCAGGAAAAAACGCATACGCCCTTTTTGGCCAACCAAGCAAGCTTGCAAAGGAAATCTGCACTACAATGAAGTCTCACTTCCCCCCGGTCAAAAGGGCCATCTGAAAAAAGTGTAAAATCCAGAAAGGCAGGACAGGCCATGGAGAACTGGGAGCCTTGTTATGCTGATGGGCGGGATGTAAATTGCCAACAACCACTCGGGAGAAGTGTATGGTGTTTCCTGAAACATCTAAAAAACAAAGCAACAGAGCCTAGGGCACTGCCACTTATGGTCCTATAGCTTAGGGAAATTAAAATCAAAAAGACACAGCCACCCCAAAGTTTGGGACGCCTCTGTTTACAAGAACCTCGTTTACAGTACAAGTTCAACATCGCAGAAAGTGAAAAATGGATAAAGAAGTTGTGGTATTTACTTACAAAGCAATATCACTCAGCAATGAAATCTGTGTCATCAGGCCCTTAGCAGCACAATGAGTGGATTCAGGTATGATGATTCTAACTGAAATAAGTCACACAGAAAAAGAAACATCATAAGATATCAGTAATACACGGAATGTAAACTTGGCTACACAGGAACAGAATTACAGAACAGAACAGGGTCTCAAATTTAGAAAACCAACTTATTCTTGCTTAAGGGTAAAGGTGAGTTGGGGTGCTGCATAAAACCAGAGATTGAAATGAGCACAGATAAAGTTCCTTAAGCCAAATATGGAATAGACAAGAGCTACTCCTTGCTCAATGAAATGGACTCAACACCCCATATTAAACGCCTAAGAATGTACCTAACTAGTAAGTATCTTAAAACCTATGGATTGCTATGTCTCCGAAAGAGAATCAAGCATGTGTACAGGGGCATAAACGCAGCAGTGATAGGATTGGAGAGGTTCGGTGAGCAAATGAAGACCCTTTGAAGTCATATTGCATGGTACCCATTCCACGGGTTTCAACTACCCAGGTTTAAGGTATTCTTCCTTCAGCTAAAACATGCATGTGGAACCTAGAGTATGATCAACCATGTGATCGGGAGACGTGTTCAAATATGTCTCAGTTTTCGTACCCTGGTACTCGGGTGCAACATACAGACGCTTTACTAACACTCTCCCGACTTGGAGAGTGAGTCCCTTTAACCTCCTGTTTGGCCCAGTTTGCAATTTCTGCGGAAGATGAACAGGAATAGCGAGAACCAATGAGAGGCTAGCTGGAGGTGTCTGGACGGGCAAATTTAACTCTCATTTCCCACCAGGAAGAGGAATTAACCAAAGGCTCAGCATGCCGGGCCGGAACCAGATTAGAGCCTGAAGCCATCCTGCGGTGTTGCGGCCAGGTCACAAGAAAGCGAGTTGAAGAAAGGAGCTCAGGGGCACTGTAATTCACAAACCTGCAGAGTTATAAATGACAGCTATCGTCCAAAAATAGACTGAAGTAAGGCTGCCAAGAGGACTTGAAAGCGGGGCAGAATTGCAGGAAACCGATTTCAGGAGGTAGACTGGAATTGCATTGCAAGCATAGGAAAAGAGGCAGAACGTCCACAATGATGCACTTGGCCAAAAAGGGCGTATGCGTTTTTTCCTGAATATATTCAGGAAAAAACGCATACGCCCTTTTTGGCCAACCAAGCAAGCTTGCAAAGGAAATCTGCACTACAATGAAGTCTCACTTCCCCCTGGTCAAAAGGGCCATCTGAAAAAAGTGTAAAATCCAGAAAGGCAGGACAGGCCATGGAGAACTGGGAGCCTTGTTATGCTGATGGACGGGATGTAAATTGCCAACAACCACTCGGGAGAAGTGTATGGTGTTTCCTGAAACATCTAAAAAACAAAGCAACAGAACCTAGGGCACTTCCACTTATGGTCCTATAGCGTAGGGAAATTAAAATCAAAAAGACACAGCCACCCCAAAGTTTGGAACGGCTCTGTTTACAAGAACCTCGTTTACAGTACAAGTTCAACATCGCAGAAAGTGAAAAATGGATAAAGAAGTTGTGGTATTTACTTACAAAGCAATATCACTCAGCAATGAAATCTGTGTCATCAGGCCCTTAGCAGCACAATGAGTGGATTCAGGTATGATGATTCTAACTGAAATAAGTCACACAGAAAAAGAAACATCATAAGATATCAGTAATACACGGAATGTAAACTTGGCTACACAGGAACTGAATTACAGAACAGAACAGGGTCTCAAATTTAGAAAACCAACTTATTCTTGCTTAAGGGTAAAGGTGAGTTGGGGTGCTGCATAAAACCAGAGATTGAAATGAGCACAGATAAAGTTCCTTAAGCCAAATATGGAATAGACAAGAGCTACTCCTTGCTCAACGAAATGGACTCAACACCCCATATTAAACGCCTAAGAATGTACCTGACTAGTAAGTATCTTAAAACCTATGGATTGCTATGTCTCCGAAAGAGAATCAAGCATGTGTACAGGGGCATAAACGCAGCAGTGACAGGATTGGAGAGGTTCGGTGAGCAAATGAAGCCCCTTTGAAGTCATATTGCATGGTACCCATTCCACGGGTTTCAACTACCCAGGTTTAAGGTATTCTTCCTTCAGCTAAAACATGCATGTGGAACCTAGAGTATGATCAACCATGTGATCGGGAGACGTGTTCAAATATGTCTCAGTTTTCCTCCCCTGGTACTCGGGTGCAACATTCCAGACGCTTTACTAACACTCTCCCCACTTGGAGAGTCAGCGCCTTTAACCTCCTGTTTGGCCCAGTTTGCAATTTCTGCGGAAGATGAACAGGAATAGCGAGAACCAATGAGAGGCTAGCTGGAGGTGTCTGGACGGGCAAATTTAACTCTCATTTCCCACCAGGAAGAGGAAATAACCAAAGACTCAGCGTGCCGTGCCGGAACCAGATTAGGGCCTGAAGCCATCCTGCGGTGTTGCGGCCAGCTCAAAAGAAAGCGAGTTGAAGAAAGGAGCTCAGGGGCACTGTCATTCACAAACCTGCAGAGTTATAAATGACAGCTATCGTCCAAAAATAGACTGAAGTAAGGCTGCCAAGAGGATTTGAAAGCGGGGCAGAATTGCAGGAAACCGATTTCAGGAGGTAGACTGGAATTGCATTGAAAGCATAGGAAAAGAGGCAGAACGTCCACAATGATGCACTTGGCCAAAAAGGGCGTATGCGTTTTTTCCTGAATATATTCAGGAAAAAACGCATACGCCCTTTTTGGCCAACCCAGCAAGCTTGCAAAGGAAATCTGCACTACAATGAAGTCTCACTTCCCCCCGGTCAAAAGGGCCATCTGAAAAAAGTGTAAAATCCAGAAAGGCAGGACAGGCCATGGAGAACTGGTAGCCTTGTTATGCTGATGGGCAGGATGTAAATTGCCAACAACCACTCGGGAGAAGTGTATGGTGTTTCCTGAAACATCTAAAAAACAAAGCAACAGAACCTAGGGCACTTCCACTTATGGTCCTATAGCTTAGGGAAATTAAAATCAAAAAGACACAGCCACCCCAAAGTTTGGAATGGCTCTGTTTACAAGAACCTCGTTTACAGTACAAGTTCAACATCGCAGAAAGTGAAAAATGGATAAAGAAGTTGTGGTATTTACTTACAAAGCAATATCACTCAGCAATGAAATCTGTGTCATCAGGCCCTTAGCAGCACAATGAGTGGATTCAGGTATGATGATTCTAACTGAAGTAAGTCACACAGAAAAAGAAACATCATAAGATATCAGTAATACACGGAATGTAAACTTGGCTACACAGGAACTGAATTACAGAACAGAACAGGGTCTCAAATTTAGAAAACCAACTTATGCTTGCTTAAGGGTAAAGGTGAGTTGGGGTGCTGCATAAAACCAGAGATTGAAATGAGCACAGATAAAGTTCCTTAAGTCAAATATGGAATAGACAAGAGCTACTCCTTGCTCAACGAAATGGACTCAACACCGCATATTAAACGCCTAAGAATGTACCTGACTAGTAAGTATCTTAAAACCTATGGATTGCTATGTCTCCGAAAGAGAATCAAGCATGTGTACAGGGGCATAAACACAGCAGTGATAGGATTGGAGAGGTTCGGTGAGCAAATGAAGACCCTTTGAAGTCATATTGCATGGTACCCATTCCACGGGTTTCAACTACCCAGGTTTAAGGTATTCTTCCTTCAGCTAAAACATGCATGTGGAACCTAGAGTATGATCAACCATGAGATCGGGAGACGTGTTCAAATATGTCTCAGTTTTCGTACCCTGGTACTCGGGTGCAACATTCCAGACGCTTTACTAACACTCTCCCGACTTGGAGAGTCAGTCCCTTTAACCTCCTGTTTGGCCCAGTTTGCAATTTCTGCGGAAGATGAACAGGAATAGCGAGAACCAATGAGAGGCTAGCTGGAGGTGTCTGGACGGGCAAATTTAACTCTCATTTCCCACCAGGAAGAGGAATTAACCAAAGGCTCAGCGTGCCGTGCCGGAACCAGATTAGGGCCTGAAGCCATCCTGCGGTGTTGCGGCCAGCTCAAAAGAAAGCGAGTTGAAGAAAGGAGCTCAGGGGCACTGTAATTCACAAACCTGCAGAGTTATAAATGACAGCTATCGTCCAAAAATAGACTGAAGTAAGGCTGCCAAGAGGACTTGAAAGCGGGGCAGAATTGCAGGAAACCGATTTCAGGAGGTAGACTGGAATTGCATTGAAAGCATAGGAAAAGAGGCAGAACGTCCACAATGATGCACTTGGCCAAAAAGGGCGTATGCGTTTTTTCCTGAATATATTCAGGAAAAAACGCATACGCCCCTTTTGGCCAACCAAGCAAGCTTGCAAAGGAAATCTGCACTACAATGAAGTCTCACTTCTCCGCGGCCAAAAGGGCCATCTGAAAAAAGTGTAAAATCCAGAAAGGCAGGACAGGCCATGGAGAACTGGGAGCCTTGTTATGCTGATGGGCGGGATGTAAATTGCCAACAGACACTCGGGAGAAGTGTATGGTGTTTCCTGAAACATCTAAAAAACAAAGTAACAGAACCTAGGGCACTTACACTTATGGTCCTATAGCTTATGGAAATTAAAATGAAAAAGACACAGCCACCCCAAAGTTTGGAATGGCTCTGTATACAAGAACCTCGTTTACAGTACAAGTTC
Source organism: Stenella coeruleoalba (assembly GCF_951394435.1). Classification (NCBI taxonomy): domain Eukaryota; kingdom Metazoa; phylum Chordata; class Mammalia; order Artiodactyla; family Delphinidae; genus Stenella; species Stenella coeruleoalba. The sequence goes on along the minus strand of NW_027646056.1, from coordinate 362,412 downwards.
AACATCGCAGAAAGTGAAAAATGGATAAAGAAGTTGTGGTATTTACTTACAAAGCAATATCACTCAGCAATGAAATCTGTGTCATCAGGCCCTTAGCAGCACAATGAGTGGATTCAGGTATGATGATTCTAACTGAAATAAGTCACACAGAAAAAGAAACATCATAAGATATCAGTAATACACGGAATGTAAACTTGGCTACACAGGAACTGAATTACAGAACAGAACAGGGTCTCAAATTTAGAAAACCAACTTATGCCTGCTTAAGGGTAAAGGTGAGTTGGGGTGCTGCATAAAACCAGAGATTGAAATGAGCACAGATAAAGTTCCTTAAGCCAAATATGGAATAGACAAGAGCTACACCTTGCTCAACGAAATGGACTCAACACCCCATATTAAACGCCTAAGAATGTACCTGACTAGTAAGTATCTTAAAACCTATAGATTGCTATGTCTCCGAAAGAGAATCAAGCATGTATACAGGGGCATAAACGCAGCAGTGATAGGATTGGAGAGGTTCGGTGAGCAAATGAAGACCCTTTGAAGTCATATTGCATGGTACCCATTACACGGGTCTCAACTCTCCAGGTTTAAGGTATTCTTCCTTCAGCTAAAACATGCATGTGGAACCCAAGTATGATCAACCATGTGAACGGGAGACGTGTTCAAATATGTCTCAGTTTTCCTCCCCTGGTACTCGGGTGCAACATTCCAGACGATTTACTAACACTCTCCCCACTTGGAGAGTCAGTGCCTTTAACCTCCTGTTTGGCCCAGTTTGCAATTTCTGCGGAAGATGAACAGGAATAGCGAGAACCAATGAGAGGCTAGCTGGAGGTCTCTGGACGGGCAAATTTAACTCTCATTTTCCACCAGGAAGAGGAAATAACCAAAGGCTCAGCGTGCCGTACCGGAACCAGATTAGGGCCTGAAGCCATCCTGCGGTGTTGCGGCCAGCTCAAAAGAAAGCGAGTTGAAGAAAGGAGCTCAGGGGCACTGTAATTCACAAACCTGCAGAGTTATAAATGACAGCTATCGTCCAAAAATAGACTGAAGTAAGGCTGCCAAGAGGACTTGAAAGCGGGGCAGAATTGCAGGAAACCGATTTCAGGAGGTAGACTGGAATTGCATTGAAAGCATAGGAAAAGAGGCAGAACGTCCACAATGATGCACTTGGCCAAAAAGGGCGTATGCGTTTTTTCCTGAATATATTCAGGAAAAAACGCATACGCCCTTTTTGGCCAACCAAGCAAGCTTGCAAAGGAAATCTGCACTACAATGAAGTCTCACTTCCCCCCGGTCAAAAGGGCCATCTGAAAAAAGTGTAAAATCCAGAAAGGCAGGACAGGCCATGGAGAACTGGGAGCCTTGTTATGCTGATGGGCGGGATGTAAATTGCCAACAACCACTCGGGAGAAGTGTATGGTGTTTCCTGAAACATCTAAAAAACAAAGCAACAGAACCTAGGGCACTTCCACTTATGGTCCTATAGCTTAGGGAAATTAAAATCAAAAAGACACAGCCACCCCAATGTTTGGAATGGCTCTGTTTACAAGAACCTCGTTTACAGTACAAGTTCAACATCGCAGAAAGTGAAAAATGGATAAAGAAGTTGTGGTATTTACTTACAAAGCAATATCACTCAGCAATGAAATCTGTGTCATCAGGCCCTTAGCAGCACAATGAGTGGATTCAGGTATGATGATTCTAACTGAAGTAAGTCACACAGAAAAAGAAACATCATAAGATATCAGTAATACACGGAATGTAAACTTGGCTACACAGGAACTGAATTACAGAACAGAACAGGGTCTCAAATTTAGAAAACCAACTTATGCTTGCTTAAGGGTAAAGGTGAGTTGGGGTGCTGCATAAAACCAGAGATTGAAATGAGCACAGATAAAGTTCCTTAAGTCAAATATGGAATAGACAAGAGCTACTCCTTGCTCAACGAAATGGACTCAACACCGCATATTAAACGCCTAAGAATGTACCTGACTAGTAAGTATCTTAAAACCTATGGATTGCTATGTCTCCGAAAGAGAATCAAGCATGTGTACAGGGGCATAAACACAGCAGTGATAGGATTGGAGAGGTTCGGTGAGCAAATGAAGACCCTTTGAAGTCATATTGCATGGTACCCATTCCACGGGTTTCAACTACCCAGGTTTAAGGTATTCTTCCTTCAGCTAAAACATGCATGTGGAACCTAGAGTATGATCAACCATGAGATCGGGAGACTTGTTCAAATATGTCTCAGTTTTCGTACCCTGGTACTCGGGTGCAACATTCCAGACGCTTTACTAACACTCTCCCGACTTGGAGAGTCAGTCCCTTTAACCTCCTGTTTGGCCCAGTTTGCAATTTCTGCGGAAGATGAACAGGAATAGCGAGAACCAATGAGAGGCTAGCTGGAGGTGTCTGGACGGGCAAATTTAACTCTCATTTCCCACCAGGAAGAGGAATTAACCAAAGGCTCAGCGTGCCGTGCCGGAACCAGATTAGGGCCTGAAGCCATCCTGCGGTGTTGCGGCCAGCTCAAAAGAAAGCGAGTTGAAGAAAGGAGCTCAGGGGCACTGTAATTCACAAACCTGCAGAGTTATAAATGACAGCTATCGTCCAAAAATAGACTGAAGTAAGGCTGCCAAGAGGACTTGAAAGCGGGGCAGAATTGCAGGAAACCGATTTCAGGAGGTAGACTGGAATTGCATTGAAAGCATAGGAAAAGAGGCAGAACGTCCACAATGATGCACTTGGCCAAAAAGGGCGTATGCGTTTTTTCCTGAATATATTCAGGAAAAAACGCATACGCCCTTTTTGGCCAACCAAGCAAGCTTGCAAAGGAAATCTGCACTACAATGAAGTCTCACTTCCCCCCGGTCAAAAGGGCCATCTGAAAAAAGTGTAAAATCCAGAAAGGCAGGACAGGCCATGGAGAACTGGGAACCTTGTTATGCTGATGGGCGGGATGTAAATTGCCAACAGACACTCGGGAGAAGTGTATGGTGTTTCCTGAAACATCTAAAAAACAAAGCAACAGAGCCTAGGGCACTTCCACTTATGGTCCTATAGCTTAGGGAAATTAAAATCAAAAAGACACAGCCACCCCAAAGTTTGGGACGCCTCTGTTTACAAGAACCTCGTTTACAGTACAAGTTCAACATCGCAGAAAGTGAAAAATGGATAAAGAAGTTTTGGTATTTACTTAGAAAGCAATATCACTCAGCAATGAAATCTGTGTCATCAGGCCCTTAGCAGCACAATGAGTGGATTCAGGTATGATGATTCTAACTGAAATAAGTCACACAGAAAAAGAAACATCATAAGATATCAGTAATACACGGAATGTAACTTGGCTACACAGGAACTGAATTACAGAACAGAACAGGGTCTCAAATTTAGAAAACCAACTTATTCTTGCTTAAGGGTAAAGGTGAGTTGGGGTGCTGCATAAAACCAGAGATTGAAATGAGCACAGATAAAGTTCCTTAAGCCAAATATGGAATAGACAAGAGCTACTCCTTGCTCAACGAAATGGACTCAACACCCCATATTAAACGCCTAAGAATGTACCTGACTAGTAAGTATCTTAAAACCTATGGATTGCTATGTCTCCGAAAGAGAATCAAGCATGTGTACAGGGGCATAAACGCAGCAGTGATAGGATTGGAGAGGTTCGGTGAGCAAATGAAGACCCTTTGAAGTCATATTGCATGGTACCCATTCCACGGGTTTCAACTACCCAGGTTTAAGGTATTCTTCCTTCAGCTAAAACATGCATGTGGAACCTAGAGTATGATCAACCATGTGATCGGGAGACGTGTTCAAATATGTCTCAGTTTTCCTACCCTGGTACTCGGGTGCAACATTCCAGACGCTTTACTAACACTCTCCCCACTTGGAGAGTCAGCGCCTTTAACCTCCTGTTTGGCCCCGTTTGCAATTTCTGCGGAAGATGAACAGGAATAGTGAGAACCAATGAGAGGCTAGCTGGAGGTGTCTGGACGGGCAAATTTAACTCTCATTTCCCACCAGGAAGAGGAAATAACCAAAGGCTCAGCGTGCCGCACCGGAACCAGATTAGGGCCTGAAACCATCCTGCGGTGTTGCGGCCAGCTCAAAAGAAAGCGAGTTGAAGAAAGGAGCTCAGGGGCACTGTAATTCACAAACCTGCAGAGTTATAAATGACAGCTATCGTCCAAAAATAGACTGAAGTAAGGCTGCCAAGAGGACTTGAAAGCGGGGCAGAATTGCAGGAAACCGATTTCAGGAGGTAGACTGGAGTTGCATTGCAAGCATAGGAAAAGAGGCAGAACGTCCACAATGATGCACTTGGCCAAAAAGGGCGTATGCGTTTTTTCCTGAATATATTCAGGAAAAAACGCATACGCCCTTTTTGGCCAACCTAGCAAGCTTGCAAAGGAAATCTGCACTACAATGAAGTCTCACTTCCCCCCGGTCAAAAGGGCCATCTGAAAAAAGTGTAAAATCCAGAAAGGCAGGACAGGCCATGGAGAACTGGGAGCCTTGTTATGCTGATGGGCGGGATGTAAATTGCCAACAGACACTCGGGAGAAGTGTATGGTGTTTCCTGAAACATCTAAAAAACAAAGCAACAGAACCTAAGGCACTTCCACTTATGGTCCTATAGCTTAGGGAAATTAAAATCAAAAAGACACAGCCACCCCAAAGTTTGGAACGGCTCTGTTTACAAGAACCTCGTTTACAGTACAAGTTCAACATCGCAGAAAGTGAAAAATGGATAAAGAAGTTGTGGTATTTACTTAGAAAGCAATATCACTCAGCAATGAAATCTGTGTCATCAGGCCCTTAGCAGCACAATGAGTGGATTCAGGTATGATGATTCTAACTGAAATAAGTCACACAGAAAAAGAAACATCATAAGATATCAGTAATACACGGAATGGAAACTTGGCTACACAGGAACTGAATTACAGAACAGAACAGGGTCTCAAATTTAGAAAACCAACTTATGCTTGCTTAAGGGTAAAGGTGAGTTGGGGTGCTGCATAAAACCAGAGATTGAAATGAGCACAGATAAAGTTCCTTAAGCCAAATATGGAATAGACAAGAGCTACTCCTTGCTCAACGAAATGGACTCAACACCGCATATTAAACGCCTAAGAATGTACCTGACTAGTAAGTATCTTAAAACCTATAGATTGCTATGTCTCCGAAAGAGAATCAAGCATGTGTACAGGGGCATAAACGCAGCAGTGATAGGATTGGAGAGGTTCGGTGAGCAAATGAAGACCCTTTGAAGTCATATTGCATGGTACCCGTTACACGGGTCTCAACTCTCCAGGTTTAAGGTATTCTTCCTTCAGCTAAACCATGCATGTGGAACCCAAGTATGATCAACCATGTGAACGGGAGACGTGTTCAAATATGTCTCAGTTTTCCTCCCCTGGTACTCGGGTGCAACATTCCAGACGCTTTACTAACACTCTCCCCACTTGGAGAGTCAGCGCCTTTAACCTCCTGTTTGGCCCAGTTTGCAATTTCTGCGGAAGATGAACAGGAATAGCGAGAACCAATGAGAGGCTAGCTGGAGGTGTCTGGACGGGCAAATTTAACTCTCATTTCCCACCAGGAAGAGGAAATAACCAAAGGCTCAGCGTGCCGTACCGGAACCAGATTAGGGCCTGAAGCCATCCTTCGGTGTTGCGGCCAGGTCACAAGAAAGCGAGTTGAAGAAAGGAGCTCAGGGGCACTGTATTTCACAAACTTGCAGAGTTATAAATGACAGCTATCGTCCAAAAATAGACTGAAGTAAGGCTGCCAAGAGGACTTGAAAGCGGGGCAGAATTGCAGGAAACCGATTTCAGGAGGTAGACTGGAATTGCATTGCAAGCATAGGAAAAGAGGCAGAACGTCCACAATGATGCACTTGGCCAAAAAGGGCGTATGCGTTTTTTCCTGAATATATTCAGGAAAAAACGCATACGCCCTTTTTGGCCAACCAAGCAAGCTTGCAAAGGAAATCTGCACTACAATGAAGTCTCACTTCCCCCCGGTCAAAAGGGCCATCTGAAAAAAGTGTAAAATCCAGAAAGGCAGGACAGGCCATGGAGAACTGGGAACCTTGTTATGCTGATGGGCGGGATGTAAATTGCCAACAGACACTCGGGAGAAGTGTATGGTGTTTCCTGAAACATCTAAAAAACAAAGCAACAGAGCCTAGGGCACTTCCACTTATGGTCCTATAGCTTAGGGAAATTAAAATCAAAAAGACACAGCCACCCCAAAGTTTGGGACGCCTCTGTTTACAAGAACCTCGTTTACAGTACAAGTTCAACATCGCAGAAAGTGAAAAATGGATAAAGAAGTTTTGGTATTTACTTAGAAAGCAATATCACTCAGCAATGAAATCTGTGTCATCAGGCCCTTAGCAGCACAATGAGTGGATTCAGGTATGATGATTCTAACTGAAATAAGTCACACAGAAAAAGAAACATCATAAGATATCAGTAATACACGGAATGTAACTTGGCTACACAGGAACTGAATTACAGAACAGAACAGGGTCTCAAATTTAGAAAACCAACTTATTCTTGCTTAAGGGTAAAGGTGAGTTGGGGTGCTGCATAAAACCAGAGATTGAAATGAGCACAGATAAAGTTCCTTAAGCCAAATATGGAATAGACAAGAGCTACTCCTTGCTCAACGAAATGGACTCAACACCCCATATTAAACGCCTAAGAATGTACCTGACTAGTAAGTATCTTAAAACCTATGGATTGCTATGTCTCCGAAAGAGAATCAAGCATGTGTACAGGGGCATAAACGCAGCAGTGATAGGATTGGAGAGGTTCGGTGAGCAAATGAAGACCCTTTGAAGTCATATTGCATGGTACCCATTCCACGGGTTTCAACTACCCAGGTTTAAGGTATTCTTCCTTCAGCTAAAACATGCATGTGGAACCTAGAGTATGATCAACCATGTGATCGGGAGACGTGTTCAAATATGTCTCAGTTTTCCTACCCTGGTACTCGGGTGCAACATTCCAGACGCTTTACTAACACTCTCCCCACTTGGAGAGTCAGCGCCTTTAACCTCCTGTTTGGCCCCGTTTGCAATTTCTGCGGAAGATGAACAGGAATAGTGAGAACCAATGAGAGGCTAGCTGGAGGTGTCTGGACGGGCAAATTTAACTCTCATTTCCCACCAGGAAGAGGAAATAACCAAAGGCTCAGCGTGCCGCACCGGAACCAGATTAGGGCCTGAAACCATCCTGCGGTGTTGCGGCCAGCTCAAAAGAAAGCGAGTTGAAGAAAGGAGCTCAGGGGCACTGTAATTCACAAACCTGCAGAGTTATAAATGACAGCTATCGTCCAAAAATAGACTGAAGTAAGGCTGCCAAGAGGACTTGAAAGCGGGGCAGAATTGCAGGAAACCGATTTCAGGAGGTAGACTGGAGTTGCATTGCAAGCATAGGAAAAGAGGCAGAACGTCCACAATGATGCACTTGGCCAAAAAGGGCGTATGCGTTTTTTCCTGAATATATTCAGGAAAAAACGCATACGCCCTTTTTGGCCAACCTAGCAAGCTTGCAAAGGAAATCTGCACTACAATGAAGTCTCACTTCCCCCCGGTCAAAAGGGCCATCTGAAAAAAGTGTAAAATCCAGAAAGGCAGGACAGGCCATGGAGAACTGGGAGCCTTGTTATGCTGATGGGCGGGATGTAAATTGCCAACAGACACTCGGGAGAAGTGTATGGTGTTTCCTGAAACATCTAAAAAACAAAGCAACAGAACCTAAGGCACTTCCACTTATGGTCCTATAGCTTAGGGAAATTAAAATCAAAAAGACACAGCCACCCCAAAGTTTGGAACGGCTCTGTTTACAAGAACCTCGTTTACAGTACAAGTTCAACATCGCAGAAAGTGAAAAATGGATAAAGAAGTTGTGGTATTTACTTAGAAAGCAATATCACTCAGCAATGAAATCTGTGTCATCAGGCCCTTAGCAGCACAATGAGTGGATTCAGGTATGATGATTCTAACTGAAATAAGTCACACAGAAAAAGAAACATCATAAGATATCAGTAATACACGGAATGGAAACTTGGCTACACAGGAACTGAATTACAGAACAGAACAGGGTCTCAAATTTAGAAAACCAACTTATGCTTGCTTAAGGGGAAAGGTGAGTTGGGGTGCTGCATAAAACCAGAGATTGAAATGAGCACAGATAAAGTTCCTTAAGCCAAATATGGAATAGACAAGAGCTACTCCTTGCTCAACGAAATGGACTCAACACCGCATATTAAACGCCTAAGAATGTACCTGACTAGTAAGTATCTTAAAACCTATAGATTGCTATGTCTCCGAAAGAGAATCAAGCATGTGTACAGGGGCATAAACGCAGCAGTGATAGGATTGGAGAGGTTCGGTGAGCAAATGAAGACCCTTTGAAGTCATATTGCATGGTACCCGTTACACGGGTCTCAACTCTCCAGGTTTAAGGTATTCTTCCTTCAGCTAAACCATGCATGTGGAACCCAAGTATGATCAACCATGTGAACGGGAGACGTGTTCAAATATGTCTCAGTTTTCCTCCCCTGGTACTCGGGTGCAACATTCCAGACGCTTTACTAACACTCTCCCCACTTGGAGAGTCAGCGCCTTTAACCTCCTGTTTGGCCCAGTTTGCAATTTCTGCGGAAGATGAACAGGAATAGCGAGAACCAATGAGAGGCTAGCTGGAGGTGTCTGGACGGGCAAATTTAACTCTCATTTCCCACCAGGAAGAGGAAATAACCAAAGGCTCAGCGTGCCGTACCGGAACCAGATTAGGGCCTGAAGCCATCCTTCGGTGTTGCGGCCAGGTCACAAGAAAGCGAGTTGAAGAAAGGAGCTCAGGGGCACTGTATTTCACAAACTTGCAGAGTTATAAATGACAGCTATCGTCCAAAAATAGACTGAAGTAAGGCTGCCAAGAGGACTTGAAAGCGGGGCAGAATTGCAGGAAACCGATTTCAGGAGGTAGACTGGAATTGCATTGCAAGCATAGGAAAAGAGGCAGAACGTCCACAATGATGCACTTGGCCAAAAAGGGCGTATGCGTTTTTTCCTGAATATATTCAGGAAAAAACGCATACGCCCTTTTTGGCCAACCAAGCAAGCTTGCAAAGGAAATCTGCACTACAATGAAGTCTCACTTCCCCCCGGTCAAAAGGGCCATCTGAAAATAGTGTAAAATCCAGAAAGGCAGGACAGGCCATGGAGAACTGGGAGCCTTGTTATGCTGATGGACGGGATGTAAATTGCCAACAACCACTTGGGAGAAGTGTATGGTGTTTCCTGAAACATCTAAAAAACAAAGCAACAGAACCTAGGGCAATTCCACTTATGGTCCTATAGCTTAGGGAAATTAAAATGAAAAAGACACAGCCACCCCAAAGTTTGGAATGGCTCTGTTTACAAGAACCTCGTTTACAGTACAAGTTCAACATCGCAGAAAGTGAAAAATGGATAAAGAAGTTGTGGTATTTACTTACAAAGCAATATCACTCAGCAATGAAATCTGTGTCATCAGGCCCTTAGCAGCACAATGAGTGGATTCAGGTATGATGATTCTAACTGAAGTAAGTCACACAGAAAAAGAAACATCATAAGATATCAGTAATACACGGAATGTAAACTTGGCTACACAGGAACTGAATTACAGAACAGAACAGGGTCTCAAATTTAGAAAACCAACTTATGCTTGCTTAAGGGTAAAGGTGAGTTGGGGTGCTGCATAAAACCAGAGATTGAAATGAGCACAGATAAAGTTCTTTAAGTCAAATATGGAATAGACAAGAGCTACTCCTTGCTCAACGAAATGGACTCAACACCGCATATTAAACGCCTAAGAATGTACCTGACTAGTAAGTATCTTAAAACCTATGGATTGCTATGTCTCCGAAAGAGAATCAAGCATGTGTACAGGGGCATAAACGCAGCAGTGATAGGATTGGAGAGGTTCGGTGAGCAAATGAAGACCCTTTGAAGTCATATTGCATGGTACCCATTACACGGGTCTCAACTCTCCAGGTTTAAGGTATTCTTCCTTCAGCTAAAACATGCATGTGGAACCCAAGTATCATCAACCATGTGAATGGGAGACGTGTTCAAATATGTCTCAGTTTTCCTCCCCTGGTACTCGGGTGCAACATTCCAGACGCTTTACTAACACTCTCCCCACTTGGAGAGTCAGCGCCTTTAACCTCCTGTTTTGCCCAGTTTGCAATTTCTGCGGAAGATGAACAGGAATAGTGAGAACCAATGAGAGGCTAGCTGGAGGTGTCTGGACGGGCAAATTTAACTCTCATTTCCCACCAGGAAGAGGAAATAACCAAAGGCTCAGCGTGCCGTACCGGAACCAGATTAGGGCCTGAAGCCATCCTGCGGTGTTGCGGCCAGCTCAAAAGAAAGCGAGTTGAAGAAAGGAGATCAGGGGCACTGTAATTAACAAACCTGCAGAGTTATAAATGACAGCTATCGTCCAAAAATATACTGAAGTAAGGCTGCCAAGAGGACTTGAAAGCGGGGCAGAATTGCAGGAAACCGATTTCAGGAGGTAGACTGGAATTGCATTGAAAGCATAGGAAAAGAGGCAGAACGTCCACAATGATGCACTTGGTCAAAAAGGGCGTATGCGATTTTTCCTGAATATATTCAGGAAAAAACGCATACGCCCTTTTTGGCCAACCAAGCAAGCTTGCAAAGGAAATCTGTACTACAATGAAGTCTCACTTCCCCCCGGTCCAAAGGGCCATCTGAAAAAAGTGTAAAATCCAGAAAGGCAGGACAGGCCATGGAGAACTGGGAGCCTTGTTATGCTGATGGGCGGGATGTAAATTGCCAACAACCACTCGGGAGAAGTGTATGGTGTTTCCTGAAACATCTAAAAAACAAAGCAACAGAACCTAGGGCACTTCCACTTATGGTCCTATAGCTTAGGGAAATTAAAATCAAAAAGACACAGCCACCCCAAAGTTTGGAACGGCTCTGTTTACAAGAACCTCGTTTACAGTACAAGTTCAACATCGCAGAAAGTGAAAAATGGATAAAGAAGTTGTGGTATTTACTTACAAAGCAATATCACTCAGCAATGAAATCTCTGTCATCAGGACCGTAGCAGCATAATGAGTGGATTCAGGTACGATGATTCTAACTGAAATAAGTCACACAGAAAAAGAAACATCATAAGATATCACTAATACACGGAATGTAAACTTGGCTACACAGGAACTGCATTCCAAAACAGAACAGGGTCTCAAATTTAGAAAACCAACTTATGCTTGCTTAAGGGTAAAGGTGAGTTGGGGTGCTGCATAAAACCAGAGATTGAAATGAGCACAGATAAAGTTCCTTAAGCCAAATATGGAATAGACAAGAGCTACTCCTTGCTCAATGAAATGGACTCAAAACCCCATATTAAACGCCTAAGAATGTACCTGACTAGTAAGTATCTTAAAACCTATGGATTGCTATGTCTCCGAAAGAGAATCAAGCATGTGTACAGGGGCATAAACGCAGCAGTGATAGGATTGGAGAGGTTCGGTGAGCAAATGAAGACCCTTTGAAGTCATATTGCATGGTACCCATTCCACGGGTTTCAACTACCCAGGTTTAAGGTATTCTTCCTTCAGCTAAAACATGCATGTGGAACCTAGAGTATGATCAACCATGTGATCGGGAGACGTGTTCAAATATGTCTCAGTTTTCGTACGCTGGTACTCGGGTGCAACATACAGACGCTTTACTAACACTCTCCCGACTTGGAGAGTGAGTCCCTTTAACCTCCTGTTTGGCCCAGTTTGCAATTTCTGCGGAAGATGAACAGGAATAGCGAGAACCAATGAGAGGCTAGCTGGAGGTGTCTGGACGGGCAAATTTAACTCTCATTTCCCACCAGGAAGAGGAATTAACCAAAGGCTCAGCGTGCTGTGCCGGAACCAGATTAGGGCCTGAAGCCATCCTGCGGTGTTGCGGCCAGCTCAAAAGAAAGCGAGTTGAAGAAAGGAGCTCAGGGGCACTGTAATTCACAAACCTGCAGAGTTATAAATGACAGCTATCGTCCAAAAATAGACTGAAGTAAGGCTGCCAAGAGGACTTGAAAGCGGGGCAGAATTGCAGGAAACCGATTTCAGGAGGTAGACTGGAATTGCATTGAAAGCATAGGAAAAGAGGCAGAACGTCCACAATGATGCACTTGGCCAAAAAGGGCGTATGCGTTTTTTCCTGAATATATTCAGGAAAAAACGCATACGCCCTTTTTGGCCAACCAAGCAAGCTTGCAAAGGAAATCTGCACTACAATGAAGTCTCACTTCCCCCCGGTCAAAAGGGCCATCTGAAAAAAGTGTAAAATCCAGAAAGGCAGGACAGGCCATGGAGAACTGGGAGCCTTGTTATGCTGATGGGTGGGATGTAAATTGCCAACAACCACTCGGGAGAAGTGTATGGTGTTTCCTGAAACATCTAAAAAACAAAGCAACAGAACCTAGGGCACTTCCACTTATGGTCCTATAGCTTAGGGAAATTAAAATCAAAAAGACACAGCCACCCCAAAGTTTGGAACGGCTCTGTTTACAAGAACCTCGTTTACAGTACAAGTTCAACATCGCAGAAAGTGAAAAATGGATAAAGAACTTGTGGTATTTACTTACAAAGCAATATCACTAAGCAATGAAATCTGTGTCATCAGGCCCTTAGCAGCACAATGAGTGGATTCAGGTATGATGATTCTAACTGAAGTAAGTCACACAGAAAAAGAAACATCATAAGATATCAGTAATACACGGAATGTAAACTTGGCTACACAGGAACTGAATTACAGAACAGAACAGGGTCTCAAATTTAGAAAACCAACTTATGCTTGCTTAAGGGTAAAGGTGAGTTGGGGTGCTGCATAAAACCAGAGATTGAAATGAGCACAGATAAAGTTCCTTAAGCCAAATATGGAATAGACAAGAGCTACTCCTTGCTCAACGAAATGGACTCAACACCGCATATTAAACGCCTAAGAATGTACCTGACTAGTAAGTATCTTAAAACCTATGGATTGCTATGTCTCCGAAAGAGAATCAAGCATGTGTACAGGAGCATAAACGCAGCAGTGATAGGATTGGAGAGGTTCGGTGAGCAAATGAAGACCCTTTGAAGTCATATTGCATGGTACCCATTCCACGGGTTTCAAGTACCCAGGTTTAAGGTATTCTTCCTTCAGCTAAAACATGCATGTGGAACCTAGAGTATGATCAACCATGTGATCGGGAGACGTGTTCCAATATGTCTCAGTTTTCATACCCTGGTACTCGGGTGCAACATTCCAGACGATTTACTAACACTCTCCCGACTTGGAGAGTGAGTCCCTTTAACCTCCTGTTTGGCCCAGTTTGCAATTTCTGCGGAAGATGAACAGGAATAGCGAGAACCAATGAGAGGCTAGCTGGAGGTGTCTGGACGGGCAAATTTAACTCTCATTTCCCACCAGGAAGAGGAATTAACCAAAGGCTCAGCGTGCTGTGCCGGAACCAGATTAGGGCCTGAAGCCATCCTGCGGTGTTGCGGCCAGCTCAAAAGAAAGCGAGTTGAAGAAAGGAGCTCAGGGGCACTGTAATTCACAAACCTGCAGAGTTATAAATAACAGCTATCGTCCAAAAATAGACTGAAGTAAGGCTGCCAAGAGGACTTGAAAGCGGGGCAGAATTGCAGGAAACCGATTTCAGGAGGTAGACTGGAATTGCATTGCAAGCATAGGAAAAGAGGCAGAACGTCCACAATGATGCACTTGGCCAAAAAGGGCGTATGCGTTTTTTCCTGAATATATTCAGGAAAAAACGCATACGCCCTTTTTGGCCAACCAAGCAAGCTTGCAAAGGAAATCTGCACTACAATGAAGTCTCACTTCCCCCCGGTCAAAAGGGCCATCTGAAAAAAGTGTAAAATCCAGAAAGGCAGGACAGGCCATGGAGAACTGGGAGCCTTGTTATGCTGATGGGCGGGATGTAAATTGCCAACAACCACTCGGGAGAAGTGTATGGTGTTTCCTGAAACATCTAAAAAACAAAGCAACAGAGCCTAGGGCACTGCCACTTATGGTCCTATAGCTTAGGGAAATTAAAATCAAAAAGACACAGCCACCCCAAAGTTTGGGACGCCTCTGTTTACAAGAACCTCGTTTACAGTACAAGTTCAACATCGCAGAAAGTGAAAAATGGATAAAGAAGTTGTGGTATTTACTTACAAAGCAATATCACTCAGCAATGAAATCTGTGTCATCAGGCCCTTAGCAGCACAATGAGTGGATTCAGGTATGATGATTCTAACTGAAATAAGTCACACAGAAAAAGAAACATCATAAGATATCAGTAATACACGGAATGTAAACTTGGCTACACAGGAACAGAATTACAGAACAGAACAGGGTCTCAAATTTAGAAAACCAACTTATTCTTGCTTAAGGGTAAAGGTGAGTTGGGGTGCTGCATAAAACCAGAGATTGAAATGAGCACAGATAAAGTTCCTTAAGTCAAATATGGAATAGACAAGAGCTACTCCTTGCTCAACGAAATGGACTCAACACCGCATATTAAACGCCTAAGAATGTACCTGACTAGTAAGTATCTTAAAACCTATGGATTGCTATGTCTCCGAAAGAGAATCAAGCATGTGTACAGGGGCATAAACGCAGCAGTGATAGGATTGGAGAGGTTCGGTGAGCAAATGAAGACCCTTTGAAGTCATATTGCATGGTACCCATTCCACGGGTTTCAAGTACCCAGGTTTAAGGTATTCTTCCTTCAGCTAAGACATGCATGTGGAACCTAGAGTATGATCAACCATGTGATCGGGAGACGTGTTCAAATATGTCTCAGTTTTCGTACCCTGGTACTCGGGTGCAACATTCCAGACGCTTTACTAACACTCTCCCGACTTGGAGAGTCAGTCCCTTTAACCTCCTGTTTGGCCCAGTTTGCAATTTCTGCGGAAGATGAACAGGAATAGCGAGAACCAATGAGAGGCTAGCTGGAGGTGTCTGGACGGGCAAATTTAACTCTCATTTCCCACCAGGAAGAGGAATTAACCAAAGGCTCAGCGTGCTGTGCCGGAACCAGATTAGGGCCTCAAGCCATCCTGCGGTGTTGCGGCAAGCTCAAAAGAAAGCGAGTTGAAGAAAGGAGCTCAGGGGCACTGTAATTCACAAACCTGCAGAGTTATAAATGACAGCTATCGTCCAAAAATAGACTGAAGTAAGGCTGCCAAGAGGACTTGAAAGCGGGGCAGAATTGCAGGAAACCGATTTCAGGAGGTAGACTGGAATTGCATTGAAAGCATAGGAAAAGAGGCAGAACGTCCACAATGATGCACTTGGCCAAAAAGGGCGTATGCGTTTTTTCCTGAATATATTCAGGAAAAAACGCATACGCCCTTTTTGGCCAACCAAGCAAGCTTGCAAAGGAAATCTGCACTACAATGAAGTCTCACTTCCCCCCGGTCAAAAGGGCCATCTGAAAAAAGTGTAAAATCCAGAAAGGCAGGACAGGCCATGGAGAACTGGGAGCCTTGTTATGCTGATGGGCGGGATGTAAATTTGCCAACAGACACTGGGGAGAAGTGTATGGTGTTTCCTGAAACATCTAAAAAACAAAGCAACAGAGCCTAGGGCACTGCCACTTATGGTCCTATAGCTTAGGGAAATTAAAATCAAAAAGACACAGCCACCCCAAAGTTTGGGACGCCTCTGTTTACAAGAACCTCGTTTACAGTACAAGTTCAACATCGCAGAAAGTGAAAAATGGATAAAGAACTTGTGGTATTTACTTACAAAGCAATATCACTCAGCAATGAAATCTGTGTCATCAGGCCCTTAGCAGCACAATGAGTGGATTCAGGTATGATGATTCTAACTGAAATAAGTCACACAGAAAAAGAAACATCATAAGATATCAGTAATACACAGAATGTAAACTTGGCTACACAGGAACAGAATTACAGAACAGAACAGGGTCTCAAATTTAGAAAACCAACTTATGCTTGCTTAAGGGTAAAGGTGAGTTGGGGTGCTGCATAAAACCAGAGATTGAAATGAGCACAGATAAAGTTCCTTAAGCCAAATATGGAATAGACAAGAGCTACTCCTTGCTCAATGAAATGGACTCAACACCCCATATTAAACGCCTAAGAATGTACCTGACTAGTAAGTATCTTAAAACCTATGGATTGCTATGTCTCCGAAAGAGAATCAAGCATGTGTACAGGGGCATAAACGCAGCAGTGATAGGATTGGAGAGGTTCGGTGAGCAAATGAAGACCCTTTGAAGTCATATTGCATGGTACCCATTCCACGGGTTTCAACTACCCAGGTTTAAGGTATTCTTCCTTCAGCTAAAACATGCATGTGGAACCTAGAGTATGATCAACCATGTGATCGGGAGACGTGTTCAAATATGTCTCAGTTTTCGTACCCTGGTACTTGGGTGCAACATACAGACGCTTTACTAACACTCTCCCGACTTGGAGAGTGAGTCCCTTTAACCTCCTGTTTGGCCCAGTTTGCAATTTCTGCGGAAGATGAACAGGAATAGCGAGAACCAATGAGAGGCTAGCTGGAGGTGTCTGGACGGGCAAATTTAACTCTCATTTCCCACCAGGAAGAGGAATTAACCAAAGGCTCAGCATGCCGGGCCGGAACCAGATTAGAGCCTGAAGCCATCCTGCGGTGTTGCGGCCAGGTCACAAGAAAGCGAGTTGAAGAAAGGAGCTCAGGGGCACTGTAATTCACAAACCTGCAGAGTTATAAATGACAGCTATCGTCCAAAAATAGACTGAAGTAAGGCTGCCAAGAGGACTTGAAAGCGGGGCAGAATTGCAGGAAACCGATTTCAGGAGGTAGACTGGAATTGCATTGCAAGCATAGGAAAAGAGGCAGAACGTCCACAATGATGCACTTGGCCAAAAAGGGCGTATGCGTTTTTTCCTGAATATATTCAGGAAAAAACGCATACGCCCTTTTTGGCCAACCAAGCAAGCTTGCAAAGGAAATCTGCACTACAATGAAGTCTCACTTCCCCCCGGTCAAAAGGGCCATCTGAAAAAAGTGTAAAATCCAGAAAGGCAGGACAGGCCATGGAGAACTGGGAGCCTTGTTATGCTGATGGGTGGGATGTAAATTGCCAACAACCACTCGGGAGAAGTGTATGGTGTTTCCTGAAACATCTAAAAAACAAAGCAACAGAACCTAGGGCACTTCCACTTATGGTCCTATAGCTTAGGGAAATTAAAATCAAAAAGACACAGCCACCCCAAAGTTTGGAACGGCTCTGTTTACAAGAACCTCGTTTACAGTACAAGTTCAACATCGCAGAAAGTGAAAAATGGATAAAGAAGTTGTGGTATTTACTTACAAAGCAATATCACTCAGCAATGAAATCTGTGTCATCAGGCCCTTAGCAGCACAATGAGTGGATTCAGGTATGATGATTCTAACTGAAGTAAGTCACACAGAAAAAGAAACATCATAAGATATCAGTAATACACGGAATGTAAACTTGGCTACACAGGAACTGAATTACAGAACAGAACAGGGTCTCAAATTTAGAAAACCAACTTATGCTTGCTTAAGGGTAAAGGTGAGTTGGGGTGCTGCATAAAACCAGAGATTGAAATGAGCACAGATAAAGTTCCTTAAGTCAAATATGGAATAGACAAGAGCTACTCCTTGCTCAACGAAATGGACTCAACACCGCATATTAAACGCCTAAGAATGTACCTGACTAGTAAGTATCTTAAAACCTATGGATTGCTATGTCTCCGAAAGAGAATCAAGCATGTGTACAGGGGCATAAACGCAGCAGTGATAGGATTGGAGAGGTTCGGTGAGCAAATGAAGACCCTTTGAAGTCATATTGCATGGTACCCATTCCACGGGTTTCAAGTACCCAGGTTTAAGGTATTCTTCCTTCAGCTAAAACATGCATGTGGAACTTAGAGTATGATCAACCATGTGATCGGGAGACGTGTTCAAATATGTCTCAGTTTTCGTACCCTGGTACTCCGGTGCAACATTCCAGACGCTTTACTAACACTCTCCCGACTTGGAGAGTGAGTCCCTTTAACCTCCTGTTTGGCCCAGTTTGCAATTTCTGCGGAAGATGAACAGGAATAGCGAGAACCAATGAGAGGCTAGCTGGAGGTGTCTGGACGGGCAAATTTAACTCTCATTTCCCACCAGGAAGAGGAATTAACCAAAGGCTCAGCGTGCTGTGCCGGAACCAGATTAGGGCCTGAAGCCATCCTGCGGTGTTGCGGCCAGCTCAAAAGAAAGCGAGTTGAAGAAAGGAGCTCAGGGGCACTGTAATTCACAAACCTGCAGAGTTATAAATGACAGCTATCGTCCAAAAATAGACTGAAGTAAGGCTGCCAAGAGGACTTGAAAGCGGGGCAGAATTGCAGGAA
Source organism: Stenella coeruleoalba (assembly GCF_951394435.1). Taxonomy (NCBI): domain Eukaryota; kingdom Metazoa; phylum Chordata; class Mammalia; order Artiodactyla; family Delphinidae; genus Stenella; species Stenella coeruleoalba. Next base: position 343,938 of record NW_027646056.1, on the reverse strand, counting down.
ACCGATTTCAGGAGGTAGACTGGAATTGCATTGCAAGCATAGGAAAAGAGGCAGAACGTCCACAATGATGCACTTGGCCAAAAAGGGCGTATGCGTTTTTTCCTGAATATATTCAGGAAAAAACGCATACGCCCTTTTTGGCCAACCAAGCAAGCTTGCAAAGGAAATCTGCACTACAATGAAGTCTCACTTCCCCCCGGTCAAAAGGGCCATCTGAAAAAAGTGTAAAATCCAGAAAGGCAGGACAGGCCATGGAGAACTGGGAGCCTTGTTATGCTGATGGGCGGGATGTAAATTGCCAACAACCACTCGGGAGAAGTGTATGGTGTTTCCTGAAACATCTAAAAAACAAAGCAACAGAACCTAGGGCACTTCCACTTATGGTCCTATAGCTTAGGGAAATTAAAATCAAAAAGACACAGCCACCCCAAAGTTTGGAACGGCTCTGTTTACAAGAACCTCGTTTACAGTACAAGTTCAACATCGCAGAAAGTGAAAAATGGATAAAGAAGTTGTGGTATTTACTTACAAAGCAATATCACTCAGCAATGAAATCTGTGTCATCAGGCCCTTAGCAGCACAATGAGTGGATTCAGGTATGATGATTCTAACTGAAGTAAGTCACACAGAAAAAGAAACATCATAAGATATCAGTAATACACGGAATGTAAACTTGGCTACACAGGAACTGAATTACAGAACAGAACAGGGTCTCAAATTTAGAAAACCAACTTATGCTTGCTTAAGGGTAAAGGTGAGTTGGGGTGCTGCATAAAACCAGAGATTGTAATGAGCACAGATAAAGTTCCTTAAGTCACATATGGAATAGACAAGAGCTACTCCTTGCTCAACGAAATGGACTCAACATCGCATATTAAACGCCTAAGAATGTACCTGACTAGTAAGTATCTTAAAACCTATGGATTGCTATGTCTCCGAAAGAGAATCAAGCATGTGTACAGGGGCATAAACGCAGCAGTGATAGGATTGGAGAGGTTCGGTGAGCAAATGAAGACCCTTTGAAGTCATATTGCATGGTACCCATTACACGGGTCTTAACTCTCCAGGTTTAAGGTATTCTTCCTTCAGCTAAAACATGCATGTGGAACCCAAGTATGATCAACCATGTGAACGGGAGACGTGTTCAAATATGTCTCAGTTTTCCTCCCCTGGTACTCGGGTGCAACATTCCAGACGCTTTACTAACACTCTCCCCACTTGGAGAGTCAGCGCCTTTAACCTCCTGTTTGGCCCAGTTTGCAATTTCTGCGGAAGATGAACAGGAATAGCGAGAACCAATGAGAGACTAGCTGGAGGTGTCTGGACGGGCAAATTTAACTCTCATTTCCCACCAGGAAGAGGAAATAACCAAAGGCTCAGCGTGCCGTGCCGGAACCAGATTAGGGCCTGAAGCCATCCTGCGGTGTTGCGGCCAGGTCACAAGAAAGCAAGTTGAAGAAAGGAGCTCAGGGGCACTGTAATTCAAAAACCTGCAGAGTTATAAATGACAGCTATCGTCCAAAAATAGACTGAAGTAAGGCTGCCAAGAGGACTTGAAAGCGGGGCAGAATTGCAGGAAACCGATTTCAGGAGGTAGACTGGAATTGCACTGAAAGCATAGGAAAAGAGGCAGAACGTCCACAATGATGCACTTGGCCAAAAAGGGCGTATGCGTTTTTTCCTGAATATATTCAGGAAAAAACGCATACGCCCTTTTTGGCCAACCAAGCAAGCTTGCAAAGGAAATCTGCACTACAATGAAGTCTCACTTCCCCCCGGTCAAAAGGGCCATCTGAAAAAAGTGTAAAATCCAGAAAGGCAGGACAGGCCATGGAGAACTGGGAGCCTTGTTATGCTGATGGGCGGGATGTAAATTGCCAACAGACACTCGGGAGAAGTGTATGGTGTTTCCTGAAACATCTAAAAAACAAAGCAACAGAGCCTAGGGCACTTCCACTTATGGTCCTATAGCTTAGGGAAATTAAAATCAAAAAGACACAGCCACCCCAAAGTTTGGGACGCCTCCGTTTACAAGAACCTCATTTACCGTACAAGTTCAATATCACAGAAAGTGAAAAATGGATAAAGAACTTGTGGTACTTACGTACAATGCAGTATCACTCAGCAATGAAATATATGTCATCAGGCCCGTAGCAGCATAATGAGTGGATTCAGGTACGATGATTCTAACTGAAATAAGTCACACAGAAAAAGAAACATCATAAGATATCACTAATACACGGAATGTAAACTTGGCTACACAGGAACTGCATTCCAAAACAGAACAGGGTCTCAAATTTAGAAAACCAACTTATGCTTGCTTAAGGGGAAAGGTGAGTTGGGGTGCTGCATAAAACCAGAGATTGAAATGAGCACAGATAAAGTTCCTTAAGCCAAATATGGAATAGACAAGAGCTACTCCTTGCTCAACGAAATGGACTCAACACCCCATATTAAACGCCTAAGAATGTACCTGACTAGTAAGTATCTTAAAACCTATGGATTGCTATGTCTCCGAAAGAGAATCAAGCATGTGTACAGGGGCATAAACGCAGCAGTGATAGGATTGGAGAGGTTCGGTGAGCAAATGAAGACCCTTTGAAGTCATATTGCATGGTACCCATTACACGGGTCTTAACTCTCCAGGTTTAAGGTATTCTTCCTTCAGCTAAAACATGCATGTGGAACGCAAGTATGATCAACCATGTGAATGGGAGATGTGTTCAAATATGTCTCAGTTTTTCCCCCTGGTACTCGGGTGCAACATTCCAGACGCTTTACTAACACTCTCCCCACTTGGAGAGTCAGCGCCTTTAACCTCCTGTTTGGCCCAGTTTGCAATTTCTGCGGAAGATGAACAGGAATAGCGAGAACCAATGAGAGGCTAGCTGGAGGTGTCTGGACGGGCAAATTTAACTCTCATTTCCCACCAGGAAGAGGAAATAACCAAAGGCTCAGCGTGCCGTGCCGGAACCAGATTAGGGCCTGAAGCCATCCTGCGGTGTTGCGGCCAGCTCAAAAGAAAGCGAGTTGAAGAAAGGAGCTCAGGGGCACTGTAATTCACAAACCTGCAGAGTTATAAATGACAGTTATCGTCCAAAAATAGACTGAAGTAAGGCTGCCAAGAGGACTTGAAAGCGGGGCAGAATTGCAGGAAACCGATTTCAGGAGGTAGACTGGAATTGCATTGAAAGCATAGGAAAAGAGGCAGAACGTCCACAATGATGCACTTGGCCAAAAAGGGCGTATGCGTTTTTTCCTGAATATATTCAGGAAAAAACGCATACGCCCTTTTTGGCCAACCAAGCAAGCTTGCAAAGGAAATCTGCACTACAATGAAGTCTCACTTCCCCCCGGTCAAAAGGGCCATCTGAAAAAAGTGTAAAATCCAGAAAGGCAGGACAGGCCATGGAGAACTGGGAGCCTTGTTATGCTGATGGGCGGGATGTAAATTGCCAACAACCACTCGGGAGAAGTGTATGGTGTTTCCTGAAACATCTAAAAAACAAAGCAACAGAACCTAGGGCACTTCCACTTATGGTCCTATAGCTTAGGGAAATTAAAATCAAAAAGACACAGCCACCCCAAAGTTTGGAACGGCTCTGTTTACAAGAACCTCGTTTACAGTACAAGTTCAACATCGCAGAAAGTGAAAAATGGATAAAGAAGTTGTGGTATTTACTTACAAAGCAATATCACTCAGCAATGAAATCTGTGTCATCAGGCCCTTAGCGGCACAATGCGTGGATTCAGGTATGATGATTCTAACTGAAATAAGTCACACAGAAAAAGAAACATCATAAGATATCAGTAATACACGGAATGTAAACTTGGCTACACAGGAACTGAATTACAGAACAGAACAGGGTCTCAAATTTAGAAAACCAACTTATTCTTGCTTAAGGGGAAAGGTGAGTTGGGGTGCTGCATAAAACCAGAGATTGAAATGAGCACAGATAAAGTTCCTTAAGCCAAATATGGAATAGACAAGAGCTACTCCTTGCTCAACGAAATGGACTCAACACCCCATATTAAACGCCTAAGAATGTACCTGACTAGTAAGTATCTTAAAACCTATGGATTGCTATGTCTCCGAAAGAGAATCAAGCATGTGTACAGGGGCATAAACGCAGCAGTGATAGGATTGGAGAGGTTCGGTGAGCAAATGAAGACCCTTTGAAGTCATATTGCATGGTACCCATTACACGGGTCTTAACTCTCCAGGTTTAAGGTATTCTTTCTTCAGCTAAAACATGCATGTGGAACGCAAGTATGATCAACCATGTGAATGGGAGATGTGTTCAAATATGTCTCAGTTTTTCTCCCCTGGTACTCAGGTGCAACATTCCAGACGCTTTACTAACACTCTCCCCACTTGGAGAGTCAGAGCCTTTAACCTCCTGTTTGGCCCAGTTTGCAATTTCTGTGGAAGATGAACAGGAATAGCGAGAACCAATGAGAGACTAGCTGGAGGTGTCTGGACAGGCAAATTTAACTCTCATTTCCCACCAGGAAGAGGAAATAACCAAAGGCTCAGCGTGCCGTGCCGGAACCAGATTAGGGCCTGAAGCCATCCTGCGGTGTTGCGGCCAGGTCACAAGAAAGCAAGTTGAAGAAAGGAGCTCAGGGGCACTGTAATTCACAAACCTGCAGAGTTATAAATGACAGCTATCGTCCAAAAATAGACTGAAGTAAGGCTGCCAAGAGGACTTGAAAGCGGGGCAGAATTGCAGGAAACCGATTTCAGGAGGTAGACTGGAATTGCATTGAAAGCATAGGAAAAGAGGCAGAACGTCCACAATGATGCACTTGGCCAAAAAGGGCGTATGCGTTTTTTCCTGAATATATTCAGGAAAAAACGCATACGCCCTTTTTGGCCAACCAAGCAAGCTTGCAAAGGAAATCTGCACTACAATGAAGTCTCACTTCCCCCCGGTCAAAAGGGCCATCTGAAAAAAGTGTAAAATCCAGAAAGGCAGGACAGGCCATGGAGAACTGGGAGCCTTGTTATGCTGATGGGCGGGATGTAAATTGCCAACAGACACTCCGGAGAAGTGTATGGTGTTTCCTGAAACATCTAAAAAACAAAGCAACAGAGCCTAGGGCACTGCCACTTATGGTCCTATAGCTTAGGGAAATTAAAATCAAAAAGACACAGCCACCCCAAAGTTTGGGACGCCTCTGTTTAAAAGAACCTCGTTTACAGTACAAGTTCAACATCGCAGAAAGTGAAAAATGGATAAAGAACTTGTGGTACTTATGTACAATGCAGTATCACTCAGCAATGAAATCTATGTCATCAGGCCCGTAGCAGCATAATGAGTGGATTCAGGTACGATGATTCTAACTGAAATAAGTCACACAGAAAAAGAAACATCATAAGATATCACTAATACACGGAATGTAAACTTGGCTACACAGGAACTGCATTCCAAAACAGAACAGGGTCTCAAATTTAGAAAACCAACTTATGCTTGCTTAAGGGGAAAGGTGAGTTGGGGTGCTGCATAAAACCAGAGATTGAAATGAGCACAGATAAAGTTCCTTAAGCCAAATATGGAATAGACAAGAGCTACTCCTTGCTCAACGAAATGGACTCAACACCCCATATTAAACGCCTAAGAATGTACCTGACTAGTAAGTATCTTAAAACCTATGGATTGCTATGTCTCCAAAAGAGAATCAAGCGTGTGTACAGGGGCATAAATGCAGCAGTGATAGGATTGGAGAGGTTCGGTGAGCAAATGAAGACCCTTTGAAGTCATATTGCATGGCACCCATTCCACGGGTCTCAACTCTCCAGGTTTAAGGTATTCTTCCTTCAGCTAAAACATGCATGTGGAACCCAGAGTATGATCAACCATGTGAACGGGAGACGTGTTCAAATATGTCTCAGTTTTCCTCCCCTGGTACTCGGGTGCAACATTCCAGACGCTTTACTAACACTCTCCCCACTTGGAGAGTCAGTCCCTTTAACCTCCTGTTTGGCCCAGTTTGCAATTTCTGCGGAGGATGAACAGGAATAGCGAGAACCAATGAGAGACTAGCTGGAGGTGTCTGAACGGGCAAATTTAACTCTCATTTCCCACCAGGAAGAGGAATTAACCAAAGGCTCAGCATGCCGGGCCGGAACCAGATTAGGGCCTGAAGCCATCCTGTGGTGTTGCGGCCAGGTCACAAGAAAGCAAGTTGAAGAAAGGAGCTCAGGGGCACTGTAATTCACAAACCTGCAGAGTTATAAATGACAGCTATCGTCCAAAAATAGACTGAAGTAAGGCTACCAAGAGGACTTGAAAGCGGGGCAGAATTGCAGGAAACTGATTTCAGGAGGTAGACTGGAATTGCATTGAAAGCATAGGAAAAGAGGCAGAACGTCCAAAATGATGCACTTGGCCAAAAAGGGCGTATGCATTTTTTCCTGAATATATTCAGGAAAAAACGCATACGCCCTTTTTGGCCAACCAAGCAAGCTTGCAAAGGAAATCTGCACTACAATGAAGTCTCACTTCCCCCCGGTCAAAAGGGCCATCTGAAAAAAGTGTAAAATCCAGAAAGGCAGGACAGGCCATGGAGAACTGGGAGCCTTGTTATGCTGATGGGCGGGATGTAAATTGCCAACAACCACTCGGGAGAAGTGTATGGTGTTTCCTGAAACATCTAAAAAACAAAGCAACAGAGCCTAGGGCACTGCCACTTATGGTCCTATAGCTTAGGGAAGTTAAAATGAAAAAGACACAGCCACCGCAAAGTTTGGAACGGCTCTGTTTACAAGAACCTCGTTTACAGTACAAGTTCAACATCGCAGAACGTGAAAAACGGATAAAGAAGTTGTGGTATTTACTTACAAAGCAATATCACTCAGCAATGAAATCTGTGTCATCAGGCCCTTAGCAGCACAATGCGTTTATTCAGGTATGATGATTCTAACTGAAATAAGTCACACAGAAAAAGAAACATCATAAAATATCAGTAATACACGGAATGTAAACTTGGCTACACAGGAACTGAATTACAGAACAGAACAGGGTCTCAAATTTAGAAAACCAACTTATTCTTGCTTAAGGGTAAAGGTGAGTTGGGGTGCTGCATAAAACCAGAGATTGAAATGAGCACAGATAAAGTTCCTTAAGCCAAATATGGAATAGACAAGAGCTACTCCTTGCTCAACGAAATGGACTCAACACCCCATATTAAACACCTAAGAATGTACCTGACTAGTAAGTATCTTAAAACCTATGGATTGCTATGTCTCCGAAAGAGAATCAAGCATGTGTACAGGGGCATAAACGCAGCGTGATAGGATTGGAGAGGTTCGGTGAGCAAATGAAGACCCTTTGAAGTCATATTGCATGGTACCCATTCCACGGGTTTCAACTACCCAGGTTTAAGGTATTCTTCCTTCAGCTAAAACATGCATGTGGAACCTAGAGTATGATCAACCATGTGATCGGGAGACGTGTTCAAATATGTCTCAGTTTTCCTCCCCTGGTACTCGGGTGCAACATTCCAGACGCTTTACTAACACTCTCCCGACTTGGAGAGTCAGTCCCTTTAACCTCCTGTTTGGCCCAGTTTGCAATTTCTGCGGAGGATGAACAGGAATAGCGAGAACCAATGAGAGACTAGCTGGAGGTGTCTGAACGGGCAAATTTAACTCTCATTTCCCACCAGGAAGAGGAATTAACCAAAGGCTCAGCATGCCGGGCCGGAACCAGATTAGGGCCTGAAGCCATCCTGTGGTGTTGCGGCCAGGTCACAAGAAAGCAAGTTGAAGAAAGGAGCTCAGGGGCACTGTAATTCACAAACCTGCAGAGTTATAAATGACAGCTATCGTCCAAAAATAGACTGAAGTAAGGCTACCAAGAGGACTTGAAAGCGGGGCAGAATTGCAGGAAACTGATTTCAGGAGGTAGACTGGAATTGCATTGAAAGCATAGGAAAAGAGGCAGAACGTCCAAAATGATGCACTTGGCCAAAAAGGGCGTATGCATTTTTTCCTGAATATATTCAGGAAAAAACGCATACGCCCTTTTTGGCCAACCAAGCAAGCTTGCAAAGGAAATCTGCACTACAATGAAGTCTCACTTCCCCCCGGTCAAAAGGGCCATCTGAAAAAAGTGTAAAATCCAGAAAGGCAGGACAGGCCATGGAGAACTGGGAGCCTTGTTATGCTGATGGGCGGGATGTAAATTGCCAACAACCACTCGGGAGAAGTGTATGGTGTTTCCTGAAACATCTAAAAAACAAAGCAACAGAGCCTAGGGCACTGCCACTTATGGTCCTATAGCTTAGGGAAGTTAAAATGAAAAAGACACAGCCACCGCAAAGTTTGGAACGGCTCTGTTTACAAGAACCTCGTTTACAGTACAAGTTCAACATCGCAGAACGTGAAAAACGGATAAAGAAGTTGTGGTATTTACTTACAAAGCAATATCACTCAGCAATGAAATCTGTGTCATCAGGCCCTTAGCAGCACAATGCGTTTATTCAGGTATGATGATTCTAACTGAAATAAGTCACACAGAAAAAGAAACATCATAAAATATCAGTAATACACGGAATGTAAACTTGGCTACACAGGAACTGAATTACAGAACAGAACAGGGTCTCAAATTTAGAAAACCAACTTATTCTTGCTTAAGGGTAAAGGTGAGTTGGGGTGCTGCATAAAACCAGAGATTGAAATGAGCACAGATAAAGTTCCTTAAGCCAAATATGGAATAGACAAGAGCTACTCCTTGCTCAACGAAATGGACTCAACACCCCATATTAAACACCTAAGAATGTACCTGACTAGTAAGTATCTTAAAACCTATGGATTGCTATGTCTCCGAAAGAGAATCAAGCATGTGTACAGGGGCATAAACGCAGCGTGATAGGATTGGAGAGGTTCGGTGAGCAAATGAAGACCCTTTGAAGTCATATTGCATGGTACCCATTCCACGGGTTTCAACTACCCAGGTTTAAGGTATTCTTCCTTCAGCTAAAACATGCATGTGGAACCTAGAGTATGATCAACCATGTGATCGGGAGACGTGTTCAAATATGTCTCAGTTTTCCTCCCCTGGTACTCGGGTGCAACATTCCAGACGCTTTACTAACACTCTCCCGACTTGGAGAGTCAGTCCCTTTAACCTCCTGTTTGGCCCAGTTTGCAATTTCTGCGGAAGATGAACAGGAATAGCGAGAACCAATGAGAGGCTAGCTGGAGGTGTCTGGACGGGCAAATTTAACTCTCATTTCCCACCAGGAAGAGGAATTAACTAAAGGCTCAGCGTGCCGTGCCGGAACCAGATTAGGGCCTGAAGCCATCCTGCGGTGTTGCGGCCAGGTCACAAGAAAGCGAGTTGAAGAAAGGAGCTCAGGGGCACTGTGATTCACAAACCTGCAGAGTTATAAATGACAGCTATCGTCCAAAAATAGACTGAAGTAAGGCTGCCAAGAGGACTTGAAAGCGGGGCAGAATTGCAGGAAACCGATTTCAGGAGGTAGACTGGAATTGCATTGAAAGCATAGGAAAAGAGGCAGAACGTCCACAATGATGCACTTGGCCAAAAAGAGCGTATGCGTTTTTTCCTGAATATATTCAGGAAAAAACGCATACGCCCTTTTTGGCCAACCAAGCAAGCTTGCAAAGGAAATCTGCACTACAATGAAGTCTCACTTCCCCCCGGTCAAAAGGGCCATCTGAAAAAAGTGTAAAATCCAGAAAGGCAGGACAGGCCATGGAGAACTGGGAGCCTTGTTATGCTGATGGGCGGGATGTAAATTGCCAACAGACACTCCGGAGAAGTGTATGGTGTTTCCTGAAACATCTAAAAAACAAAGCAACAGAGCCTAGGGCACTTCCACTTATGGTCCTATAGCTTAGGGAAATTAAAATCAAAAAGACACAGCCACCCCAAAGTTTGGGACGCCTCTGTTTACAAGAACCTCGTTTACAGTACAAGTTCAACATCGCAGAAAGTGAAAAATGGATAAAGAACTTGTGGTACTTACGTACAATGCAGTATCACTCAGCAATGAAATCTATGTCATCAGGCCCGTAGCAGCATAATGAGTGGATTCAGGTACGATGATTCTAACTGAAATAAGTCACACAGAAAAAGAAACATCATAAGATATCACTAATACACGGAATGTAAACTTGGCTACACAGGAACTGCATTCCAAAACAGAACAGGGTCTCAAATTTAGAAAACCAACTTATGCTTGCTTAAGGGGAAAGGTGAGTTGGGGTGCTGCATAAAACCAGAGATTGAAATGAGCACAGATAAAGTTCCTTAAGCCAAATATGGAATAGACAAGAGCTACTCCTTGCTCAACGAAATGGACTCAAAACCCCATATTAAACCCATAAGAATGTACCTGACTAGTAAGTATCTTAAAACCTATGGATTGCTATGTCTCCAAAAGAGAATCAAGCGTGTGTACAGGGGCATAAATGCAGCAGTGATAGGATTGGAGAGGTTCGGTGAGCAAATGAAGACCCTTTGAAGTCATATTGCATGGCACCCATTCCACGGGTCTCAACTCTCCAGGTTTAAGGTATTCTTCCTTCAGCTAAAACATGCATGTGGAACCCAGAGTATGATCAACCATGTGAACGGGAGACGTGTTCAAATATGTCTCAGTTTTCCTCCCCTGGTACTCGGGTGCAACATTCCAGACGCTTTACTAACACTCTCCCCACTTGGAGAGTCAGTCCCTTTAACCTCCTGTTTGGCCCAGTTTGCAATTTCTGCGGAGGATGAACAGGAATAGCGAGAACCAATGAGAGACTAGCTGGAGGTGTCTGAACGGGCAAATTTAACTCTCATTTCCCACCAGGAAGAGGAATTAACCAAAGGCTCAGCATGCCGGGCCGGAACCAGATTAGGGCCTGAAGCCATCCTGTGGTGTTGCGGCCAGGTCACAAGAAAGCGAGTTGAAGAAAGGAGCTCAGGGGCACTGTAATTCACAAACCTGCAGAGTTATAAATGACAGCTATCGTCCAAAAATAGACTGAAGTAAGGCTGCCAAGAGGACTTGAAAGCGGGGCAGAATTGCAGGAAACCGATTTCAGGAGGTAGACAGGAATTGCATTGAAAGCATAGGAAAAGAGGCAGAACGTCCAAAATGATGCACTTGGCCAAAAAGGGCGTATGCGTTTTTTCCTGAATATATTCAGGAAAAAACGCATACGCCCTTTTTGGCCAACCAAGCAAGCTTGCAAAGGAAATCTGCACTACAATGAAATCTCACTTCCCCCCGGTCAAAAGGGCCATCTGAAAAAAGTGTAAAATCCAGAAAGGCAGGACAGGCCATGGAGAACTGGGAGCCTTGTTATGCTGATGGGCGGGATGTAAATTGCCAACAACCACTCGGGAGAAGTGTATGGTGTTTCCTGAAACATCTAAAAAACAAAGCAACAGAACCTAGGGCACTTCCACTTATGGTCCTATAGATTAGGGAAGTTAAAATGAAAAAGACACAGCCACCCCAAAGTTTGGGACGCCTCTGTTTACAAGAACCTCGTTTACAGTACAAGTTCAACATCGCAGAAAGTGAAAAATGGATAAAGAATTTGTGGTATTTACTTACAAAGCAATATCACTCAGCAATGAAATCTGTGCGATCAGGCCCTTAGCAGCACAATGCGTGGATTCAGGTATGATGATTCTAACTGAAATAAGTCACACAGAAAAAGAAACATCATAAGATATCACTAATACACGGAATGTAAACTTGGCTACACAGGAACTGAATTACAGAACAGAACAGGGTCTCAAATTTAGAAAACCAACTTATGCTTGCTTAAGGGTAAAGGTGAGTTGGGGTGCTGCATAAAACCAGAGATTGAAATGAGCACAGATAAAGTTCCTTAAGCCAAATATGGAATACACAAGAGCTACTCCTTGCTCAACGAAATGGACACAACACCCCATATTAAACGCCTAAGAATGTACCTGACTAGTAAGTATCTTAAAACCTATGGATTGCTATGTCTCCGAAAGAGAATCAAGCATGTGTACAGGGGCATAAACGCAGCAGTGATAGGATTGGAGAGGTTCGGTGAGCAAATGAAGACCCTTTGAAGTCATATTGCATGGTACCCATTACACGGGTCTTAACTCTCCAGGTTTAAGGTATTCTTCCTTCAGCTAAAACATGCATGTGGAACGCAAGTATGATCAACCATGTGAATGGGAGATGTGTTCAAATATGTCTCAGTTTTTCTCCCCTGGTACTCGGGTGCAACATTCCAGACGCTTTACTAACACTCTCCCCACTTGGAGAGTAAGTCCCTTTAACCTCCTGTTTGGCCCAGTTTGCAATTTCTGCGGAAGATGAACAGGAATAGCGAGAACCAATGAGAGACTAGCTGGAGGTGTCTGGACGGGCAAATTTAACTCTCATTTCCCACCAGGAAGAGGAAATAACCAAAGGCTCAGCGTGCCGTGCCGGAACCAGATTAGGGCCTGAAGCCATCCTGCGGTGTTGCGGCCAGGTCACAAGAAAGCGAGTTGAAGAAAGGAGCTCAGGGGCACTGTAATTCACAAACCTGCAGAGTTATAAATGACAGCTATCGTCCAAAAATAGACTGAAGTAAGGCTGCCAAGAGGACTTGAAAGCGGGGCAGAATTGCAGGAAACCGATTTCAGGAGGTAGACTGGAATTGCATTGAAAGCATAGGAAAAGAGGCAGAACGTCCACAATGATGCACTTGGCCAAAAAGGGCGTATGCGTTTTTTCCTGAATATATTCAGGAAAAAACGCATACGCCCTTTTTGGCCAACCGAGCAAGCTTGCAAAGGAAATCTGCACTACAATGAAGTCTCACTTCCCCCCTGTCAAAAGGGCCATCTGAAAAAAGTGTAAAATCCAGAAAGGCAGGACAGGCCATGGAGAACTGGGAGCCTTGTTATGCTGATGGGCGGGATGTAAATTGCCAACAACCACTCGGGAGAAGTGTATGGTGTTTCCTGAAACATCTAAAAAACAAAGCAACAGAGCCTAGGGCACTGCCACTTATGGTCCTATAGCTTAGGGAAATTAAAATGAAAAAGACACAGCCACCCCAAAGTTTGGGACGCCTCTGTTTACAAGAACCTCGTTTACAGTACAAGTTCAACATCGCAGAAAGTGAAAAATGCATAAAGAAGTTGTGGTATTTACTTACAAAGCAATATCACTCAGCAATGAAATCTGTGTCATCAGGCCCTTAGCAGCACAATGAGTGGATTCAGGTATGATGATTCTAACTGAAATAAGTCACACAGAAAAAGAAACATCATAAGATATCAGTAATACACGGAATGTAAACTTGGCTACACAGGAACTGAATTACAGAACAGAACAGGGTCTCAAATTTAGAAAACCAACTTATGCTTGCTTAAGGGGAAAGGTGAGTTGGGGTGCTGCATAAAACCAGAGATTGAAATGAGCACAGATAAAGTTCCTTAAGCCAAATATGGAATAGACAAGAGCTACTCCTTGCTCAATGAAATGGACTCAACACCCCATATTAAACGCCTAAGAATGTACCTGACTAGTAAGTATCTTAAAACCTATGGATTGCTATGTCTCCGAAAGAGAATCAAGCATGTGTACAGGGGCATAAACGCAGCAGTGATAGGATTGGAGAGGTTCGGTGAGCAAATGAAGACCCTTTGAAGTCATATTGCATGGTACCCATTCCACGGGTTTCAACTACCCAGGTTTAAGGTATTCTTCCTTCAGCTAAAACATGCATGTGGAACCCAGAGTATGATCAACCATGTGATCGGGAGACGTGTGCAAATATGTCTCAGTTTTCCTCCCCTGGTACTCGGGTGCAACATTACAGACGCTTTACTAACACTCTCCCCACTTGGAGAGTCAGTCCCTTTAACCTCCTGTTTGGCCCAGTTTGCAATTTCTGCGGAAGATGAACAGGAATAGCGAGAACCAATGAGAGGCTAGCTGGAGGTGTCTGGACGGGCAAATTTAACTCTCATTTCCCACCAGGAAGAGGAATTAACTAAAGGCTCAGCGTGCCGTGCCGGAACCAGATTAGGGCCTGAAGCCATCCTGCGGTGTTGCGGCCAGGTCACAAGAAAGCGAGTTGAAGAAAGGAGCTCAGGGGCACTGTGATTCACAAACCTGCAGAGTTATAAATGACAGCTATCGTCCAAAAATAGACTGAAGTAAGGCTGCCAAGAGGACTTGAAAGCGGGGCAGAATTGCAGGAAACCGATTTCAGGAGGTAGACTGGAATTGCATTGAAAGCATAGGAAAAGAGGCAGAACGTCCACAATGATGCACTTGGCCAAAAAGGGCGTATGCGTTTTTTCCTGAATATATTCAGGAAAAAACGCATACGCCCTTTTTGGCCAACCAAGCAAGCTTGCAAAGGAAATCTGCACTACAATGAAGTCTCACTTCCCCCCGGTCAAAAGGGCCATCTGAAAAAAGTGTAAAATCCAGAAAAGCAGGACAGGCCATGGAGAACTGGGAGCCTTGTTATGCTGATGGGCGGGATGTAAATTGCCAACAGACACTCGGGAGAAGTGTATGGTGTTTCCTGAAACATCTAAAAAACAAAGCAACAGAGCCTAGGGCACTTCCACTTATGGTCCTATAGCTTAGGGAAATTAAAATCAAAAAGACACAGCCACCCCAAAGTTTGGGACGCCTCTGTTTACAAGAACCTCGTTTACAGTACAAGTTCAACATCGCAGAAAGTGAAAAATGGATAAAGAACTTGTGGTACTTACGTACAATGCAGTATCACTCAGCAATGAAATCTATGTCATCAGGCCCGTAGCAGCATAATGAGTGGATTCAGGTACGATGATTCTAACTGAAATAAGTCACACAGAAAAAGAAACATCATAAGATATCACTAATACACGGAATGTAAACTTGGCTACACAGGAACTGCATTCCAAAACAGAACAGGGTCTCAAATTTAGAAAACCAACTTATGCTTGCTTAAGGGGAAAGGTGAGTTGGGGTGCTGCATAAAACCAGAGATTGAAATGAGCACAGATAAAGTTCCTTAAGCCAAATATGGAATAGACAAGAGCTACTCCTTGCTCAACGAAATGGACTCAAAACCCCATATTAAACCCATAAGAATGTACCTGACTAGTAAGTATCTTAAAACCTATGGATTGCTATGTCTCCAAAAGAGAATCAAGCGTGTGTACAGGGGCATAAATGCAGCAGTGATAGGATTGGAGAGGTTCGGTGAGCAAATGAAGACCCTTTGAAGTCATATTGCATGGCACCCATTCCACGGGTCTCAACTCTCCAGGTTTAAGGTATTCTTCCTTCAGCTAAAACATGCATGTGGAACCCAGAGTATGATCAACCATGTGAACGGGAGACGTGTTCAAATATGTCTCAGTTTTCCTCCCCTGGTACTCGGGTGAAACATTCCAGACGCTTTACTAACACTCTCCCCACTTGGAGAGTCAGTCCCTTTAACCTCCTGTTTGGCCCAGTTTGCAATTTCTGCGGAGGATGAACAGGAATAGCGAGAACCAATGAGAGACTAGCTGGAGGTGTCTGAACGGGCAAATTTAACTCTCATTTCCCACCAGGAAGAGGAATTAACCAAAGGCTCAGCATGCCGGGCCGGAACCAGATTAGGGCCTGAAGCCATCCTGTGGTGTTGCGGCCAGGTCACAAGAAAGCGAGTTGAAGAAAGGAGCTCAGGGGCACTGTGATTCACAAACCTGCAGAGTTATAAATGACAGCTATCGTCCAAAAATAGACTGAAGTAAGGCTGCCAAGAGGACTTGAAAGCGGGGCAGAATTGCAGGAAACCGATTTCAGGAGGTAGACTGGAATTGCATTGAAAGCATAGGAAAAGAGGCAGAACGTCCACAATGATGCACTTGGCCAAAAAGGGCGTATGCGTTTTTTCCTGAATATATTCAGGAAAAAACGCATACGCCCTTTTTGGCCAACCAAGCAAGCTTGCAAAGGAAATCTGCACTACAATGAAGTCTCACTTCCCCCCGGTCAAAAGGGCCATCTGAAAAAAGTGTAAAATCCAGAAAGGCAGGACAGGCCATGGAGAACTGGGAGCCTTGTTATGCTGATGGGCGGGATGTAAATTGCCAACAGACACTCCGGAGAAGTGTATGGTGTTTCCTGAAACATCTAAAAAACAAAGCAACAGAGCCTAGGGCACTTCCACTTATGGTCCTATAGCTTAGGGAAATTAAAATCAAAAAGACACAGCCACCCCAAAGTTTGGGACGCCTCTGTTTACAAGAACCTCGTTTACAGTACAAGTTCAACATCGCAGAAAGTGAAAAATGGATAAAGAACTTGTGGTACTTACGTACAATGCAGTATCACTCAGCAATGAAATCTATGTCATCAGGCCCGTAGCAGCATAATGAGTGGATTCAGGTACGATGATTCTAACTGAAATAAGTCACACAGAAAAAGAAACATCATAAGATATCACTAATACACGGAATGTAAACTTGGCTACACAGGAACTGCATTCCAAAACAGAACAGGGTCTCAAATTTAGAAAACCAACTTATGCTTGCTTAAGGGGAAAGGTGAGTTGGGGTGCTGCATAAAACCAGAGATTGAAATGAGCACAGATAAAGTTCCTTAAGCCAAATATGGAATAGACAAGAGCTACTCCTTGCTCAACGAAATGGACTCAAAACCCCATATTAAACCCATAAGAATGTACCTGACTAGTAAGTATCTTAAAACCTATGGATTGCTATGTCTCCAAAAGAGAATCAAGCGTGTGTACAGGGGCATAAATGCAGCAGTGATAGGATTGGAGAGGTTCGGTGAGCAAATGAAGACCCTTTGAAGTCATATTGCATGGCACCCATTCCACGGGTCTCAACTCTCCAGGTTTAAGGTATTCTTCCTTCAGCTAAAACATGCATGTGGAACCCAGAGTATGATCAACCATGTGAACGGGAGACGTGTTCAAATATGTCTCAGTTTTCCTCCCCTGGTACTCGGGTGAAACATTCCAGACGCTTTACTAACACTCTCCCCACTTGGAGAGTCAGTCCCTTTAACCTCCTGTTTGGCCCAGTTTGCAATTTCTGCGGAGGATGAACAGGAATAGCGAGAACCAATGAGAGACTAGCTGGAGGTGTCTGAACGGGCAAATTTAACTCTCATTTCCCACCAGGAAGAGGAATTAACCAAAGGCTCAGCATGCCGGGCCGGAACCAGATTAGGGCCTGAAGCCATCCTGTGGTGTTGCGGCCAGGTCACAAGAAAGCAAGTTGAAGAAAGGAGCTCAGGGGCACTGTAATTCACAAACCTGCAGAGTTATAAATGACAGCTATCGTCCAAAAATAGACTGAAGTAAGGCTGCCAAGAGGACTTGAAAGCGGGGCAGAATTGCAGGAAACCGATTTCAGGAGGTAGACAGGAATTGCATTGAAAGCATAGGAAAAGAGGCAGAACGTCCACAATGATGCACTTGGCCAAAAAGGGCGTATGCGTTTTTTCCTGAATATATTCAGGAAAAAACGCATACGCCCTTTTTGGCCAACCAAGCAAGCTTGCAAAGGAAATCTGCACTACAATGAAGTCTCACTTCCCCCCGGTCCAAAGGGCTATCTGAAAAAAGTGTAAAATCCAGAAAGGCAGGACAGGCCATGGAGAACTGGGAGCCTTGTTATGCTGATGGGCGGGATGTAAATTGCCAACAACCACTCGGGAGAAGTGTATGGTGTTTCCTGAAACATCTAAAAAACAAAGCAACAGAGCCTAGGGCACTGCCACTTATGGTCCTATAGCTTAGGGAAATTAAAATCAAAAAGACACAGCCACCCCAAAGTTTGGGACGCCTCTGTTTACAAGAACCTCGTTTACAGTACAAGTTCAACATCGCAGAAAGTGAAAAATGCATAAAGAAGTTGTGGTATTTACTTACAAAGCAATATCACTCAGCAATGAAATCTGTGTCATCAGGCCCTTAGCAGCACAATGAGTGGATTCAGGTATGATGATTCTAACTGAAATAAGTCACACAGAAAAAGAAACATCATAAGGTATCAGTAATACACGGAATGTAAACTTGGCTACACAGGAACTGAATTACAGAACAGAACAGGGTCTCAAATTTAGAAAACCAACTTATGCTTGCTTAAGGGGAAAGGTGAGTTGGGGTGCTGCATAAAACCAGAGATTGAAATGAGCACAGATAAAGTTCCTTAAGTCAAATATGGAATAGACAAGAGCTACTCCTTGCTCAACGAAATGGACTCAACACCGCATATTAAACGCCTAAGAATGTACCTGACTAGTAAGTATCGTAAAACCTATGGATTGCTATGTCTCCAAAAGAGAATCAAGCATGTGTACAGGGGCATAAACGCAGCAGTGATAGGATTGGAGAGTTTCGGTGAGCAAATGAAGACCCTTTGAAGTCATATTGCATGGTACCCATTCCACGGGTCTCAACTCTCCAGGTTTAAGGTATTCTTCCTTCAGCTAAAACATGCATGTGGAACCCAAGTATGATCAACCATGTGAACGGGAGACGTGTTCAAATATGTCTCAGTTTTCCTCCCCTGGTACTCGGGTGCAATATTCCAGACGCTTTACTAACACTCTCCCGACTTGGAGAGTCAGCGCCTTTAACCTCCTGTTTGGCCCAGTTTGCAATTTCTGCGGAAGATGAACAGGAATAGCGAGAACCAATGAGAGGCTAGCTGGAGGTGTCTGGACGGGCAAATTTAACTCTCATTTCCCACCAGGAAGAGGAAATAACCAAAGGCTCAGCGTGCCGTACCGGAACCAGATTAGGGCCTGAAGCCATCCTGCGGTGTTGCGTCCAGGTCACAAGAAAGCGAGTTGAAGAAAGGAGCTCAGGGGCACTGTAATTCACAAACCTGCAGAGTTATAAATGACAGCTATCGTCCAAAAATAGACTGAAGTAAGGCTGCCAAGAGGACTTGAAAGCGGGGCAGAATTGCAGGAAACCGATTTCAGGAGGTAGACTGGAATTGCATTGCAAGCATAGGAAAAGAGGCAGAACGTCCACAATGATGCACTTGGCCAAAAAGGGCGTATGCGTTTTTTCCTGAATATATTCAGGAAAAAGCGCATACGCCCTTTTTGGCCAACCAAGCAAGCTTGCAAAGGAAATCTGCACTACAATGAAGTCTCACTTCCCCCCGGTCAAAAGGGCCATCTGAAAAAAGTGTAAAATCCAGAAAGGCAGGACAGGCCATGGAGAACTGGGAGCCTTGTTATGCTGATGGGCGGGATGTAAATTGCCAACAACCACTCGGGAGAAGTGTATGGTGTTTCCTGAAACATCTAAAAAACAAAGCAACAGAGCCTAGGGCACTGCCACTTATGGTCCTATAGCTTAGGGAAATTAAAATCAAAAAGACACAGCCACCCCAAAGTTTGGGACGCCTCTGTTTACAAGAACCTCGTTTACAGTACAAGTTCAACATCGCAGAAAGTGAAAAATGGATAAAGAAGTTGTGGTATTTACTTACAAAGCAATATCACTCAGCAATGAAATCTATGTCATCAGGCTCTTAGCATCACAATCAGTGGATTCAGGTATGATGATTCTAACTGAAGTAAGTCACACAGAAAAAGAAACATCATAAGATATCAGTAATACACGGAATGTAAACTTGGCTACACAGGAACTGAATTACAGAACAGAACAGGGTCTCAAATTTAGAAAACCAACTTATGCTTGCTTAAGGGGAAAGGTGAGTTGGGGTGCTGCATAAAACCAGAGATTGAAATGAGCACAGATAAAGTTCCTTAAGTCAAATATGGAATAGACAAGAGCTACTCCTTGCTCAACGAAATGGACTCAACACCCCATATTAAACGCCTAAGAATGTACCTGACTAGTAAGTATCTTAAAACCTATGGATTGCTATGTCTCCAAAAGGGAATCAAGCGTGTGTACAGGGGCATAAACGCAGCAGTGATAGGATTGGAGAGGTTCGGTGAGCAAATGAAGACCCTTTGAAGTCATATTGCATGGCACCCATTCCACGGGTCTCAACTCTCCAGGTTTAAGGTATTCTTCCTTCAGCTAAAACATGCATGTGGAACCCAGAGTATGATCAACCATGTGAACGGGAGACGTGTTCAAATATGTCTCAGTTTTCCTCCCCTGGTACTCGGGTGCAACATTCCAGACGCTTTACTAACACTCTCCCCACTTGGAGAGTCAGCGCCTTTAACCTCCTGTTTGGCCCAGTTTGCAATTTCTGCGGAAGATGAACAGGAATAGCGAGAACCAATGAGAGACTAGCTGGAGGTGTCTGGACGGGCAAATTTAACTCTCATTTCCCACCAGGAAGAGGAAATAACCAAAGGCTCAGCGTGCCGTGCCGGAACCAGATTAGGGCCTGAAGCCATCCTGCGGTGTTGCGGCCAGGTCACAAGAAAGCGAGTTGAAGAAAGGAGCTCAGGGGCACTGTAATTCACAAACCTGCAGAGTTATAAATGACAGCTATCGTCCAAAAATAGACTGAAGTAAGGCTGCCAAGAGGACTTGAAAGCGGGGCAGAATTGCAGGAAACCGATTTCAGGAGGTAGACTGGAATTGCATTGAAAGCATAGGAAAAGAGGCAGAACGTCCACAATGATGCACTTGGCCAAAAAGGGCGTATGCGTTTTTTCCTGAATATATTCAGGAAAAAACGCATACGCCCTTTTTGGCCAACCAAGCAAGCTTGCAAAGGAAATCTGCACTAAAATGAAGTCTCACTTCCCCCCGGTCCAAAGGGCTATCTGAAAAAAGTGTAAAATCCAGAAAGGCAGGACAGGCCATGGAGAACTGGGAGCCTTGTTATGCTGATGGGCGGGATGTAAATTGCCAACAACCACTCGGGAGAAGTGTATGGTGTTTCCTGAAACATCTAAAAAACAAAGCAACAGAGCCTAGGGCACTGCCACTTATGGTCCTATAGCTTAGGGAAATTAAAATCAAAAAGACACAGCCACCCCAAAGTTTGGGACGCCTCTGTTTACAAGAACCTCGTTTACAGTACAAGTTCAACATCGCAGAAAGTGAAAAATGCATAAAGAAGTTGTGGTATTTACTTACAAAGCAATATCACTCAGCAATGAAATCTGTGTCATCAGGCCCTTAGCAGCACAATGAGTGGATTCAGGTATGATGATTCTAACTGAAATAAGTCACACAGAAAAAGAAACATCATAAGGTATCAGTAATACACGGAATGTAAACTTGGCTACACAGGAACTGAATTACAGAACAGAACAGGGTCTCAAATTTAGAAAACCAACTTATGCTTGCTTAAGGGTAAAGGTGAGTTGGGGTGCTGCATAAAACCAGAGATTGAAATGAGCACAGATAAAGTTCCTTAAGTCAAATATGGAATAGACAAGAGCTACTCCTTGCTCAACGAAATGGACTCAACACCGCATATTAAACGCCTAAGAATGTACCTGACTAG
The DNA here is from genome assembly GCF_951394435.1 of Stenella coeruleoalba. Lineage (NCBI taxonomy): Eukaryota > Metazoa > Chordata > Mammalia > Artiodactyla > Delphinidae > Stenella > Stenella coeruleoalba. Next base: position 322,504 of record NW_027646056.1, on the reverse strand, counting down.
TAAGTATCGTAAAACCTATGGATTGCTATGTCTCCAAAAGAGAATCAAGCATGTGTACAGGGGCATAAACGCAGCAGTGATAGGATTGGAGAGTTTCGGTGAGCAAATGAAGACCCTTTGAAGTCATATTGCATGGTACCCATTCCACGGGTCTCAACTCTCCAGGTTTAAGGTATTCTTCCTTCAGCTAAAACATGCATGTGGAACCCAAGTATGATCAACCATGTGAACGGGAGACGTGTTCAAATATGTCTCAGTTTTCCTCCCCTGGTACTCGGGTGCAATATTCCAGACGCTTTACTAACACTCTCCCGACTTGGAGAGTCAGCGCCTTTAACCTCCTGTTTGGCCCAGTTTGCAATTTCTGCGGAAGATGAACAGGAATAGCGAGAACCAATGAGAGGCTAGCTGGAGGTGTCTGGACGGGCAAATTTAACTCTCATTTCCCACCAGGAAGAGGAAATAACCAAAGGCTCAGCGTGCCGTACCGGAACCAGATTAGGGCCTGAAGCCATCCTGCGGTGTTGCGTCCAGGTCACAAGAAAGCGAGTTGAAGAAAGGAGCTCAGGGGCACTGTAATTCACAAACCTGCAGAGTTATAAATGACAGCTATCGTCCAAAAATAGACTGAAGTAAGGCTGCCAAGAGGACTTGAAAGCGGGGCAGAATTGCAGGAAACCGATTTCAGGAGGTAGACTGGAATTGCATTGAAAGCATAGGAAAAGAGGCAGAACGTCCACAATGATGCACTTGGCCAAAAAGGGCGTATGCGTTTTTTCCTGAATATATTCAGGAAAAAGCGCATACGCCCTTTTTGGCCAACCAAGCAAGCTTGCAAAGGAAATCTGCACTACAATGAAGTCTCACTTCCCCCCGGTCAAAAGGGCCATCTGAAAAAAGTGTAAAATCCAGAAAGGCAGGACAGGCCATGGAGAACTGGGAGCCTTGTTATGCTGATGGGCGGGATGTAAATTGCCAACAGACACTCGGGAGAAGTGTATGGTGTTTCCTGAAACATCTAAAAAACAAAGCAACAGAGCCTAGGGCACTGCCACTTATGGTCCTATAGCTTAGGGAAATTAAAATCAAAAAGACACAGCCACCCCAAAGTTTGGGACGCCTCTGTTTACAAGAACCTCGTTTACAGTACAAGTTCAACATCGCAGAAAGTGAAAAATGCATAAAGAAGTTGTGGTATTTACTTACAAAGCAATATCACTCAGCAATGAAATCTATGTCATCAGGCCCTTAGCATCACAATGAGTGGATTCAGGTATGATGATTCTAACTGAAATAAGTCACACAGAAAAAGAAACATCATAAGATATCAGTAATACACGGAATGTAAACTTGGCTACACAGGAACTGAATTACAGAACAGAACAGGGTCTCAAATTTAGAAAACCAACTTATGCTTGCTTAAGGGTAAAGGTGAGTTGGGGTGCTGCATAAAACCAGAGATTGAAATGAGCACAGATAAAGTTCCTTAAGTCAAATATGGAATAGACAAGAGCTACTCCTTGCTCAACGAAATGGACTCAACACCGCATATTAAACGCCTAAGAATGTACCTGACTAGTAAGTATCGTAAAACCTATGGATTGCTATGTCTCCAAAAGAGAATCAAGCATGTGTACAGGGGCATAAACGCAGCAGTGATAGGATTGGAGAAGTTCGGTGAGCAAATGAAGACCCTTTGAAGTCATATTGCATGGTACCCATTACACGGGTCTCAACTCTCCAGGTTTAAGGTATTCTTCCTTCAGCTAAAACATGCATGTGGAACCCAAGTATGATCAACCATGTGATCGGGAGACGTGTTCAAATATGTCTCAGTTTTCCTCCCCTGGTACTCGGGTGCAATATTCCAGACGCTTTACTAACACTCTCCCCACTTGGAGAGTCAGCGCCTTTAACCTCCTGTTTGGCCCAGTTTGCAATTTCTGCGGAAGATGAACATGAATAGCGAGAACCAATGAGAGGCTAGCTGGAGGTGTCTGGACGGGCAAATTTAACTCTCATTTCCCACCAGGAAGAGGAAATAACCAAAGGCTCAGCGTGCCGTACCGGAACCAGATTAGGGCCTGAAGCCATCCTGCGGTGTTGCGGCCAGGTCACAAGAAAGCGAGTTGAAGAAAGGAGCTCAGGGGCACTGTAATTCACAAACCTGCAGAGTTATAAATGACAGCTATCGTCCAAAAATAGACTGAAGTAAGGCTGCCAAGAGGACTTGAAAGCGGGGCAGAATTGCAGGAAACCGATTTCAGGAGGTAGACTGGAATTGCATTGAAAGCATAGGAAAAGAGGCAGAACGTCCACAATGATGCACTTGGCCAAAAAGGGCGTATGCGTTTTTTCCTGAATATATTCAGGAAAAAACGCATACGCCCTTTTTGGCCAACCAAGCAAGCTTGCAAAGGAAATCTGCACTACAATGAAGTCTCACTTCCCCCCGGTCAAAAGGGCCATCTGAAAAAAGTGTAAAATCCAGAAAGGCAGGACAGGCCATGGAGAACTGGGAGCCTTGTTATGCTGATGGGCGGGATGTAAATTGCCAACAACCACTCGGGAGAAGTGTATGGTGTTTCCTGAAACATCTAAAAAACAAAGCAACAGAGCCTAGGGCACTGCCACTTATGGTCCTATAGCTTAGGGAAATTAAAATCAAAAAGACACAGCCACCCCAAAGTTTGGGACGCCTCTGTTTACAAGAACCTCATTTACCGTACAAGTTCAATATCACAGAAAGTGAAAAATGGATAAAGAACTTGTGGTACTTACGTACAATGCAGTATCACTCAGCAATGAAATCTATGTCATCAGGCCCGTAGCAGCATAATGAGTGGATTCAGGTACGATGATTCTAACTGAAATAAGTCACACAGAAAAAGAAACATCATAAGATATCACTAATACACAGAATGTAAACTTGGCTAAACAGGAACTGAATTCCAAAACAGAACAGGGTCTCAAATTTAGAAAAGCAACTTATGGTTGCTTAAGGGGAAAGGTGAGTTGGGGTGCTGCATAAAACCAGAGATTGAAATGAGCACAGATAAAGTTCCTTAAGCCAAATATGGAATAGACAACAGCTACTCCTTGCTCAACGAAATGGACTCAAAACCCCATATTAAACGCCTAAGAATGTACCTGACTAGTAAGTATCTTAAAACCTATGGATTGCTATGTCTCCAAAAGAGAATCAAGCATGTGTACAGGGGCGTAAATGCAGCAGTGATAGGATTGGAGAGGTTCGGTGAGCAAATGAAGACCCTTTGAAGTCATATTGCATGGTACCCATTCCACGGGTCTCAACTCTGCAGGTTTAAAGTATTCTTCCTTCAGCTAAAACATGCATGTGGAACCCAGAGTATGATCAACCGTGTGAACGGGAGACGTGTTCAAATATGTCTCAGTTTTTCTCCCCTGGTACTCGGGTGCAAAATTCCAGACGGTTTACTAACACTCTCCCCACTTGGAGAGTCAGCGCCTTTAACCTCCTCTTTGGCCCAGTTTGCAATTTCTGCGGAAGATGAACAGGAATAGCGAGAACCAATGAGAGGCTAGCTGGAGGTGTCTGGACGAGCAAATTTAACTCTCATTTCCCACCAGGATGAGGAATTAACCAAAGGCTCAGCATGCCGTGCCAGAACCAGATTAGGGCCTGAAGCCATCCTGCGGTCTTGCAGCCAGCTCACAAGAAAGCGAGTTGAAGAAAGGAGCTCAGGGGCACTGTAATTCACAAACCTGCAGAGTTATAAATGACAGCTATCGTCCAAAAATAGACTGAAGTAAGGCTGCCAAGAGGACTTGAAAGCGGGGCAGAATTGCAGGAAACCGATTTCAGGAGGTAGACTGGAATTGCATTGAAAGCATAGGAAAAGAGGCAGAACGTCCACAATGATGCACTTGGCCAAAAAGGGCGTATGCGTTTCTTCCTGAATATATTCAGGAAAAAACGCATACGCCCTTTTTGGCCAACCAAGCAAGCTTGCAAAGGAAATCTGCACTACAATGAAGTCTCACTTCCCCCCGGTCAAAAGGGCCATCTGAAAAAAGTGTAAAATCCAGAAAGGCAGGACAGGCCATGGAGAACTGGGAGCCTTGTTATGCTGATGGGCGGGATGTAAATTGCCAACAGCCACTCTGGAGAAGTGTATGGTGTTTCCTGAAACATCTAAAAAACAAAGCAACAGAGCCTAGGGCACTTCCACTTATGGTCCTATAGATTAGGGAAATTAAAATCAAAAAGACACAGCCACCCCAAAGTTTGGGACGCCTCTGTTTACAAGAACCTCGTTTACCGTACAAGTTCAATATCACAGAAAGTGAAAAATGGATAAAGAACTTGTGGTACTTACGTACAATGCAGTATCACTCAGCAATGAAATCAATGTCATCAGGCCCGTAGCATCATAATGAGTGGATTCAGGTACGATGATTCTAACTGAAATAAGTCACACAGAAAAAGAAACATCATAAGATATCACTAATACACGGAATGTAAACTTGGCTACACAGGAACTGAATTCCAAAACAGAACAGGGTCTCAAATTTAGAAAACCAACTTATGCTTGCTTAAGGGGAAAGGTGAGTTGGGGTGCTGCATAAAACCAGAGATTGAAATGAGCACAGATAAAGTTCCTTAAGCCAAATATGGAATAGACAAGAGCTACTCCTTGCTCAACGAAATGGACTCAACACCGCATATTAAATGCCTAAGAATGTACCTGACTAGTAAGTATCTTAAAACCTATGGATTGCTATGTCTCCGAAAGAGAATCAAGCATGTGTACAGGGGCATAAATGCAGCACTGATAGGATTGGAGAGGTTCGTGAGCAAATGAAGACCCTTTGAAGTCATATTGCATGGTACCCATTCCACGGGTTTCAACTACCCAGGTTTAAGGTATTCTTCATTCAGCTAAAACATGCATGTGGAACCTAGAGTATGATCAGCCATGTGATCGGGAGACGTGTTCAACTATGTCTCAGTTTTCCTCCCCTGGTACTCGGGTGCAAAATTCCAGACGCTTTACTAACACTCTCCCCACTTGGAGAGTCAGTCCCTTTAACCTCCTGTTTGGCCCAGTTTGCAATTTGTGTGGAAGATGAACAGGAATAGCGAGAACCAATGAGAGACTAGCTGGAGGTGTCTGGATGGGCAAATTTAACTCTCATTTCCCACCAGGAAGAGGAATTAACCAAAGGCTCAGCATGCCGTGCCAGAACAAGATTAGGGCCTGAAGCCATCCTGCGGTGTTGCGGCCAGGTCACAAGAAAGCGAGTTGAAGATAGGAGCTCAGGGGCACTGTAATTCACAAACCTGCAGAGTTATAAATGACAGCTATCGTCCAAAAATATACTGAAGTAAGGCTGCCAAGAGGACTTGAAAGCGGGGCAGAATTGCAGGAAACCGATTTCAGGAGGTAGACTGGAATTGCATTGAAAGCATAGGAAAAGAGGCAGAACGTCCACAATGATGCACTTGGCCAAAAAGGGCGTATGCGTTTTTTCCTGAATATATTCAGGAAAAAACGCATACGCCCTTTTTGGCCAACCAAGCAAGCTTGCAAAGGAAATCTGCACTACAATGAAGTCTCACTTCCCCCCGGTCAAAAGGGCCATCTGAAAAAAGTGTAACATCCAGAAAGGCAGGACAGGCCATGGAGAACTGGGAGCCTTGTTATGCTGATGGGCGGGATGTAAATTGCCAACAACCACTCGGGAGAAGTGTATGGTGTTTCCTGAAACATCTAAAAAACAAAGCAACAGAGCCTAGGGCACTTCCACTTATGGTCCTATAGCTTAGGGAAATTAAAATCAAAAAGACACAGCCACCCCAAAGTTTGGGACGCCTCTGTTTACAAGAACCTCATTTACCGTACAAGTTCAATATCACAGAAAGTGAAAAATGGATAAAGAACTTGTGGTACAGACGTACAATGCAGTATCACACAGCAATGAAATCTATGTCATCAGGCCCGTAGCAGCATAATGAGTGGATTCAGGTACGATGATTCTAACTGAAATAAGTCACACAGAAAAAGAAACATCATAAGATATCACTAATACACGGAATGTAAACTTGGCTACACAGGAACTGAATTCCAAAACAGAACAGGGTCTCAAATTTAGAAAAGCAACTTATGCTTGCTTAAGGGGAAAGGTGAGTTGGGGTGCTGCATAAAACCAGAGATTGAAATGAGCACAGATAAAGTTCCTTAAGCCAAATATGGAATAGACAACAGCTACTCCTTCCTCAACGAAATGGACTCAACACCCCATATTAAACGCCAAAGAATGTACCTGACTAGTAAGTATCTTAAAACCTATGGATTGCTATGTCTCCAAAAGAGAATCAAGCGTGTGTACAGGGGCGTAAATGCAGCAGTGATAGGATTGGAGAGGTTCGGTGAGCAAATGAAGACCCTTTGAAGTCATATTGCATGGTACCCATTCCACGGGTCTCAACTCTGCAGGTTTAAAGTACTCTTCCTTCAGCTAAAACATGCATGTGGAACCCAGAGTATGATCAACCGTGTGAATGGGAGACGTGTTCAAATATGTCTCAGTTTTTCTCCCCTGGTACTCGGGTGCAACATTCCAGACGCTTTACTAACACTCTCCCCACTTGGAGAGTCAGCGCCTTTAACCTCCTGTTTGGCCCAGTTTGCAATTTCTGCGGAAGATGAACAGGAATACCAAGAACCAATGAGAGACTAGCTGGAGGGGTCTGGACGGGCAAATTTAACTCTCATTTCCCACCAGGATGAGGAATTAACCAAAGGCTCAGCGTGCCGTGGCAGAAGCAGATTAGGGCCTAAAGCCATCCTGCGGTCTTGCGGCCAGCTCACAAGAAAGCGAGTTGAAGAAAGGAGCTCAGGGGCACTGTAATTCACAAACCTGCAGAGTTATAAATGACAGCTATCGTCCAAAAATAGACTGAAGTAAGGCTGCCAAGAGGACTTGAAAGCGGGGCAGAATTGCAGGAAACCGATTTCAGGAGGTAGACTGGAATTGCATTGAAAGCATAGGAAAAGAGGCAGAACGTCCACAATGATGCACTTGGCCAAAAAGGGCGTATGCGTTTCTTCCTGAATATATTCAGGAAAAAACGCATACGCCCTTTTTGGCCAACCAAGAAAGCTTGCAAAGGAAATCTGCACTACAATGAAGTCTCACTTCCCCCCGGTCAAAAGGGCCATCTGAAAAAAGTGTAAAATCCAGAAAGGCAGGACAGGCCATGGAGAACTGGGAGCCTTGTTATGCTGATGGGCGGGATGTAAATTGCCAACAACCACTCGGGAGAAGTGTATGGTGTTTCCTGAAACATCTAAAAAACAAAGGAACAGAGCCTAGGGCACTTCCACTTATGGTCCTATAGCTTAGGGAAATTAAAATCAAAAAGACACAGCCACCCCAAAGTTTGGGACGCCTCTGTTTACAAGAACCTCGTTTACCGTACAAGTTCAATATCACAGAAAGTGAAAAATGGATAAAGAACTTGTGGTACTTACGTACAATGCAGTATCACTCAGCAATGAAATCAATGTCATCAGGCCCGTAGCATCATAATGAGTGGATTCAGGTACGATGATTCTAACTGAAATAAGTCACACAGAAAAAGAAACATCATAAGATATCACTAATACACGGAATGTAAACTTGGCTACACAGGAACTGAATTCCAAAACAGAACAGGGTCTCAAATTTAGAAAACCAACTTATGCTTGCTTAAGGGGAAAGGTGAGTTGGGGTGCTGCATAAAACCAGAGATTGAAATGAGCACAGATAAAGTTCCTTAAGCCAAATATGGAATAGACAAGAGCTACTCCTTGCTCAACGAAATGGACTCAACACCGCATATTAAACGCCTAAGAATGTACCTGACTAGTAAGTATCTTAAAACCTATGGATTGCTATGTCTCCGAAAGAGAATCAAGCATGTGTACAGGGGCATAAACGCAGCAGTGATAGGATTGGAGAGGTTCGGTGAGCAAATGAAGACCCTTTGAAGTCATATTGCATGGTACCCATTCCACGGGTTTCAACTACCCAGGTTTTAGGTATTCTTCCTTCAGCTAAAACATGCATGTGGAACCCAGAGTATGATCAACCATGTGATCGGGAGACGTGTTCAAATATGTCTCAGTTTTCGTACCCTGGTACTCGGGTGCAACATTCCAGATGCTTTACTAACACTCTCCCCACTTGGAGAGTCAGCGCCTTTAACCTCCTGTTTGGCACAGTTTGCAATTTCTGCGGAAGATGAACAGGAATAGCGAGAACCAATGAGAGGCTAGCTGGAGGTGTCTGGACGGGCAAATTTAACTCTCATTTCCCACCAGGAAGAGGAAATAACCAAAGGCTCAGCGTGCCGTACCGGAACCAGATTAGGGCCTGAAGCCATACTGCGGTGTTTCGGCCAGCTCAAAAGAAAGCGAGTTGAAGAAAGGAGCTCAGGGGCACTGTAATTCACAAACCTGCAGAGTTATAAATGACAGCTATCGTCCAAAAATACACTGAAGTAAGGCTGCCAAGAGGACTTGAAAGCGGGGCAGAATTGCAGGAAACCGATTTCAGGAGGTAGACTGGAATTGCATTGAAAGCATAGGAAAAGAGGCAGAACGTCCACAATGATGCACTTGGCCAAAAAGGGCGTATGCGTTTTTTCCTGAATATATTCAGGAAAAAACGCATATGCCCTTTTTGGCCAACCAAGCAAGCTTGCAAAGGAAATCTGCACTACAATGAAGTCTCACTTCCCCCCGGTCAAAAGGGCCATCTGAAAAAAGTGTAAAATCCAGAAAGGCAGGACAGGCCATGGAGAACTGGGAGCCTTGTTATGCTGATGGGCGGGATGTAAATTGCCAACAGACACTCCGGAGAAGTGTATGGTGTTTCCTGTAACATCTAAAAAACAAAGCAACAGAGCCTAGGGCACTTCCACTTATGGTCCTAGAGCTTTGGGAAATTAAAATCAAAAAGACACAGCTACCCCAAAGTTTGGGACGCCTCTGTTTACAAGAACCTCGTTTACCGTACAAGTTCAATATCACAGAAAGTGAAAAATGGATAAAGAACTTGTGGTACTTACGTACAATGCAGTATCACTCAGCAATGAAATCTATGTCATCAGGCCCGTAGCAGCATAATGAGTGGATTCAGGTACGATGATTCTAACTGAAATAAGTCACACAGAAAAAGAAACATCATAAGATATCAGTAATACACGGAATGTAAACTTGGCTACACAGGAACTGAATTCCAAAACAGAACAGGGTCTCAAATTTAGAAAAGCAACTTATGCTTGCTTAAGGGGAAAGGTGAGTTGGGGTGCTGCATAAAACCAGAGATTGAAATGAGCACAGATAAATTCCTTAAGCCAAATATGGAATAGACAAGAGCTACTCCTTGCTCAACGAAATGGACCCAACACCCCATATTAAACGCCTAAGAATGTACCTGACTAGTAAGTATCTTAAAACCTATGGATTGCTATGTCTCCGAAAGAGAATCAAGCATGTGTACAGGGGCATAAACGCAGCAGTGATAGGATTGGAGAGGTTCGGTGAGCAAATGAAGACCCTTTGAAGTCATATTGCATGGTACCCTTTCCACGGGTTTCAACTACCCAGGTTTAAGGTATTCTTCCTTCAGCTAAAACATGCTTGTGGAACCTAGAGTATGATCAACCATTTGATCGGGAGATGTGTTCAAATATGTCTCAGTTTTCGAACCCTGGTACTCGGTTGCAACATTCCAGACGCTTTACTAACACTCTCCCGACTTGGAGAGTCAGTCCCTTTAACCTCCTGTTTGGCCCAGTTTGCAATTTCTGCGGAAGATGAACAGGAATAGGGAGAACCAATGAGAGACTAGCTGCAGGTGTCAGGACGGGCAAATTTAACTCTCATTTCCCACCAGGAAGAGGAATTAACCAAAGGCTCAGCGTGCCGTGCCGGAACCAGATTAGGGCCTGAAGCCATGCTGCGGTGATGCGGCCAGGTCACAAGAAAGCGAGTTGAAGAAAGGAGCTCAGGGGCACTGTAATTCACAAACTTGCAGAGTTATAAATGACAGCTATTGTCCAAAAATAGACTGAAGTAAGGCTGCCAAGAGGACTTGAAAGCGGGTCAGAATTGCAGGAAACCGATTTCAGGAGGTAGACTGGAATTGCATTGAAAGCATAGGAAAAGAGGCAGAACGTCCACAATGATGCACTTGACCAAAAAGGGCGTATGCGTTTTTTCCTGAATATATTCAGGAAAAAACGCATACGCACTTTTTGGCCAACCAAGCAATTTTGCAAAGGAAATCTGCACTACAATGAAGTCTCACTTCCCCCCGGTCAAAAGGGCCATCTGAAAAAAGTGTAAAATCCAGAAAGGCAGGACAGGCCATGGAGAACTGGGAGCCTTGTTATGCTGATAGGCGGGATGTAAATTGCCAAGAACCACTTGGGCGAAGTGTATGGTGTTTCCTGAAACATCTAAAAAGCAAAGCAACAGAACCTAGGGCAATTCCACTTATGGTCCTATAGCTTAGGGAAATTAAAATCAAAAAGACACAGCCACCCCAAAGTTTGGAACGGCTCTGTTTACAAGAACCTCGTTTACAGTACAAGTTCAACATCGCAGAAAGTGAAAAATGGAGAAAGAAGTTGTGGTATTTACTTACAAAGCAATATCACTCAGCAATGAAATCTGTGTCATCAGGCCCTTAGCAGCACAATGAGTGGATTCAGGTATGATGATTCTAACTGAAATAAGTACACACAGAAAAAGAAACATCATAAGATATCAGTAATACACGGAATGGAAACTTGGCTACACAGGAACTGAATTACAGAACAGAACAGGGTCTCAAATTTAGAAAACCAACTTATGCTTGCTTAAGGGTAAACGTGAGTTGGGGTGCTGCATAAAACCAGAGATTGAAATGAGCACAGATAAAGTTCCTTAAGCCAAATATGGAATAGACAAGAGCTACTCCTTGCTCAACGAAATGAACTCAACACCGCATATTAAACGCCTAAGAATGTACCTGACTAGTAAGTATCTTAAAACCTATGGATTGCTATGTCTCCGAAAGAGAATCAAGCATGTGTACAGGGGCATAAACGCAGCAGTGATAGGATTGGAGAGGTTCGGTGAGCAAATGAAGACCCTTTGAAGTCATATTCCATGGTACCCATTCCACGGGTTTCAACTACCCAGGTTTAATGTATTCTTCCTTCAGCTAAAACATGCATGTGGAACCTAGAGTATGATCAACCATGTGATCGGGAGACGTGTTCAAATATGTCTCAGTTTTCGTACCCTGGTACTCGGGTGCAACATTCCAGACGCTTTACTAACACTCTCCCGACTTGGAGAGTCAGTCCCTTTAACCTCCTGTTTGGCCCAGTTTGCAATTTCTGCGGAAGATGAACAGGAATAGCGAGAACCAATGAGAGACTAGCTGGAGGTGTCTGAACGGGCAAATTTAACTCTCATTTCCCACCAGGAAGAGGAATTAACCAAAGGCTCAGCGTGCCATGCCAGAACCAGATTAGGGCCTGAAGCCATCCTGCGGTGTTGCGGCCAGGTCACAAGAAAGCAAGTTGAAGAAAGGAGCTCAGGGGCACTGTAATTCACAAACCTGCAGAGTTATAAATGACAGCTATCGTCCAAAAATAGACTGAAGTAAGGCTGCCAAGAGGACTTGAAAGCGGGGCAGAATTGCAGGAAACCGATTTCAGGAGGTAGACTGGAATTGCATTGAAAGCATAGGAAAAGAGGCAGAACGTCCACAATGATGCACTTGGCCAAAAAGGGCGTATGCGTTTTTTCCTGAATATATTCAGGAAAAAACGCATACGCCCTTTTTGGCCAACCAAGCAAGCTTGCAAAGAAAATCTGCACTACAATGAAGTCTCACTTCCCCCCGGTCAAAAGGGCCATCTGAAAAAAGTGTAAAATCCAGAAAGGCAGGACAGGCCATGGAGAACTGGGAGCCTTGTTATGCTGATGGGCGGGATGTAAATTGCCAACAACCACTCCAGAGAAGTGTATGGTGTTTCCTGAAACATCTAAAAAACAAAGCAACAGAACCTAGGGCACTTCCACTTATGGTCCTATAGCTTAGGGAAATTAAAATCAAAAAGACACAGCCACCCCAAAGTTTGGAACGCCTCCGTTTACAAGAACCTCGTTTACCGTACAAGTTCAACATCACAGAAAGTGAAAAATGGATAAAGAAGTTGTGGTATTTACTTACAAAGCAATATCACTCAGCAATGAAATCTATGTCATCAGGCCCGTAGCAACATAATGAGTGGATTCAGGTACGATGATTCTAACTGAAATAAGTCACACAGAAAAAGAAACATCATAAGATATCACTAATACACGGAATGTAAACTTGGCTACACAGGAACTGAATTACAGAACAGAACAGGGTCTCAAATTTAGAAAACCAACTTATGCTTGCTTAAGGGGAAAGGTGAGTTGGGGTGCTGCATAAAACCAGAGATTGAAATGAGCACAGATAAAGTTCCTTAAGCTAAATATGGAATAGACAAGAGCTCCTCCTTGCTCAACGAAATGGACTCAACACCGCATATTAAACGCCTAAGAATGTACCTGACTAGTAAGTATCTTAAAACCTATGGATTACTATGTCTCCAAAAGAGAATCAAGTGTGTGTACAGGGGCATAAACGCAGCAGTGATACGATTGGAGAGGTTCCGTGAGCAAATGAAGACCCTTTGAATTTATATTGCATGGTACCCATTACACGGGTCTCAACTCTCCAGGTTTAAGGTATTCTTCCTTCAGCTAAAACATGCATGTGGAACCCAGAGTATGATCAACCATGTGAACGGGAGACGTGTTCAAATATGTCTCAGTTTTCCTCCCCTGGTACTCGGGTACAACATTCCAGACGCTTTACTAACACTCTCCTGACTTGGAGAGTCAGTCCCTTTAACCTCCTGTTTGCCCCAGTTTGCAATTTCTGCAGAAGATGAACAGGAATAGCGAGAACCAATGAGAGGCTAGCTGGAGGTGTCTGGACGGGCAAATTTAACTCTCATTTCCCACCAGGAAGAGGAATTAACCAAAGGCTCAGCATGCCGGGCCGGATCCAGATTAGGGCCTGAAGCCATCCTGCGGTGTTGCGGCCAGGTCACAAGAAAGCGAGTTAAAGAAAGGAGCTCAGGGGCACTGTAATTCACAAACCTGCAGAGTTATAAATGACAGCTATCATCCAAAAATATACTGAAGTAAGGCTGCCAAGAGGACTTGAAAGCGGGGCAGAATTGCAGGAAACCGATTTCAGGAGGTAGACTGGAATTGCATTGAAAGCATAGGAAAAGAGGCAGAACGTCCACAATGATGCACTTGGCCAAAAAGGGCGTATGCGTTTTTTCCTGAATATATTCAGGAAAAAACGCATACGCACTTTTTGGCCAAGCAAGCAAGATTGCAAAGGAAATCTGCACTACAATGAAGTCTCACTTCCCCCCGGTCAAAAGGGCCATCTGAAAAAAGTGTAAAATCCAGAAAGACAGGACAGGCATGGAGAACTGGGAGCCTTGTTATGCTGATGGGCGGGATGTAAATTGCCAACAACCACTCGGGAGAAGTGTATGGTGTTTCCTGAAACATCTAAAAAACAAAGCAACAGAGCCTAGGGCACTTCCACTTATGGTCCTATAGCTTAGGGAAATTAAAATCAAAAAGACACAGCCACCCCAAAGTTTGGGACGCCTCTGTTTACAATAACCTCGTTTACCGTACAAGTTCAATATCACAGAAAGTGAAAAATGGATAAAGAACTTGTGGTACTTACGTACAATGCAGTATCACTCAGCAATGAAATCAATGCCATCAGGCCCGTATCATCATAATGAGTGGATTCAGGTACGATGATTCTAACTGAAATAAGTCACACAGAAAAAGAAACATCATAAGATATCACTAATACACGGAATGTAAACTTGGCTACACAGGAACTGAATTCCAAAACAGAAAAGGGTCTCAAATTTAGAAAACCAACTTATGCTTGCTTAAGGGGAAAGGTGAGTTGGGGTGCTGCATAAAACCAGAGATTGAAATGAGCACAGATAAAGTTCCTTAAGCCAAATATGGAATAGACAAGAGCTACTCCTTGCTCAACGAAATGGACTCAACACCGCATATTAAACGCCTAAGAATGTCCCTGACTAGTAAGTATCTTAAAACCTATGGATTGCTATGTCTCCGAAAGTGAATCAAGCATGTGTTCAGGGGCATAAACGCAGCAGTGATAGGATTGGAGAGGTTCGGTGAGCAAATGAAGACCCTTTGAAGTCATATTGCATGGTACCCATTCCACGGGTTTCAACTACCCAGGTTTAAGGTATTCTTCCTTCAGCTAAAACATGCATGTGGAACCTAGAGTATGATCAGCCATGTGATCGGGAGACGTGTTCAACTATGTCTCAGTTTTCCTCCCCTGGTACTCGGGTGCAACATTCCAGACGCTTTACTAACACTCTCCCCACTTGGAGAGTCAGTCCCTTTAACCTCCTGTTTGGCCCAGTTTGCAATTTCTGTGGAAGATGAACAGGAATAGCGAGAACCAATGAGAGACTAGCTGGAGGTGTCTGGATGGGCAAATTTAACTCTCATTTCCCACCAGGAAGAGGAATTAACCAAAGGCTCCGCATGCCGTGCCAGAAGCAGATCAGGGCCTGAAGCCATCCTGCGGTGTTGCGGCCAGGTCACAAGAAAGCGAGTTGAAGATAGGAGCTCAGGGGCACTGTAATTCACAAACCTGCAGAGTTATAAATGACAGCTATCGTCCAAAAATAGACTGAAGTAAGGCTGCCAAGAGGACTTGAAAGCGGGGCAGAATTGCAGGAAACCGATTTCAGGAGGTAGACTGGAATTGCATTGAAAGCATAGGAAAAGAGGCAGAACGTCCACAATGATGCACTTGGCCAAAAAGGGCGTATGCGTTTTTTCCTGAATATATTCAGGAAAAAACGCATACGCCCTTTTTGGCCAACCAAGCAAGCTTGCAAAGGAAATCTGCACTACAATGAAGTCTCACTTCCCCCCGGTCAAAAGGGCCATCTGAAAAAAGTGTAAAATCCAGAAAGGCAGGACAGGCCATGGAGAACTGGGAGCCTTGTTATGCTGATGGGCGGGATGTAAATTGCCAACAACCACTCGGGAGAAGTGTATGGTGTTTCCTGAAACATCTAAAAAACAAAGCAACAGAGCCTAGGGCACTTCCACTTATGGTCCTATAGCTTAGGGAAATTAAAATCAAAAAGACACAGCCACCCCAAAGTTTGGGACGCCTCTGTTTACAAGAACCTCGTTTACCGTACAAGTTCAATATCACAGAAAGTGAAAAATGGATAAAGAACTTGTGGTACTTACGTACAAAGCAGTATCACTCAGCAATGAAATCTATGTCATCAGGCCCTTAGCAGCACAATGAGTGGATTCAGGTACGATGATTCTAACTGAAATAAGTCACACAGAAAAAGAAACATCATAAGATATCACTAATACACGGAATGTAAACTTGGCTACACAGGAACTGCATTCCAAAACAGAACAGGGTCTCAAATTTAGAAAACCAACTTATGCTTGCTTAAGGGGAAAGGTGAGTTGGGGTGCTGCATAAAACCAGAGATTGAAATGAGCACAGATAAAGTTCCTTAAGCCAAATATGGAATAGACAAGAGGTACTCCTTGCTCAACGAAATGGACTCAAAACGCCATATTAAACGCCTAAGAATGTACCTGGCTAGTAAGTATCTTAAAACCTATGGATTGCTATGTCTCCAAAAGAGAATCAAGCGTGTGTACAGGGGCATAATCGCAGCAGTGATAGGATTGGAGAGGTTCGGTGAGCAAATGAAGACCCTTTGAAGTCATATTGCATGGTACCCATTCCACGGGTTTCAACTACCTAGGTTTAAGGTATTCTTCCTTCATCTAAAACATGCATGTGGAACCTAGAGTATGATCAACCATGTGATTGGGAGACGTGTTCAAATATGTCTCAGTTTTCGTACCCTGGTACTCGGGTGCAACATTCCAGACGCTTTACTAACACTCTCCTGACTTGGAGAGTCGGCACCTTTAAACTCCTGTTTGGCCCAGTTTGCAATTTCTGCGGAAGATGAACAGGAATAGCGAGAACCAATGAGAGACTAGCTGGAGGTGTCTGGACGGGCAAATTTAACTCTGATTTCCCAGCAGGAAGAGGAAATAACCAAAGGCTCAGCGTGCCGTGCCAGAACCAGATTAGGGCCTGAAGCCATCCTGCGGTGTTGCGGCCAGGTCACAAGAAAGCGAGTTGAAGAAAGGAGCTCAGGGGCACTGTAATTCACAAACCTGCAGAGTTATAAATGACAGCTATCGTCCAAAAATAGACTGAAGTAAGGCTGCCAAGAGGACTTGAAAGCGGGGCAGAATTGCAGGAAACCGATTTCAGGAGGTAGACAGGAATTGCATTTGAAGCATAGGAAAAGAGGCAGAACGTCCACAGTGATGCACTTGGCCAAAAAGGGCGTATGCGTTTTTTCCTGAATATATTCAGGAAAAAACGCATACGCCCTTTTTGGCCAACCAAGCAAGCTTGCAAAGGAAATCTGCACTACAATGAAGTCTCACTTCCCCCCGGTCAAAAGGGCCATCTGAAAAAAGTGTAAAATCCAGAAAGGCAGGACAGGCCATGGAGAACTGGGAGCCTTGTTATGCTGATGGGCGGGATGTAAATTGCCAACAACCACTCCAGAGAAGTGTATGGTGTTTCCTGAAACATCTAAAAAACAAAGCAACAGAACCTAGGACAATTCCACTTATGGTCCTATAGCTTAGGGAAATTAAAATCAAAAAGACACAGCCACCCCAAAGTTTGGAATGGCTCTGTTTACAAGAACCTCGTTTACAGTACAAGTTCAACATCGCAGAAAGTGAAAAATGGATAAAGAAGTTGTGGTATTTACTTACAAAGCAATATCACTCACCAATGAAATCTGTGTCATCAGGCCCTTAGCAGCACAATGAGTGGATTCAGGTATGATGATTCTAACTGAAATAAGTCACACAGAAAAAGAAACATCATAAGATATCAGTAATACAAGGAATGGAAACTTGGCTACACAGAAACTGAATTACAGAACAGAACAGGGTCTCAAATTTAGAAAACCAACTTATGCTTGCTTAAGGGGAAAGGTGAGTTGGGGTGCTGCATAAAACCAGAGATTGAAATGAGCACAGATAAAGTTCCTTAAGCCAAATATGGAATAGACAAGAGCTACTCCTTGCTCAACGAAATGGACTCAAAACGCCATATTAAACGCCTAAGAATGTACCTGGCTAGTAAGGATCTTAAAACCTATGGATTGCTATGTCTCCAAAAGAGAATCAAGCGTGTGTACAGGGGCATAAATGCAGCAGTGATAGGATTGGAGAGGTTCGGTGAGCAAATGAAGACCCTTTGAAGTCATATTGCATGGTACCCATTCCACGGGTTTCAACTACCTAGGTTTAAGGTATTCTTCCTTCATCTAAAACATGCATGTGGAACCTAGAGTATGATCAACCATGTGATCGGGAGACGTGTTCAAATATGTCTCAGTTTTCGTACCCTGGTACTCGGGTGCAACATTCCAGACGCTTTACTAACACTCTCCTGACTTGGAGAGTCGGCACCTTTAACCTCCTGTTTGGCCCAGTTTGCAATTTCTGCGGAAGATGAACAGGAATAGCGAGAACCAATGAGAGACTAGCTGGAGGTGTCTGTACGGGCAAATTTAACTCTCATTTCCCACCAGGAAGAGGAAATAACCAAAGGCTCAGCGTGCCATGCCAGAACCAGATTAGGGCCTGAAGCCATCCTGCGGTGTTGCGGCCAGGTCACAAGAAAGCGAGTTGAAGAAAGGAGCTCATGGGCACTGTAATTCACAAACCTGCAGAGTTATAAATGACAGCTATCGTCCAAAAATACACTGAAGTAAGGCTGCCAAGAGGACTTGAAAGTGGGGCAGAATTGCAGGAAACCGATTTCAGGAGGTAGACTGGAATTGCATTGAAAGCATAGGAAAAGAGGCAGAACGTCCACAATGATGCACTTGGCCAAAAAGGGCGTATGCGTTTTTTCCTGAATATATTCAGGAAAAAACGCATACGCCCTTTTTGGCCAACCAAGCAAGCTTGCAAAGGAAATCTGCACTACAATGAAGTCTCACTTCCCCCCGGTCAAAAGGGCCATCTGAAAAAAGTGTAAAATCCAGAAAGGCAGGACAGGCCATGGAGAACTGGGAGCCTTGTTATGCTGATGGGCGGCATGTAAATTGCCAACAGACACTCGGGAGAAGCATATGGTGTTTCCTGAAACATCTAAAAAACAAAGCAACAGAGCCTAGGGCACTTCCACTTATGGTCCTATAGCTTAGGGAAATTAAAATCAAAAAGACACAGCCACCCCAAAGTTTGGGACGCCTCTGTTTACAGGAACCTCGTTTACCGTACAAATTCAATATCACAGAAAGTGAAAAATGGATAAAGAACTTGTGGTACTTATGTACAATGCAGTATCACTCAGCAATGAAATCTATGTCATCAGGCCCATAGCAGCAAAATGAGTGGATTCAGGTACGATGATTCTAACTGAAATAAGTCACACAGAAAAAGAAACATCATAAGATATCAGTAATACACGGAATGTAAACTTGGCTACACAGGAACTGAATTCCAAAACAGAAAAGGGTCTCAAATTTAGAAAACCAACTTATGCTTGCTTAAGGGGAAAGGTGAGTTGGGGTGCTGCATAAAACCAGAGATTGAAATGAGCACAGATAAAGTTCCTTAAGCCAAATATGGAATAGACAAGAGCTACTCCTTGCTCAACGAAATGGACTCAACACCCCATATTAAACGCCTAAGAATGTACCTGACTAGTAAGTATCTTAAAACCTATGGATTGCTATGTCTCCAAAAGAGAATCAAGCGTGTGTACAGTGGCATAAATGCAGCAGTGATAGGATTAGAGAGGTTCGGTGAGCAAATGAAGACCCTTTGAAGTCATATTGCATGGTACCCATTCCACGGGTTTCAACTCTCCAGGTTTAAGGTATTCTTCCTTCAGCTAAAACATGCATGTGGAACCCAGAGTATGATCAACCGTGTGAACGGGAGACGTGTTCAAATATGTCTCAGTTTTCCTCCCCTGGTACTCGGGTGCAACATTCCAGACGCTTTACTAACACTCTCCCTACTTGGAGAGTCAGTGACTTTAACCTCCTGTTTGCCCCAGTTTGCAATTTCTGCGGAAGATGAACAGGAATAGCGAGAACCAATGAGAGACTACCTGGAGGTGTCTGAACGGGCAAATTTAACTCTCATTTCCCACCAGGAAGAGGAATTAACCAAAGGCTCAGCATGCCATGCCGGAACCACATTAGGGCCTGAAGACATCCTGTGGTGTTGCGGCCAGGTCACAAGAAAGCGAGTTGAAGAAAGGAGCTCAGGGGCACTGTAATTCACAAACCTGCAGAGTTATAAATGACAGCTATCGTCCAAAAATAGACTGAAGTAAGGCTGCCAAGAGGACTTGAAAGCGGGGCAGAATTGCAGGAAACCGATTTCAGGAGGTAGACAGGAATTGCATTTCAAGCATAGGAAAAGAGGCAGAACGTCCCCAGTGATGCACTTGGCCAAAAAGGGCGTATGCGTTTTTTCCTGAATATATTCAGGAAAAAACGCATACGCACTTTTTGGCCAACCAAGCAAGCTTGCAAAGGAAATCTGCACTACAATGAAGTCTCACTTCCCCCCGGTCAAAAGGGCCATCTGAAAAAAGTGTAAAATCCAGAAAGGCAGGACAGGCCATGGAGAACTGGGAGCCTTGTTATGCTGATGGGCGGGATGTAAATTGCCAACAGACACTGGGGAGAAGTGTATGGTGTTTCCTGAAACATCTAAAAAACAAAGCAACAGAACCTAGGACAATTCCACTTATGGTCCTATAGCTTAGGGAAATTAAAATCAAAAAGACACAGCCACCCCAAAGTTTGGAATGGCTCTGTTTACAAGAACCTCGTTTACAGTACAAGTTCAACATCGCAGAAAGTGAAAAATGGATAAAGAAGTTGTGGTATTTACTTACAAAGCAATATCACTCAGCAATGAAATCTGTGTCATCAGGCCCTTAGCAGCACAATGAGTGGATTCAGGTACGATGATTCTAACTGAAATAAGTCACACAGAAAAAGAAACATCATAAGATATCACTAATACACGGAATGTAAACTTGGCTACACAGGAACTGAATTCCAAAACAGAACAGGGTCTCAAATTTAGAAAACCAACTTATGCTTGCTTAAGGGGAAAGGTGAGTTGGGGTGCTGCATAAAACCAGAGATTGAAATGAGCACAGATAAAGTTCCTTAAGCCAAATATGGAATAGACAAGAGCTACTCCTTGCTCAACGAAATGGACTCAACACCGCATATTAAACGCCTAAGAATGTACCTGACTAGTAAGTATCTTAAAACCTATGGATTGCTATGTCTCCGAAAGAGAATCAAGCATGTGTACAGGGGCATAAACGCAGCAGTGATAGGATTGCAGAGGTTCGGTGAGCAAATGAAGACCCTTTGAAGTCATATTGCATGGTACCCATTCCACGGGTTTCAACTACCCAGGTTTAAGGTATTCTTCCTTCAGCTAAAGCATGCATGTGGAACCTAGAGTATGATCAACCATGTGATCGGGAGACATGTTCAAATATGTCTCAGTTTTCGTACCCTGGTACTCGGGTGCAACATTCCAGACGCTTTACTAACACTCTCCTGACTTGGAGAGTCAGCGCCTTTAACCTCCTGTTTGGCCCAGTTTGCAATTTCTGCGGAAGATGAACAGGAATAGCGAGAACCAATGAGAGACTAGCTGGAGGTGTCTGTACGGGCAAATTTAACTCTCATTTCCCACCAGGAAGAGGAAATAACCAAAGGCTCAGCGTGCCGTGCCAGAACCAGATTAGGGCCTGAAGCCATCCTGCGGTGTTGCGGCCAGCTCAAAAGAAAGCGAGTTGAAGAAAGGAGCTCAGGGGCACTGTAATTCACAAACCTGCAGAGTTATAAATGACAGCTATCGTCCAAAAATAGACTGAAGTAAGGCTGCCAAGAGGACTTGAAAGCGGGGCAGAATTGCAGGAAACCGATTTCAGGAGGTAGACAGGAATTGCATTTCAAGCATAGGAAAAGAGGCAGAACGTCCACAGTGATGCACTTGGCCAAAAAGGGCGTATGCGTTTTTTCCTGAATATATTCAGGAAAAAACGCATACGCCCTTTTTGGCCAACCAAGCAAGCTTGCAAAGGAAATCTGCACTACAATGAAGTCTCACTTCCCCCCGGTCAAAAGGGCCATCTGAAAAAAGTGTAAAATCCAGAAAGGCAGGACAGGCCATGGAGAACTGGGAGCCTTGTTATGCTGATGGGCGGGATGTAAATTGCCAACAACCACTCGGGAGAAGTGTATGGTGTTTCCTGAAACATCTAAAAAACAAAGCAACAGAACCTAGGGCACTTCCACTTATGGTCCTATAGCTTAGGGAAATTAAAATCAAAAAGACACAGCCACCCCAAAGTTTGGAACGGCTCTGTTTACAAGAACCTCGTTTACAGTGCAAGTTCAACATCGCAGAAAGTGAAAAATGGATAAAGAAGTTGTGGTATTTACTTACAAAGCAAAATCACTCAGCAATGAAATCTGTGTCATCAGGCCCTTAGCAGCACAATGAGTGGATTCAGGTATGATGATTCTAACTGAAATAAGTCACACAGAAAAAGAAACATCATAAGATATCACTAATACACGGAATGTAAACTTGGCTACACAGGAACTGAATTACAGAACAGAACAGGGTCTCAAATTTAGAAAACCAACTTATGCTTGCTTAAGGGGAAAGGTGAGTTGGGGTGCTGCATAAAACCAGAGATTGAAATGAGCACAGATAAAGTTCCTTAAGCCAATTATGGAATAGACAAGAGCTACTCCTTGCTCAACGAAATGGACTCAACACCGCATATTAAACGCCTAAGAATGTACCTGACTAGTAAGTATCTTAAAACCTATGGATTGCTATGTCTCCGAAAGAGAATCAAGCATGTGTACAGGGGCATAAACGCAGCAGTGATAGGATTGCAGTGGTTCTGTGAGCAAATGAAGACCCTTTGAAGTCATATTGCATGGTACCCATTCCACGGGTCTTAACTCTCCAGGTTTTAGGTATTCTTCCTTCAGCTAAAACATGTATGTGGAACCCAAGTATGATCGACCATGTGAACGGGAGACGTGTTCAAATATGTCTCAGTTTTCCTCCCCTGGTACTCGGGTGCAACATTCCAGACGCTTTACTAACACTCTCCCGACTTGGAGAGTCAGTCCCTTTAACCTCCTGTTTGGCCCAGTTTGCAATTTCTGCGGAAGATGAACAGGAATAGCGAGAACCAATGAGAGGCTAGCTGGAGGTGTCTGGACGGGCAAATTTAACTCTCATTTCCCACCAGGAAGAGGAATTAACCAAAGGCTCAGCGTGCCGTGCCGGAACCATATTAGGGCCTGAAGCCATCCTGCGGTGTTGCGGCCAGCTCAAAAGAAAGCGAGTTGAAAATAGGAGCTCAGGGGCACTGTAATTCACAAACCTGCAGAGTTATAAATGACAGCTATCGTCCAAAAATAGACTGAAGTAAGGCTGCCAAGAGGACTTGAAAGCGGGGCAGAATTGCAGGAAACCGATTTCAGGAGGTAGACTGGAATTGCATTGAAAGCATAGGAAAAGAGGCAGAACGTCCACAATGATGCACTTGGCCAAAAAGGGCGTATGCGTTTTTTCCTGAATATATTCAGGAAAAAACGCATACGACCTTTTTGGCCAACCAAGCAAGCTTGCAAAGGAAATCTGCACTACAATGAAGTCTCACTTCCCCCCGGTCAAAAGGGCCATCTGAAAAAAGTGTAAAATCCAGAAAGGCAGGACAGGCCATGGAGAACTGGGAGCCTTCTTATGCTGATGGGCGGGATGTAAATTGCCAACAGACACTTGGGAGAAGTGTATGGTGTTTCCTGAAACATCTAAAAAACAAAGCAACAGAGCCTAGGGCACTGCCACTTATGGTCCTATAGCTTAGGGAAATTAAAAGCAAAAAGACACAGCCACCCCAAAGTTTGGGACGCCTCTGTTTACAAGAACCTCGTTTACCGTACAAGTTCAACATCGCAGAAAGTGAAAAATGGATAAAGAAGTTGTGGTATTTACTTACAAAGCAATATCACTCAGCAATGAAATCTATGTCATCAGGCCCTTAGCAGCACAATGAGTGGATTCAGGTATGATGATTCTAACTGAAATAAGTCTCACAGAAAAAGAAACATCATAAGATATCAGTAATACACGGAATGTAAACTTGGCTACACAGGAACTGAATTACAGAACAGAACAGGGTCTCAAATTTAGAAAACCAACTTATGCTTGCTTAAGGGGAAAGGTGAGTTGGGGTGCTGCATAAAACCCGAGATTGAAATGAGCACAGATAAAGTTCCTTCAGCCAAATATGGAATAGACAAGAGCTACTCCTTGCTCAACGAAATGGACTCAACACCGCATATTAAACGCCTAAGAATGTACCTGACTAGTAAGTATCTTAAAACCTATGGATTGCTATGTCTCCGAAAGAGAATCAAGCATGTGTACAGGGGCATAAACGCAGCAGTGATAGGATGGGAGAGGTTCGTGAGCAAATGAAGACCCTTTGAAGTCATATTGCATGGTACCCATTCCACGGGTTTCAACTACCCAGGTTTAAGGTATTCTTCCTTCAGTTAAAACAGGCATGTGGAACCTAGAGTATGATCAACCATGTGATCGGGAGACGTGTTCAAATATGTCTCAGTTTTCGTACCTGGTACTCGGGTGCAACATTCCAGACGCTTTACTAACACTCTCCCGACTTGGAGAGTCAGTCCCTTTAACCTCCTGTTTGGCCCAGTTTGCAATTTCTGCGGAAGATGAACAGGAATAGCGAGAACCAATGAGAGGCTAGCTGGAGGTGTCTGGACGGGCAAATTTAACTCTCATTTCCCACCAGGAAGAGGAATTAACCAAAGGCTCAGCGTGCCGTGCCGGAACCAGATTAGGGCCTCAAGCCATCCTGCGGTGTTGCGGCCAGCTCAAAAGAAAGCGAGTTGAAGAAAGGAGCTCAGGGGCACTGTAATTCACAAACCTGCAGAGTTATAAATGACAGCTATCGTCCAAAAATATACTGAAGTAAGGCTGCCAAGAGGACTTGAAAGCGGGGCAGAATTGCAGGAAACCGATTTCAGGAGGTAGACTGGAATTGCATTGAAAGCATAGGAAAAGAGGCAGAACGTCCACAATGATGCACTTGGCCAAAAAGGGCGTATGCGTTTTTTCCTGAATATATTCAGGAAAAAACGCATACGCCCTTTTTGGCCAACCAAGCAAGCTTGCAAAGGAAATCTGCACTACAATGAAGTCTCACTTCCCCCGGTCAAAAGGGCCATCTGAAAAAAGTGTAAAATCCAGAAAGGCAGGACAGGCCATGGAGAACTGGGAGCCTTGTTATGCTGATGGGCGGGATGTAAATTGCCAACAGACACTCGGGAGAAGTGTATGGTGTTTCCTGAAACATCTAAAAAACAAAGCAACAGAACCTAGGGCACTTCCACTTATGGTCCTATAGCTTAGGGAAATTAAAATCAAAAAGACACAGCCACCCCAAAGTTTGGAACGGCTCTGTTTACAAGAACCTCGTTTACAGTACAAGTTCAACATCGCAGAAAGTGAAAAATGGATAAAGAAGTTGTGGTATATACTTACAAAGCAATATCACTCAGCAATGAAATCTGTGTCATCAGGCCCTTAGCAGCACAATGAGTGGATTCAGGTATGATGATTCTAACTGAAATAAGTCACACAGAAAAAGAAACATCATAAGATATCAGTAATACACGGAATGTAAACTTGGCTACACAGGAACTGAATTACAGAACAGAACAGGGTCTCAAATTTAGAAAACCAACTTATGCTTGCTTAAGGGGAAATGTGAGTTGGGGTGCTGCATAAAACCAGAGATTGAAATGAGCACAGATAAAGTTCCTTAAGCCAAATATGGAATAGACAAGAGCTACTCCTTGCTCAACGAAATGGACTCAACACCGCATATTAAACGCCTAAGAATGTACCTGACTAGTAAGTATCTTAAAACCTATGTATTGCTAAGTCTCCGAAAGGGAATCAAGCATGTGTACAGGGGCATAAACGCAGCAGTGATAGGATTGGAGAGGTTCGGTGAGCAAATGAAGACCCTTTGAAGTCATATTGCATGGTACCCATTCCACGGGTCTTAACTCTCCAGGTTTAAGGTATTCTTCCTTCAGCTAAAACATGTATGTGGAACCCAAGTATGATCGACCATGTGAACGGGAGACGTGTTCAAATATGTCTCAGTTTTCCTCCCCTGGTACTCGGGTGCAACATTCCAGACGCTTTACTAACACTCTCCCCACTTGGAGAGTCAGCGCCTTTAACCTCCTGTTTGGCCCAGTTTGCAATTTCTGCGGAAGATGAACAGGAATAGCGAGAACCAATGAGAGACTAGCTGGAGGTGTCTGGACGGGCAAATTTAACTCTCATTTCCCAACAGGAAGAGGAAATAACCAAAGGCTCAGCGTGCCGTGCCAGAACCAGATTAGGGCCTGAAGCCATCCTGCGGTGTTGCGGCCAGGTCACAAGAAAGCGAGTTGAAGAAAGGAGCTCAGGGGCACTGTAATTCAAAAACCTGCAGAGTTATAAATGACAGCTATCGTCCAAAAATAGACTGAAGTAAGGCTGCCAAGAGGACTTGAAAGTGGGGCAGAATTGCAGGAAACCGATTTCAGGAGGTAGACTGGAATTGCATTGAAAGCATAGGAAAAGAGGCAGAACGTCCACAATGATGCACTTGGCCAAAAAGGGCGTATGCGTTTTTTCCTGAATATATTCAGGAAAAAACGCATACGCCCTTTTTGGCCAACCAAGCAAGCTTGCAAAGGAAATCTGCACTACAATGAAGTCTCACTTCCCCCCGGTCAAAAGGGCCATCTGAAAAAAGTGTAAAATCCAGAAAGGCAGGACAGGCCATGGAGAACTGGGAGCCTTGTTATGCTGATGGGCGGGATGTAAGTTGCCAACAGACACTTGGGAGAAGTGTATGGTGTTTCCTGAAACATCTAAAAAACAAAGCAACAGAGCCTAGGGCACTTCCACTTATGGTCCTATAGCTTAGGGAAATTAAAATCAAAAAGACACAGCCACCCCAAAGTTTGGGACGCCTCTGTTTACAAGAACCTCGTTTACCATACAAATTCAATATCACAGAAAGTGAAAAATGGATAAAGAACTTGTGGTACTTACGTACAATGCAGTATCACTCAGCAATGAAATCTGTGTCATCAGGCCCTTAGCAGCACAATGAGTGGATTCAGGTACGATGATTCTAACTGAAATAAGTCACACAGAAAAAGAAACATCATAAGATATCACTAATACACGGAATGTAAACTTGGCTACACAGGAACTGAATTCCAAAACAGAACAGGGTCTCAAA
Source organism: Stenella coeruleoalba (assembly GCF_951394435.1). NCBI lineage: Eukaryota > Metazoa > Chordata > Mammalia > Artiodactyla > Delphinidae > Stenella > Stenella coeruleoalba. Next base: position 295,837 of record NW_027646056.1, on the reverse strand, counting down.
TTTAGAAAACCAACTTATGCTTGCTTAAGGGGAAAGGTGAGTTGGGGTGCTGCATAAAACCAGAGATTGAAATGAGCACAGATAAAGTTCCTTAAGCCAAATATGGAATAAACAAGAGCTACTCCTTGCTCAACGAAATGGACTCAACACCGCATATTAAACGCCTAAGAATGTACCTGACTAGTAAGTATCTTAAAACCTATGGATTGCTATGTCTCCGAAAGAGAATCAAGCATGTGTACAGGGGCATAAACGCAGCAGTGATAGGATTGGAGAGGTTCGGTGAGCAAATGAAGACCCTTTGAAGTCATATTGCATGGTACCCATTCCACGGGTTTCAACTACCCAGGTTTTAGGTATTCTTCCTTCAGCTAAAACATGCATGTGGAACCCAGAGTATGATCAACCATGTGATCGGGAGACGTGTTCAAATATGTCTCAGTTTTCCTCCCCTGGTACTCGGGTACAACATTCCAGACGCTTTACTAACACTCTCCCCACTTGGAGAGTCAGCGCCTTTAACCTCCTGTTTGGCCCAGTTTGCAATTTCTGCGGAAGATGAACAGGAATAGCGAGAACCAATGAGAGACTAGCTGGAGGTGTCTGGACGGGCAAATTTAACTCTCATTTCCCACCAGGAAGAGGAAATAACCAGAGGCTCAGCGTGCCGTGCCGGAACCATATTAGGGCCTGAAGCCATCCTGCGATGTTGCGGACAGGTCACAAGAAAGCGAGTTGAAGAAAGGAGCTCAGGGGCACTGTAATTCACAAACCTGCAGAGTTATAAATGACAGCTATCGTCCAAAAATATACTGAAGTAAGGCTGCCAAGAGGACTTGAAAGCGGGGCAGAATTGCAGGAAACCGATTTCAGGAGGTAGACTGGAATTGCATTGAAAGCATAGGAAAAGAGGCAGAACGTCCACAATGAAGCACTTGGCCAAAAAGGGCGTATGCGTTTTTTCCTGAATATATTCAGGAAAAAACGCATACGCCCTTTTTGGCCAACCAAGCAAGCTTGCAAAGGAAATCTGCACTACAATGAAGTCTCACTTCCCCCCGGTCAAAAGGGCCATCTGAAAAAAGTGTAAAATCCAGAAAGGCAGGACAGGCCATGGAGAACTGGGAGCCTTTTTATGCTGATGGGCGGGATGTAAATTGCCAACAGACACTCGGGAGAAGTGTATGGTGTTTCCTGAAACATCTAAAAAACAAAGCAACAGAGCCTAGGGCACTTCCACTTATGGTCCTATAGCTTAGGGAAATTAAAATCAAAAAAACACAGCCACCCCAAAGTTTGGGATGCCTCTGTTTACAAGAACCTCGTTTCCAGTACAAGTTCAACATCGCAGAAAGTGAAAAATGGATAAAGAAGTTGTGGTATTTACTTACAAAGCAATATCACTCAGCAATGAAATCTGTGTCATCAGGCCCTTAGCAGCACAATGAGTGGATTCAGGTATGATGATTCTAACTGAAATAAGTCACACAGAAAAAGAAACATCATAAGATATCAGTAATACACGGAATGTAAACTTGGCTACACAGGAACTGAATTACAGAACAGAACAGGGTCTCAAATTTAGAAAACCAACTTATGCTTGCTTAAGGGTAAAGGTGAGTTGGGGTGCTGCATAAAACCAGAGATTGAAATGAGCACAGATAAAGTTCCTTAAGTCAAATATGGAATAGACAAGAGCTACTCCTTGCTCAACGAAATGGACTCAACACCGCATATTAAACGCCTAAGAATGTACCTGACTAGTAAGTATCGTAAAACCTATGGATTGCTATGTCTCCAAAAGAGAATCAAGCATGTGTACAGGGCCATAAACGCAGCAGTGATAGGATTGGAGAGGTTCGGTGAGCAAATGAAGACCCTTTGAAGTCATATTGCATGGTACCCATTACACGGGTCTAAACTCTCCAGGTTTAAGGTATTCTTCCTTCAGCTAAAACATGCATGTGGAACCTAGAGTATGATCAACCATGTGATCGGGAGACGTGTTCAAATATGTCTCAGTTTTCGTACCCTGGTACTCGGGTGCAACATTCCAGACGCTTTACTAACACTCTCCCGACTTGGAGAGTTATTCCCTTTAACATCCTGTTTGGCCCAGTTTGCAATTTCTGTGGAAGATGAACAGGAATAGCGAGAACCAAAGAGAGGCTAGCTGGAGGTGTCTGGACGGGCAAATTTAACTCTCATTTCCCACCAGGAAGAGGAATTAACCAAAGGCTCACCGTGCCGTGCCGGAACCAGATTAGGGCCTGAAGCCATCCTGCAGTGTTGCGGCCAGCTCAAAAGAAAGCGAGTTGAAGAAAGGAGCTCAGGGGCACTGTAATTCACAAACCTGCAGAGTTATAAATGACAGCTATCGTCCAAAAATATACTGAAGTAAGGCTGCCAAGAGGACTTGAAAGCGGGGCAGAATTGCAGGAAACCGATTTCAGGAGGTAGACTGGAATTGCATTGAAAGCATAGGAAATGAGGCAGAACGTCCACAATGATGCACTTGGCCAAAAAGGGCATATGCGTTTTTTCCTGAATATATTCAGGAAAAAACGCATATGCCCTTTTTGGCCAACCAAGCAAGCTTGCAAAGGAAATCTGCACTACAATGAAGTCTCACTTCCCCCCGGTCAAAAGGGCCATCTGAAAAAAGTGTAAAATCCAGAAAGGCAGGACAGGCCATGGAGAACTGGGAGCCTTGTTATGCTGATGGGCGGGATGTAAATTGCCAACAGACACTCGGGAGAAGTGTATGGTGTTTCCTGAAACATCTAAAAAACAAAGCAACAGAACCTAGGGCACTTCCACTTATGGTCCTATAGCTTAGGGAAATTAAAATCAAAAAGACACAGCCACCCCAAAGTTTGGAACGGCTCTGTTTACAAGAACCTCGTTTACAGTACAAGTTCAACATCGCAGAAAGTGAAAAATGGAGAAAGAAGTTGTGGTATTTACTTACAAAGCAATATCACTCAGCAATGAAATCTGTGTCATCAGGCCCTTAGCAGCACAATGAGTGGATTCAGGTATGATGATTCTAACTGAAATAAGTCACACAGAAAAAGAAACATCATAAGATATCAGTAATACACAGAATGTAAACTTGGCTACACAGGAACTGAATTACAGAACAGAACAGGGTCTCAAATTTAGAAAACCAACTTATTCTTGCTTAAGGGTAAAGGTGAGTTGGGGTGCTGCATAAAACCAGAGATTGAAATGAGCACAGATAAAGTTCCTTAAGCCAAATATGGAATAGACAAGAGCTACTCCTTGCTCAACGAAATGGACTCAAAACCCCATATTAAACGCCTAAGAATGAACCTGACTAGTAAGTATCTTAAAACCTATGGATTGCTATGTCTCCGAAAGAGAATCAAGCATGTGTACAGGGGCATAAACGCAGCAGTGATAGGATTGGAGAGGTTCGGTGAGCAAATGAAGACCCTTTGAAGTCATATTGCATGGTAAGCATTCCACGGGTTTCAACTACCCAGGTTTTAGTTATTCTTCCTTCAGGTAAAACATGCATGTGGAACCCAGAGTATGATCAACCATGTGATCGGGAGACGTGTTCAAATATGTCTCAGTTTTCGTACCCTGGTACTCGGGTGCAACATTCCAGACGCTTTACTAACACTCTCCCGACTTGGAGAGTCAGTCCCTTTAACCTACTGTTTGGCCCAGTTTGCAATTTCTGTGGAAGATGAACAGGAATAGCGAGAACCAATGAGAGGATAGCTGGAGGTGTCTGGACGGGCAAATTTAACTCTCATTTCCCACCAGGAAGAGGAATTAACCAAAGGCTCAGCGTGCCATGCCGGAACCAGATTAGGGCCTGAAGCCATCCTGCGGTGTTGCGGCCAGCTCAAAAGAAAGCGAGTTGAAGAAAGGAGCTCAGGGGCACTGTAATTCACAAACCTGCAGAGTTATAAATGACAGCTATCGTCCAAAAATATACTGAGGTAAGGCTGCCAAGAGGACTTGAAAGCGGGGCAGAATTGCAGGAAACCGATTTCAGGAGGTAGACTGGAATTGCATTGAAAGCATAGGAAAAGAGGCAGAACGTCCACAATGATGCACTTGGCCAAAAAGGGCGTATGCGTTTTTTCCTGAATATATTCAGGAAAAAACGCATACGCCCTTTTTGGCCAACCAAGCAAGCTTGCAAAGGAAATCTGCACTACAATGAAGTCTCACTTCCCCCCGGTCAAAAGGGCCATCTGAAAAAAGTGTAAAATCCAGAAAGGCAGGACAGGCCATGGAGAACTGGGAGCCTTGTTATGCTGATGGGCGGGATGTAAATTGCCAACAGACACTCGGGAGAAGTGTATGGTGTTTCCTGAAACATCTAAAAAACAAAGCAACAGAGCCTAGGGCACTGCCACTTATGGTCCTATAGCTTAGGGAAATTAAAATCAAAAAGACACAGCCACCCCAAAGTTTGGGACGCCTCTGTTTACAAGAACCTTGTTTACAGTACAAGTTCAACATCGCAGAAAGTGAAAAATGGATAAAGAAGTTGTGGTATTTACTTACAAAGCAATATCACTCAGCAATGAAATCTGTGTCATCAGGCCCTTAGCAGCACAATGAGTGGAATCAGGTATGATGATTCTAACTGAAATAAGTCACACAGAAAAAGAAACATCATAAGATATCAGTAATACACGAAATGTAAACTTGGCTACACAGGAACTGAATTACAGAACAGAACAGGGTCTCAAATTTAGAAAACCAACTTATGCTTGCTTAAGGGTAAAGGTGAGTTGGGGTGCTGCATAAAACCAGAGATTGAAATGAGCACAGATAAAGTTCCTTAAGCCAAATATGGAATAGACAAGAGCTACTCCTTGCTCAACGAAATGGACTCAACACCGCATATTAAAAACCTAAGAATGTACCTGACTAGTAAGTATCGTAAAACCTATGGATTGCTATGTCTCCAAAAGAGAATCAAGCATGTGTACAGGGGCATCAATGCAGCAGTGATAGGATTGGAGAGGTTCGGTGAGCAAATGAAGACCCTTTGAAGTCATATTGCATGGTACCCGTTACACGGGTCTCAACTCTCCAGGCTTAAGGTATTCTTCCTTCAGCTAAAACATGCATGTGGAACCCAAGTATGATCAACCATGTTATCGGGAGACGTGTTCAAATATGTCTCAGTTTTCCTCCCCTGGTACTCGGGTGCAACATTCCAGACGCTTTACTAACACTCTCCCGACTTGGAGAGTCAGTCCCTTTAACCTACTGTTTGGCCCAGTTTGCAATTTCTGCGGAAGATGAACAGGAATAGCGAGAACCAATGAGAGGCTAGCTGGAGGTGTCTGGACGGGCAAATTTAACTCTCATTTCCCACCAGAAAGAGGAATTAACCAAAGGCTTAGCGTGCCGTGCCGGAACCAGATTAGGGCCTGAAGCCATCCTGCGGTGTTGCGGCCAGCTCAAAAGAAAGCGAGTTGAAGAAAGGAGCTCAGGGGCACTGTAATTCACAAACCTGCAGAGTTATAAATGACAGCTATCATCCAAAAATATACTGAAGTAAGGCTGCCAAGAGGACTTGAAAGCGGGGCAGAATTGCAGGAAACCGATTTCAGGAGGTAGACTGGAATTGCATTGAAAGCATAAGAAAAGAGGCAGAACGTCCACAATGATGCACTTGGCCAAAAAGGGCGTATGCGTTTTTTCCTGAATATATTCAGGAAAAAACGCATACGCCCTTTTTGGCCAACCAAGCAAGCTTGCAAAGGAAATCTGCACTACAATGAAGTCTCACTTCCCCCCGGTCAAAAGGGCCATCTGAAAAAAGTGTAAAATCCAGAAAGGCAGGACAGGCCATGGAGAACTGGGAGCCTTGTTATGCTGATGGGCGGGATGTAAATTGCCAACAGACACTCGGGAGAAGTGTATGGTGTTTCCTGAAACATCTAAAAAACAAAGCAACAGAGCCTAGGGCACTGCCACTTATGGTCCTATAGCTTAGGGAAATTAAAATCAAAAAGACACAGCCACCCCAAAGTTTGGGACGCCTCTGTTTACAAGAACCTCGTTTACAGTACAAGTTCAACATCGCAGAAAGTGAAAAATGGATAAAGAAGTTGTGGTATTTACTTACAAAGCAATATCACTCAGCAATGAAATCTGTGTCATCAGGCCCTTAGCAGCACAATGAGTGGAATCAGGTATGATGATTCTAACTGAAATGTCACACAGAAAAAGAAACATCATAAGATATCAGTAATACACGGAATGTAAACTTGGCTACACAGGAACTGAATTACAGAACAGAACAGGGTCTCAAATTTAGAAAACCAACTTATGCTTGCTTAAGGGTAAAGGTGAGTTGGGGTGCTGCATAAAACCAGAGATTGAAATGAGCACAGATAAAGTTCCTTAAGCCAAATATGGAATAGACAAGAGCTACTCCTTGCTCAACGAAATGGACTCAACACCGCATATTAAACACCTAAGAATGTACCTGACTAGTAAGTATCGTAAAACCTATGGATTGCTATGTCTCCAAAAGAGAATCAAGCATGTGTACAGGGGCATCAATGCAGCAGTGATAGGATTGGAGAGGTTCGGTGAGCAAATGAAGACCCTTTGAAGTCATATTGCATGGTACCCGTTACACGGGTCTCAACTCTCCAGGCTTAAGGTATTCTTCCTTCAGCTAAAACATGCATGTGGAACCCAAGTATGATCAACCATGTGATCGGGAGACGTGTTCAAATATGTCTCAGTTTTCCTCCCCTGGTACTCGGGTGCAACATTCCAGACGCTTTACTAACACTCTCCCGACTTGGAGAGTCAGTCCCTTTAACCTACTGTTTGGCCCAGTTTGCAATTTCTGCGGAAGATGAACAGGAATAGCGAGAACCAATGAGAGGCTAGCTGGAGGTGTCTGGACGGGTAAATTTAACTCTCATTTCCCACCAGGAAGAGGAATTAACCAAAGGCTCAGCGTGCCGTGCCGGAACCAGATTAGGGCCTGAAGCCATCCTGCGGTGTTGCGGCCAGCTCAAAAGAAAGCGAGTTGAAGAAAGGAGCTCAGGGGCACTGTAATTCACAAACCAGCAGAGTTATAAATGACAGCTATCGTCCAAAAATATACTGAAGTAAGGCTGCCAAGAGGACTTGAAAGCGGGGCAGAATTGCAGGAAACCGATTTCAGGAGGTAGACAGGAATTGCATTTCAAGCATAGGAAAAGAGGCAGAACGTCCACAATGATGCACTTGGCCAAAAAGGGCGTATGCGTTTTTTCCTGAATATATTCAGGAAAAAACGCATACGCCCTTTTTGGCCAACCAAGCAAGCTTGCAAAGGAAATCTGCACTACAATGAAGTCTCACTTCCCCCCGGTCAAAAGGGCCATCTGAAAAAAGTGTAAAATCCAGAAAGGCAGGACAGGCCATGGAGAACTGGGAGCCTTGTTATGCTGATGGGCGGGATGTAAATTGCCAACAGACACTCGGGAGAAGTGTATGGTGTTTCCTGAAACATCTAAAAAACAAAGCAACAGAACCTAGGGCACTGCCACTTATGGTCCTATAGCTTAGGGAAATTAAAATCAAAAAGACACAGCCACCCCAAAGTTTGGAACGGCTCTGTTTACAAGAACCTCGTTTACAGTACAAGTTCAACATCGCAGAAAGTGAAAAATGGATAAAGAAGTTGTGGTATTTACTTACAAAGCAATATCACTCAGCAATGAAATCTGTGTCATCAGGCCCTTAGCAGCACAATGAGTGGATTCAGGTATGATGATTCTAACTGAAATAAGTCACACAGAAAAAGAAACATCATAAGATATCAGTAATACACAGAATGTAAACTTGGCTACACAGGAACTGAATTACAGAACAGAACAGGGTCTCAAATTTAGAAAACCAACTTATTCTTGCTTAAGGGTAAAGGTGAGTTGGGGTGCTGCATAAAACCAGAGATTGAAATGAGCACAGATAAAGTTCCTTAAGCCAAATATGGAATAGACAAGAGCTACTCCTTGTTCAACGAAATGGATTCAAAACCCCATATTAAACGCCTAAGAATGTACCTGACTAGTAAGTATCTTAAAACCTATGGATTGCTATGTCTCCGAAAGAGAATCAAGCATGTGTACAGGGGCATAAACACAACAGTGATAGGATTGGAGAGGTTCGGTGAGCAAATGAAGACCCTTTGAAGTCATATTGCATGGTACCCATTCCACGGGTTTCAACTACCCAGGTTTAAGGTATTCTTCCTTCAGCTAAAACATGCATGTGGAACCTAGAGTATGATCAACCATGTGATCGGGAGACGTGTTCAAATATGTCTCAGTTTTCGTACCCTGGTACTCGGGTGCAACATTCCAGACGCTTTACTAACACTCTCCCGACTTGGAGAGTCAGTCCCTTTAACCTACTGTTTGGCCCAGCTTGCAATTTCTGCGGAAGATGAACAGGAATAGCGAGAACAAATGAGAGGATAGCTGGAGGTGTCTGGACGGGCAAATTTAACTCTCATTTCCCACCAGGAAGAGGAATTAACCAAAGGCTCAGCGTGCCGTGCCGGAAACAGATTAGGGCCTGAAGCCATCCTGCGGTGTTGCGGCCATCTCAAAAGAAAGCGAGTTGAAGAAAGGAGCTCAGGGGCACTGTAATTCACAAACCTGCAGAGTTATAAATGACAGCTATCGTCCAAAAATATACTGAAGTAAGGCTGCCAAGAGGACTTGAAAGCGGGGCAGAATTGCAGGAAACCGATTTCAGGAGGTAGACTGGAATTGCATTGAAAGCATAGGAAAAGAGGCAGAACGTCCACAATGATGCACTTGGCCAAAAAGGGCGTATGCGTTTTTTCCTGAATATATTCAGGAAAAAACGCATACGCCCTTTTTGGCCAACCAAGCAAGCTTGCAAAGGAAATCTGCACTACAATGAAGTCTCACTTCCCCCCGGTCAAAAGGGCCATCTGAAAAAAGTGTAAAATCCAGAAAGGCAGGACAGGCCATGGAGAACTGGGAGCCTTGTTATGCTGATGGGCGGGATGTAAATTGCCAACAGACACTCGGGAGAAGTGTATGGTGTTTCCTGAAACATCTAAAAAACAAAGCAACAGAACCTAGGGCACTGCCACTTATGGTCCTATAGCTTAGGGAAATTAAAATCAAAAAAACACAGCCACCCCAAAGTTTGGGATGCCTCTGTTTACAAGAACCTCGTTTACAGTACAAGTTCAACATCGCAGAAAGTGAAAAATGGATAAAGAAGTTGTGGTATTTACTTACAAAGCAATATCACTCAGCAATGAAATCTGTGTCATCAGGCCCTTAGCAGCACAATGAGTGGATTCAGGTATGATGATTCTAACTGAAATAAGTCACACAGAAAAAGAAACATCATAAGATATCAGTAATACACAGAATGTAAACTTGGCTACACAGGAACTGAATTACAGAACAGAACAGGGTCTCAAATTTAGAAAACAAACTGATGCTTGCTTAAGGGTAAAGGTGAGTTGGGGTGCTGCATAAAACCAGAGATTGAAATGAGCACAGATAAAGTTCCTTAAGTCAAATATGGAATAGAGAAGAGCTACTCCTTGCTCAACGAAATGGACTCAAAACCCCATATTAAACGCCTAAGAATGTACCTGACTAGTAAGTATCTTAAAACCTATGGATTGCTATGTCTCCAAAAGAGAATCAAGCATGTGTACAGGGCCATAAACGCAGCAGTGATAGGATTGGAGAGGTTCGGTGAGCAAATGAAGACCCTTTGAAGTCATATTGCATGGTACCCATTCCACGGGTTTCAACTACCCAGGTTTAAGGTATTCTTCCTTCAGCTAAAACATGCATGTGGAACCTAGAGTATGATCAACCATGTGATCGGGAGACGTGTTCAAATATGTCTCACTTTTCGTACCCTGGTACTCGGGTGCAACATTCCAGACGCTTTACTAACACTCTCCCCACTTGGAGAGTCAGTCCCTTTAACATCCTGTTTGGCCCAGTTTGCAATTTCTGTGGAAGATGAACAGGAATAGCGAGAACCAATGAGAGGCTAGCTGGAGGTGTCTGGACGGGCAAATTTAACTCTCATTTCCCACCAGGAAGAGGAATTAACCAAAGGCTCAGCGTGCCGTACCGGAACCAGATTAGGGCCTGAAGCCATCCTGCGGTGTTGCGGCCAGCTCAAAAGAAAGCGAGTTGAAGAAAGGAGCTAAGGGGCACTGTAATTCACAAACCTGCAGAGTTATAAATGACAGCTATCGTCCAAAAATAGACTGAAGTAAGGCTGCCAAGAGGACTTGAAAGCGGGGCAGAATTGCAGGAAACCGATTTCAGGAGGTAGACTGGAATTGCACTGAAAGCATAGGAAAAGAGGCAGAACGTCCACAATGATGCACTTGGCCAAAAAGGGCGTATGCGTTTTTTCCTGAATATATTCAGGAAAAAACGCATACGCCCTTTTTGGCCAACCAAGCAAGCTTGCAAAGGAAATCTGCACTACAATGAAGTCTCACTTCTCCCCGGTCAAAAGGGCCATCTGAAAAAAGTGTAAAATCCAGAAAGGCAGGACAGGCCATGGAGAACTGGGAGCCTTGTTATGCTGATGGGCGGGATGTAAATTGCCAACAACCACTCGGGAGAAGTGTATGGTGTTTCCTGAAACATCTAAAAAACAAAGCAACAGAACCTAGGGCACTTCCACTTATGGTCCTATAGCTTAGGGAAATTAAAATCAAAAAGACACAGCCACCCCAAAATTTGGAACGGCTCTGTTTACAAGAACCTCATTTACAGTACAAGTTCAACATCGCAGAAAGTGAAAAATGGATAAAGAAGTTGTGGTATTTACTTACAAAGCAATATCACTCAGCAATGAAATCTGTGTCACAAGGCCCTTAGCAGCACAATGAGTGGATTCAGGTATGATGATTCTAACTGAAATAAGTCACACAGAAAAAGAAACATCATAAATATCAGTAATACACGGAATGTAAACTTGGCTACACAGGAACTGAATTACAGAACAGAACAGGGTCTCAGATTTAGAAAACCAACTTATGCTTGCTTAAGGGTAAAGGTGAGTTGGGGTGCTGCATAAAACCAGAGATTGAAATGAGCACAGATAAAGTTCCTTAATTCAAATATGGAATAGACAAGAGCTACTCCTTGCTCAATGAAATGGACTCAACACCGCATATTAAACGCCTAAGAATGTACCTGACTAGTAAGTATCTTAAAACCTATGGATGGCTATGTCTCCGAAAGAGAATCAAGCATGTGTACAGGGGCATAAACGCAGCAGTGATAGGATTGGAGAGGTTCGGTGAGCAAATGAAGACCCTTTGAAGTCATATTGCATGGTACCCATTCCACGGGTTTCAACTACCCAGGTTTAAGGTATTCTTCCTTCAGCTAAAACATGCATGTGGAACCCAGAGTATGATCAACCATGTGATCGGGAGACGTGTTCAAATATGTCTCAGTTTTCCTCCCCTGGTACTCGGGTGCAACATTCCAGACGCTTTACTAACACTCTCCCCACTTGGAGAGTCAGCGCCTTTAACTTCCTGTTTGGCCCAGTTTGCAATTTCTGCGGAAGATGAACAGGAATAGCGAGAACCAATGAGAGGCTAGCTGGAGGTGTCTGGACGGGCAAATTTAACTCTCATTTCCCACCAGGAAGAGGAAATAACCAAAGGCTCAGCATGCCGTACCGGAACCAGATTAGGGCCTGAAGCCATCCTGCGGTGTTGCGGCCAGCTCAAAAGAAAGCGAGTTGAAGAAAGGAGCTCAGGGGCACTGTAATTCACAAACCTGCAGAGTTATAAATGACAGCTATCGTCCAAAAATAGACTGAAGTAAGGCTGCCAAGAGGACTTGAAAGCGGGGCAGAATTGCAGGAAACCGATTTCAGGAGGTAGACTGGAATTGCATTGAAAGCATAGGAAAAGAGGCAGAACGTCCACAATGATGCACTTGGCCAAAAAGGGCGTATGCGTTTTTTCCTGAATATATTCAGGAAAAAACGCATACGCCCTTTTTGGCCAACCAAGCAAGCTTGCAAAGGAAATCTGCACTACAATGAAGTCTCACTTCCCCCCGGTCAAAAGGGCCATCTGAAAAAAGTGTAAAATCCAGAAAGGCAGGACAGGCCATGGAGAACTGGGAGCCTTGTTATGCTGATGGGTGGGATGTAAATTGCCAACAGCCACTAGGGAGAAGTGTATGGTGTTTCCTGAAACATCTAAAAAACAAAGCAACAGAGCCTAGGGCACTTCCACTTATGGTCCTATAGCTTAGGGAAATTAAAATCAAAAAGACACAGCCACCTCAAAGTTTGGGACGCCTCTGTTTACAAGAACCTCGTTTACCGTACAAATTCAATATCACAGAAAGTGAAAAATGGATAAAGAACTTGTGGTACTTACGTACAATGCAGTATCACTCAGCAATGAAATCTGTGTCATCAGGCCCGTAGCAGCACAATGAGTGGATTCAGGTACGATGATTCTACCTGAAATAAGTCACACAGAAAAAGAAACATCATAAGATATCACTAATACACGGAATGTAAACTTGGCTACACAGGAACTGCATTCCAAAACAGAACAGGGTCTCAAATTTAGAAAACCAACTTATGCTTGCTTAAGGGTAAAGGTGAGTTGGGGTGCTGCATAAAACCAGAGATTGAAATGAGCACAGATAAAGTTCCTTAAGCCAAATATGGAATAGACAAGAGCTACTCCTTGCTCAACGAAATGGACTCAACACCGCATATTAAACGCCTAAGAATGTACCTGACTAGTAAGTATCGTAAAACCTATGGATTGCTATGTCTCCAAAAGAGAATCAAGCGTGTGTACATGGGCATAAACGCAGCAGTGATAGGATTGGAGAGGTTCGGTGAGCAAATGAAGACCCTTTGAATTCATATTGCATGGTACCCATTACACGGGTCTCAACTCTCCAGGTTTAAGGTATTCTTCCTTCAGCTAAAACATGCATGTGGAACCCAGAGTATGATCAACCATGTGAACGGGAGACGTGTTCAAATATGTCTCAGTTTTCCTCCCCTGGTACTCGGGTGCAACATTCCAGACGCTTTACTAACACTCTCCCCACTTAGAGAGTCAGCGCCTTTAACCTCCTGTTTGGCCCAGTTTGCAATTTCTGCGGAAGATGAACAGGAATAGCGAGAACCAATGAGAGACTAGCTGGAGGTGTCTGGACGGGCAAATTTAACTCTCATTTCCCACCAGGAAGAGGAAATAACCAAAGGCTCAGCGTGCCGTGCCGGAACCATATTAGGGCCTGAAGCCATCCTGCGGTGTTGCGGCCAGCTCAAAAGAAAGCAAGTTGAAGAAAGGAGCTCAGGGGCACTGTAATTCACAAACCTGCAGAGATATAAATGACAGCTATCGTCCAAAAATAGACTGAAGTAAGGCTGCCAAGAGGACTTGAAAGCGGGGCAGAATTGCAGGAAACCGATTTCAGGAGGTAGACTGGAATTGCATTGAAAGCATAGGAAAAGAGGCAGAACGTCCACAATGATGCACTTGGCCAAAAAGTGCGTATGCGTTTTTTCCTGAATATATTCAGGAAAAAACGCATACGCCCTTTTTGGCCAACCAAGCAAGCTTGCAAAGGAAATGTGCACTACAATGAAGTCTCACATCCCCCCGGTCAAAAGGGACATCTGAAAAAAGTGTAAAATCCAGAAAGGCAGGACAGGCCATGGAGAACTGGGAGCCTTGTTATGCTGATGGGCGGGATGTAAATTGCCAACAACCACTCGGGAGAAGTGTATGGTGTTTCCTGAAACATCTAAAAAAAAAAGCAACAGAGCCTAGGGCACTGCCACTTATGGTCCTATAGCTTAGGGAAATTAAAATCAAAAAGACACAGCCACCCCAAAGTTCGGAACGGCTCTGTTTACAAGAACCTCGTTTACAGTACAAGTTCAACATCGCAGAAAGTGAAAAATGGATAAAGAATTCGTGGTATTTACTTACAAAGCAATACCACTCAGCAATGAAATCTGTGTCATCAGGCCCTTAGCAGCACAATGAGTGGATTCAGGTATGATGATTCTAACTGAAATAAGTCACACAGAAAAAGAAACATCATAAGATATCAGTAGTACACGGAATGTAAACTTGGCTACACAGGAACTGAATTACAGAACAGAACAGGGTCTCAAATTTAGAAAACCAACTTATGCTCGCTTAAGGGGAAAGGTGAGTTGGGGTGCTGCATAAAACCAGAGATTGAAATGAGCACAGATAAAGTTCCTTAAGCCAAATATGGAATAGACAAGAGCTACTCCTTGCTCAACGAAATGGACTCAACACCCCATATTAAACGCCTAAGAATGTACCTGACTAGGAAGTATCTTAAAACCTATGGATTGCTATGTCTCCGAAAGAGAATCAAGCATGTGTACAGGGGCATAAACACAGCAGTGATAGGATTGGAGAGGTTCGGTGAGCAAATGAAGACCCTTTGAAGTCATATTGCATGGTACCCATTCCACGGGTTTCAACTACCCAGGTTTAAGGTATTCTTCCTTCAGCTAAAACATGCATGTGGAACCTAGAGTATGATCAACCATTTGATCGGGAGACGTGTTCAAATATGTCTCAGTTTTCATACCCTGGTACTCGGGTGCAACATTCCAGACGCTTTACTAACACTCTCCCGACTTGGAGAGTCAGTCCCTTTAACCTCCTGTTTGGCCCAGTTTGCAATTTCTGCGGAAGATGAACAGGAATAGCGAGAACCAATGAGAGACTACCTGGAGGTGTCTGAACGGGCAAATTTAACTCTCATTTCCCACCAGGAAGAGGAAATAACCAAAGGCTCAGCGTGCCGTGCCAGAACCAGATTAGGGCCTGAAGCCATCCTGCGGTGTTGCGGCCAGGTCACAAGAAAGCGAGTTGAAGAAAGGAGCTCAGGGGCACTGTAATTCACAAACCTGCAGAGTTATAAATGACAGCTATCGTCCAAAAATAGACTGAAGTAAGGCTGCCAAGAGGACTTGAAAGCGGGGCAGAATTGCAGGAAACCGATTTCAGGAGGTAGACTGGAATTGCATTTCAAGCATAGGAAAAGAGGCAGAACGTCCACAATGATGCACTTGGCCAAAAAGGGCGTATGCGTTTTTTCCTGAATATATTCAGGAAAAAACGCATACGCACTTTTTGGCCAACCAAGCAATCTTGCAAAGGAAATCTGCACTACAATGAAGTCTCACTTCCCCCCGGTCAAAAGGGCCATCTGAAAAAAGTGTAAAATCCAGAAAGGCAGGACAGGCCATGGAGAACTGGGAGCCTTGTTATGCTGATGGGCGGGATGTAAATTGCCAACAGACACTCGGGAGAAGTGTATGGTGTTTCCTGAAACATCTAAAAAACAAAGCAACAGAGCCAAGGGCACTTCCACTTATGGTCCTATAGCTTAGGGAAATTAAAATCAAAAAGACACAGCCACCCCAAAGTTTGGGACGCCTCTGTTTACAAGAACCTCGTTTATCGTACAAGTTCAATATCACAGAAAGTGAAAAATGGATAAAGAACTTGTGGTACTTACGTACAATGCAGTATCACTCAGCAATGAAATCTATGTCATCAGGCCCGTAGCAGCATAATGAGTGGATTCAGGTACGATGATTCTAACTGAAATAAGTCACACAGAAAAAGAAATATCATAAGATATCAGTAATACACGGAATGTAAACTTGGCTACACAGGAACTGAATTACAGAACAGAACAGGGTCTCAAATTTAGAAAACCAACTTATGCTTGCTTAAGGGTAAAGGTGAGTTGGGGTGCTGCATAAAACCAGAGATTGAAATGAGCACAGATAAAGTTCCTTAAGCCAAATATGGAATAGACAAGAGCTACTCCTTGCTCAACGAAATGGACTCAACACCGCATATTAAACGCCTAAGAATGTACCTGACTAGTAAGTATCTTAAAACCTATGGATTGCTATGTCTCCGAAAGAGAATCAAGCATGTGTACAGGGGCATAAACGCAGCAGTGATAGGATTGGAGAGGTTCGGTGAGCAAATGAAGACCCTTTGAAGTCATATTGCATGGTACCCATTCCACGGGTCTTAACTCTCCAGGTTTAAGGTATTCTTCCTTCAGCTAAAACATGTATGTGGAACCCAAGTATGATCGACCATGTGAACGGGAGACGTGTTCAAATATGTCTCAGTTTTCCTCCCCTGGTACTCGGGTGCAACATTCCAGACGCTTTACTAACACTCTCCCCACTTAGAGAGTCAGCGCCTTTAACCTCCTGTTTGGCCCAGTTTGCAATTTCTGCGGAAGATGAACAGGAATAGCGAGAACCAATGAGAGACTAGCTGGAGGTGTCTGGACGGGCAAATTTAACTCTCATTTCCCACCAGGAAGAGGAAATAACCAAAGGTTCAGCGTGCCGTGCCGGAACCATATTAGGGCCTGAAGCCATCCTGCAGTGTTGCGGCCAGGTCACAAGAAAGCGAGTTGAAGAAAGGAGCTCAGGGGCACTGTAATTCACAAACCTGCAGAGTTATAAATGACAGCTATCGTCCAAAAATAGACTGAAGTAAGGCTGCCAAGAGGACTTGAAAGCGGGGCAGAATTGCAGGAAACCGATTTCAGGAGGTAGACTGGAATTGCATTGAAAGCATAGGAAAAGAGGCAGAACGTCCACAATGATGCACTTGGCCAAAAAGGACGTATGCGTTTCTTCCAGAATATATTCAGGAAAAAACGCATACGCCCTTTTTGGCCAACCAAGCAAGCTTGCAAAGGAAATGTGCACTAAAATGAAGTCTCACTTCCCCCCGGTCAAAAGGGCCATCTGAAAAAAGTGTAAAATCCAGAAAGGCAGGACAGGCCATGGAGAACTGGGAGCCTTGTTATGCTGATGGGTGGGATGTAAATTGCCAACAACCACTCGGGAGAAGTGTATGGTGTTTCCTGAAACATCTAAAAAACAAAGCAACAGAACCTAGGGCACTGCCACTTATGGTCCTATAGCTTAGGGAAATTAAAATCAAAAAGACACAGCCACCCCAAAGTTTGGAACGGCTCTGTTTACAAGAACCTCATTTACCGTACAAGTTCAACATCGCAGAAAGTGAAAAATGGATAAAGAAGTTGTGGTATTTACTTACAAATCAATATCACTCAGCAATGAAATCTGTGTCATCAGGCCCTTAGCAGCACAATGAGTGGATTCAGGTATGATGATTCTAACTGAAATAAGTCACACAGAAAAAGAAACATCATAAGATATCAGTAATACACGGAATGTAAACTTGGCTACACAGGAACTGAATTACAGAACAGAACAGGGTCTCAAATTTAGAAAACCAACTTATTCTTGCTTAAGAGTAAAGGTGAGTTGGGGTGCTGCATAAAACCAGAGATTGAAATGAGCACAGATAAAGTTCCTTAAGCCAAATATGGAATAGAGAAGAGCTACTCCTTGCTCAACAAAATGGACTCAACACCCCATATTAAACGCCTAAGAATGTACCTGACTAGTAAGTATCTTAAAACCTATGGATTGCTATGTCTCCAAAAGAGAATCAAGCATGTGTACAGGGGCATAAACGCAGCAGTGATAGGATTGGAGAGGTTCGGTGAGCAAATGAAGACCCTTTAAATTCATATTGCATGGTACCCATTCCACGGGTTTCAACTACCCAGGTTTAAGGTATTCTTCCTTCAGCTAAAACATGCATGTGGAAACCAGAGTATGATAAACCATTTGATCGGGAGACGTGTTCAAATATGTCTCAGTTTTCGTACCCTGGTACTCGGGTGCAACATTCCAGACGCTTTACTAACACTCTCCCGACTTGGAGAGTCAGTCCCTTTAACCTCCTGTTTGGCCCAGTTTGCAATTTCTGCGGAAGATGAACAGGAATAGCGAGAACCAATGAGAGACTAGCTGGAGGTGTCTGAACGGGCAAATTTAACTCTCATTTCCCACCAGGAAGAGGAATTAACCAAAGGCTCAGCGTGCCGTGCCAGAAGCAGATTAGGGCCTGAAGCCATCCTGCGGTGTTGCGGTCAGGTCACAAGAAAGCGAGTTGAAGAAAGGAGCTCAGGGGCACTGTAATTCACAAACCTGCAGAGTTATAAATGACAGCTATCGTCCAAAAATAGACTGAAGTAAGGATGCCAAGAGGACTTGAAAGCGGGGCAGAATTGCAGGAAACCAATTTCAGGAGATAGACTGGAATTGCATTGAAAGCATAGGAAAAGAGGCAGAACGTCCACAATGATGCACTTGGCCAAAAAGGGCGTATGCGTTTATTCCTTAATATATTCAGGAAAAAACGCATACGCCCTTTTTGGCCAACCAAGCAAGCTTGCAAAGGAAATCTGCACTACAATGAAGTCTCACTTCCCCCCGGTCAAAAGGGCCATCTGAAAAAAGTGTAAAATCCAGAAAGGCAGGACAGGCCATGGAGAACTGGGAGCCTTGTTATGCTGATGGGCGGGATGTAAATTGCCAACAACCACTCGGGAGAAGTGTATGGTGTTTCCTGAAACATCTAAAAAACAAAGCAACAGAGCCTAGGGCACTTCCACTTATGGTCCTATAGCTTAGGGAAATTAAAATCAAAAAGACACAGCCACCCCAAAGTTTGGGACGCCTCTGTTTACAAGAACCTCGTTTACCGTACAAGTTCAATATCACAGAAAGTGAAAAATGGATAAAGAACTTGTGGTACTTACGTACAATACAGTATCACTCAGCAATGAAATCTATGTCATCAGGCCCGTAGCAGCATAATGAGTGGATTCAGGTACGATGATTCTAACTGAAATAAGTCACACAGAAAAAGAAACATCATAAGATATCAGTAATACACGGAATGTAAACTTGGCTACACAGGAACTGAATTACAGAACAGAACAGGGTCTCAAATTTAGATAACAAACTTATGCTTGCTTATGGGGAAAGGTGAGTTGGGGTGCTGCATAAAACCAGAGATTGAAATGAGCACAGATAAAGTTCCTTAAGCCAAATATGGAATAGACAAGAGCTACTCCTTGCTCAACGAAATGGACTCAACACCCCATATTAAACGCCTAAAAATGTACCTGTCTAGTAAGTATCTTAAAACCTATGGATTGCTATGTCTCCAAAAGAGAATCAAGCGTGTGTACAGGGGCATAAACGCAGCAGTGATAGGATTGGAGAGGTTCGGTGACCAAATGAAGACCGTTTGAAGTCATATAGCATGGTACCCATTCCACGGGTCTCAACTCTCCAGGTTTAAGGTATTCTTCCTTCAGCTAAAACATGCCTGTGGAACCCAGAGTATGATCAACCGTGTGAACGGGAGATGTGTTCAAATATGTCTCAGTTTTCCTCCCCTGATACTCGGCTGCAACATTCCAGGCACTTTACTAACACTCTCCCTACTTGGAGAGTCAGTCCCTTTAACCTCCTGTTTGGCCCAGTTTGCAATTTCTGCGGAAGATGAACAGGAATAGCGAGAACCAATGAGAGGCTAGCTGGAGGTGTCTGGACGGGCAAATTTAACTCTCATTTCCCACCAGGAAGAGGAATTAACCAAAGGCTCAGCGTGCCGTGCCGGAACCAGATTAGGGCCTGAAGCCATCCTGCGGTGTTGCGGTCAGGTCACAAGAAAGCGAGTTGAAGAAAGGAGCTCAGGGGCACTGTAATTCACAAACCTGCAGAGTTATAAATGACAGCTATCGTCCAAAAATAGACTGAAGTAAGGCTGCCAAGAGGACTTGAAAGCGGGGCAGAATTGCAGGAAACCGATTTCAGGAGGTAGACTGGAATTGCATTGAAAGCATAGGAAAAGAGGTAGAACGTCCACAATGATGCACTTGGCCAAAAAGGGCGTATGCGTTTTTTCCTGAATGTATTCAGGAAAAAACGCATACGACCTTTTTGGCCAACCAAGCAAGCTTGCAAAGGAAATCTGCACTACAATGAAGTCTCACTTCCCCCCGGTCAAAAGGGCCATCTGAAAAAAGTGTAAAATCCAGAAAGGCAGGACAGGCCATGGAGAACTGGGAGCCTTGTTATGCTGATGGGCGGGATGTAAATTGCCAACAGACACTTGGGAGAACTGTATGGTGTTTCCTGAAACATCTAAAAAACAAAGCAACAGAGCCTAGGGCACTGCCACTTATGGTCCTATAGCTTAGGGAAATTAAAATCAAAAAGACACAGCCACCCCAAAGTTTG
The DNA here is from genome assembly GCF_951394435.1 of Stenella coeruleoalba. Classification (NCBI taxonomy): domain Eukaryota; kingdom Metazoa; phylum Chordata; class Mammalia; order Artiodactyla; family Delphinidae; genus Stenella; species Stenella coeruleoalba. The sequence goes on along the minus strand of NW_027646056.1, from coordinate 275,584 downwards.
GGACGCCTCTGTTTACAAGAACCTCGTTTACAGTACAAGTTCAACATCGCAGAAAGTGAAAAATGGATAAAGAAGTTGTGGTATTTACTTACAAAGCAATATCACTCAGCAATGAAATCTGTGTCATCAGGCCCTTAGCAGCACAATGAGTGGATTCAGCTATGATGATTCTAACTGAAATAAGTCACACAGAAAAAGAAACATCATAAGATATCAGTAATACACGGAATGTAAACTTGGCTACACAGGAACTGAATTACAGAACAGAACAGGGTCTCAAATTTAGAAAACCAACTTATGCTTGCTTAAGGGGAAAGGTGAGTTGGGGTGCTGCATAAAACCAGAGATTGAAATGAGCACAGATAAAGTTCCTTAAGCCAAATATGGAATAGACAAGAGCTACTCCTTGCTCAACGAAATGGACTCAACACCCCATATTAAACACCTAAGAATGTACCTGACTAGTAAGTATCTTAAAACCTATGGATTGCTATGTCTCCGAAAGAGAATCAAGCATGTGTACAGGGGCATAAACGCAGCAGTGATAGGATTGGAGAGGTTCGGTGAGAAAATGAAGACCCTTTGAAGTCATATTGCATGGTACCCATTCCACGGGTCTCAACTCTGCAGGTTTAAAGTATTCTTCCTTCAGCTAAAACATGCATGTGGAACCTAGAATATGATCAACCATTTGATCGGGAGACGTGTTCAAATATGTCTCAGTTTTCGTACCCTGGTACTCGGGTGCAACATTCCAGACGCTTTACTAACACTCTCCCCACTTGGAGAGTCAACGCCTTTAACCTCCTGTTTGGCCCAGTTTGCAATTTCTGCGGAAGATGAACAGGAATAGCGAGAACCAATGAGAGACTAGCTGGAGGTGTCTGGACGGGCAAATTTAACTCTCATTTCCCACCAGGAAGAGGAAATAACCAAAGGCTCAGCGTGCCGTGCCGGAACCAGATTAGGGCCTGAAGCCATCCTGCGGTGTTGCGGTCAGGTCACAAGAAAGCGAGTTGAAGAAAGGAGCTCAGGGGCACTGTAATTCACAAACCTGCAGAGTTATAAATGACAGCTATCGTCCAAAAATAGACTGAAGTAAGGCTGCCAAGAGGACTTGAAAGCGGGGCAGAATTGCAGGAAACCGATTTCAGGAGGTAGACTGGAATTGCATTGAAAGCATAGGAAAAGAGGCAGAACGTCCACAATGATGCACTTGGCCAAAAAGGGCGTATGCGTGTTTTCCTGAATATATTCAGGAAAAAACGCATACGCCCTTTTTGGCCAACCAAGCAAGCTTGCAAAGGAAATCTGCACTACAATGAAGTCTCACTTCCCCCCGGTCAAAAGGGCCATCTGAAAAAAGTGTAAAATCCAGAAAGGCAGGACAGGCCATGGAGAACTGGGAGCCTTGTTATGCTGATGGGCGGGATGTAAATTGCCAACAGACACTCGGGAGAAGTGTATGGTGTTTCCTGAAACATCTAAAAAACAAAGCAACAGAGCCTAGGGCACTTCCACTTATGGTCCTATAGCTTAGGGAAATTAAAATCAAAAAGACACAGCCACCTCAAAGTTTGGGACGCCTCTGTTTACAAGAACCTCATTTACCGTACAAGTTCAATATCACAGAAAGTGAAAAATGGATAAAGAACTTGTGGTACCTACGTACAATGCAGTATCACTCAGCAATGAAATCTATGTCATCAGGCCCGTAGCTGCATAATGAGTGGATTCAGGTACGATGATTCTAACTGAAATAAGTCACACAGAAAAAGAAACATCATAAGATATCACGAATACACGGAATGTAAACTTGGCTACACAGGAACTGAATTCCAAAACACAACAGGGTCTCAAATTTAGAAAACCAACTTATGCTTCCATAGGGGATAGGTGAGTTGGGGTGCTGCATAAAACCAGAGATTGAAATGAGCACAGATAAAGTTCCTTAAGCCAAATATGGAATAGACAAGAGCTACTCCTTGCTCAACGAAATGGACTCAACACACCATACTAAACGCCTAAGAATGTACCTGACTAATAAGTACCTTAAAACCTATGGATTGCTATGTCTCCAAAAGAGAATCAAGCGTGTGTACAGGGGCATAAACGCAGCAGTGATAGGATTGGAGAGGTTCGGTGAGCATATGAAGACCCTTTGAAGTCGTATTGCATGGTACCCATTCCACGGGTCTCAACTCTGCAGTTTTAAGGTATTCTTCCTTCAGCTAAAACATGCATGTGGAACCCAGAGTATGATCAACCGTGTGAACGGGAGACGTGTTCAAATATGTCTCAGTTTTCCTCCCCTGGTACTCGGGTGCAACATTCCAGACGCTTTACTAACACTCTCCCCACTTGGAGAGTCAGCGCCTTTAACCTCCTGTTTGGCCCAGTTTGCAATTTCTGCGGAAGATGAACAGGAATAGCGAGAACCAATGAGACACTAGCTGGAGGTGTCTGGACGGGCAAATTTAACTCTCATTTCCCACCAGCAAGAGGAAATAACCAAAGGCTCAGCGTGCCGTGCCGGAACCAGATTAGAGCCTGAAGCCATCCTGCGGTGTTGCGGCCTGCTCAAAAGAAAGCGAGTTGAAGAAAGGAGCTCAGGGGCACTGTAATTCACAAACCTGCAGAGTTATAAATGACTGCTATCGTCCAAAAATATACTGAAGTAAGGCTGCCAAGAGGACTTGAAGGCGGGGCAGAATTGCAGGAAACCGATTTCAGGAGGTAGACTGGAATTGCATTGAAAGCATAGGAAAAGAGGCAGAACGTCCACAATGATGCACTTGGCCAAAAAGGGCGTATGCGTTTTTTCCTGAATATATTCAGGAAAAAACGCATACGCCCTTTTTGGCCAACCAAGCAAGCTTGCAAAGGAAATCTGCACTACAATGAAGTCTCACTTCCCCCCGGTCAAAAGGGCCATCTGAAAAAAGTGTAAAATCCAGAAAGTCAGGACAGGCCATGGAGAACTGGGAGCCTTGTTATGCTGATGGGCGGGATGTAAATTGCCAACAGACACTCGGGGAGAAGTGTATGGTGTTTCCTGAAACATCTAAAAAACAAAGCAACAGAGCCTAGGGCACTTCCACTTATGGTCCTATAGCTTAGGGAAATTAAAATCAAAAAGACATGGCCACCCCAAAGTTGGGGACGCCTCTGTTTACAAGAACCTCATTTACCGTACAAGTTCAATATCACAGAAAGTGAAAAATGGATAAAGAACATGTGGTACTTACGTACAATGCAGTATCACTCAGCAATGAAATCTATGTCATCAGGCCCGTAGCAGCATAATGAGTGGATTCAGGTACGATGATTCTAACTGAAATAAGTCACACAGAAAAAGAAGCATCATAAAATATCACTAATACACAGAATGTAAACTTGGCTACACAGGAACTGAATTCCAAAACAGAACAGGGTCTCAAATTTAGAAAAGCAACTTATGCTTGCTTAAGGGGAAAGGTGAGTTGGGTTGCTGCATAAAACCAGAGATTGAATTGAGCACAGATAAAGTTCCTTAAGTCAAATATGGAATACACAAGAGCTACTCCTTGCTCAACGAAATGGACTCAACACCCCATATTAAACGCCTAAGAATGTACCTGACTAGTAAGTATCTTAAAACCTATGGATTGCTATGTCTCCAAAAGAGAATCAAGCGTGTGTACAGGGGCGTAAATGCAGCAGTGATAGGATTGGAGAGGTTCAGTGAGCAAATGAAGACCCTTTGAAGTCATATTTCATGGTACCCATTCCACGGGTCTCAACTCTGCAGGTTTAAAGCATTCTTCCTTCAGCTAAAACATGCATGTGGAACCCAGAGTATGATCAACCGTGTGAATGGGAGACGTGTTCAACTATGTCTCAGTTTTTCTCCCCTGGTACTCGGGTGCAACATTCCAGACGCTTTACTAACACTCTCCCCACTTGGAGAGTCAGTGCCTTTAACCTCCTGTTTGGCCCAGTTTGCAATTTCTGCGGAAGATGAACAGGAATAGCGAGAACCAATGAGAGACTAGCTGGAGGTGTCTGGACGGGCAAATTTAACTCTCATTTCCCACCAGGATGAGGAAATAACCAAAGGCTCAGCGTGCTGTGCCGGAACCAGATTAGGGCCTGAAGCCATCCTGCGGTGTTGCGGCCAGGTCAAAAGAAAGCGAGTTGAAGAAAGGAGCTCAGGGGCACTGTAATTCACAAACATGCAGAGTTATAAATGACAGCTATCGTCCAAAAATATACTGAAGTAAGGCTGCCAAGAGGACTTGAAAGCGGGGCAGAATTGCAGGAAACCGATTTCAGGAGGATAGACTGGAATTGCATTTCAAGCATAGGAAAGGAGGCAGAACGTCCACAATGATGCACTTGGCCAAAAAGGGCGTATGCGTTTTTTCCTGAATATATTCAGGAAAAAACGCATACGCCCTTTTTGGCCAACCAAGCAAGCTTGCAAAGGAAATCTGCACTACAATGAAGTCTCACTTCCCCCCGGTCAAAAGGGCCATCTGAAAAAAGTGTAAAATCCAGAAAGGCAGGACAGGCCATGGAGAACTGGGAGCCTTGTTATGCTGATGGGCGGGATGTAAATTGCCAACAGACACTCGGGAGAAGTGTATGGTGTTTCCTGAAACATCTAAAAAACAAAGCAACAGAGCCTAGGGCACTTCCACTTATGGTCCTATAGCTTAGGGAAATTAAAATCAAAAAGACACAGCCACCTCAAAGTTTGGGACGCCTCTGTTTACAAGAACCTCATTTACCGTACAAGTTCAATATCACAGAAAGTGAAAAATGGATAAAGAACTTGTGGTACCTACGTACAATGCAGTATCACTCAGCAATGAAATCTATGTCATCAGGCCCGTAGCTGCATAATGAGTGGATTCAGGTACGATGATTCTAACTGAAATAAGTCACACAGAAAAAGAAACATCATAAGATATCACGAATACACGGAATGTAAACTTGGCTACACAGGAACTGAATTCCAAAACACAACAGGGTCTCAAATTTAGAAAACCAACTTATGCTTCCATAGGGGATAGGTGAGTTGGGGTGCTGCATAAAACCAGAGATTGAAATGAGCACAGATAAAGTTCCTTAAGCCAAATATGGAATAGACAAGAGCTACTCCTTGCTCAACGAAATGGACTCAACACACCATACTAAACGCCTAAGAATGTACCTGACTAATAAGTACCTTAAAACCTATGGATTGCTATGTCTCCAAAAGAGAATCAAGCGTGTGTACAGGGGCATAAACGCAGCAGTGATAGGATTGGAGAGGTTCGGTGAGCATATGAAGACCCTTTGAAGTCGTATTGCATGGTACCCATTCCACGGGTCTCAACTCTGCAGTTTTAAGGTATTCTTCCTTCAGCTAAAACATGCATGTGGAACCCAGAGTATGATCAACCGTGTGAACGGGAGACGTGTTCAAATATGTCTCAGTTTTCCTCCCCTGGTACTCGGGTGCAACATTCCAGACGCTTTACTAACACTCTCCCCACTTGGAGAGTCAGCGCCTTTAACCTCCTGTTTGGCCCAGTTTGCAATTTCTGCGGAAGATGAACAGGAATAGCGAGAACCAATGAGACACTAGCTGGAGGTGTCTGGACGGGCAAATTTAACTCTCATTTCCCACCAGCAAGAGGAAATAACCAAAGGCTCAGCGTGCCGTGCCGGAACCAGATTAGAGCCTGAAGCCATCCTGCGGTGTTGCGGCCTGCTCAAAAGAAAGCGAGTTGAAGAAAGGAGCTCAGGGGCACTGTAATTCACAAACCTGCAGAGTTATAAATGACTGCTATCGTCCAAAAATATACTGAAGTAAGGCTGCCAAGAGGACTTGAAGGCGGGGCAGAATTGCAGGAAACCGATTTCAGGAGGTAGACTGGAATTGCATTGAAAGCATAGGAAAAGAGGCAGAACGTCCACAATGATGCACTTGGCCAAAAAGGGCGTATGCGTTTTTTCCTGAATATATTCAGGAAAAAACGCATACGCCCTTTTTGGCCAACCAAGCAAGCTTGCAAAGGAAATCTGCACTACAATGAAGTCTCACTTCCCCCCGGTCAAAAGGGCCATCTGAAAAAAGTGTAAAATCCAGAAAGTCAGGACAGGCCATGGAGAACTGGGAGCCTTGTTATGCTGATGGGCGGGATGTAAATTGCCAACAGACACTCGGGGAGAAGTGTATGGTGTTTCCTGAAACATCTAAAAAACAAAGCAACAGAGCCTAGGGCACTTCCACTTATGGTCCTATAGCTTAGGGAAATTAAAATCAAAAAGACATGGCCACCCCAAAGTTGGGGACGCCTCTGTTTACAAGAACCTCATTTACCGTACAAGTTCAATATCACAGAAAGTGAAAAATGGATAAAGAACATGTGGTACTTACGTACAATGCAGTATCACTCAGCAATGAAATCTATGTCATCAGGCCCGTAGCAGCATAATGAGTGGATTCAGGTACGATGATTCTAACTGAAATAAGTCACACAGAAAAAGAAGCATCATAAAATATCACTAATACACAGAATGTAAACTTGGCTACACAGGAACTGAATTCCAAAACAGAACAGGGTCTCAAATTTAGAAAAGCAACTTATGCTTGCTTAAGGGGAAAGGTGAGTTGGGTTGCTGCATAAAACCAGAGATTGAATTGAGCACAGATAAAGTTCCTTAAGTCAAATATGGAATACACAAGAGCTACTCCTTGCTCAACGAAATGGACTCAACACCCCATATTAAACGCCTAAGAATGTACCTGACTAGTAAGTATCTTAAAACCTATGGATTGCTATGTCTCCAAAAGAGAATCAAGCGTGTGTACAGGGGCGTAAATGCAGCAGTGATAGGATTGGAGAGGTTCAGTGAGCAAATGAAGACCCTTTGAAGTCATATTTCATGGTACCCATTCCACGGGTCTCAACTCTGCAGGTTTAAAGCATTCTTCCTTCAGCTAAAACATGCATGTGGAACCCAGAGTATGATCAACCGTGTGAATGGGAGACGTGTTCAACTATGTCTCAGTTTTTCTCCCCTGGTACTCGGGTGCAACATTCCAGACGCTTTACTAACACTCTCCCCACTTGGAGAGTCAGTGCCTTTAACCTCCTGTTTGGCCCAGTTTGCAATTTCTGCGGAAGATGAACAGGAATAGCGAGAACCAATGAGAGACTAGCTGGAGGTGTCTGGACGGGCAAATTTAACTCTCATTTCCCACCAGGATGAGGAAATAACCAAAGGCTCAGCGTGCTGTGCCGGAACCAGATTAGGGCCTGAAGCCATCCTGCGGTGTTGCGGCCAGGTCAAAAGAAAGCGAGTTGAAGAAAGGAGCTCAGGGGCACTGTAATTCACAAACATGCAGAGTTATAAATGACAGCTATCGTCCAAAAATATACTGAAGTAAGGCTGCCAAGAGGACTTGAAAGCGGGGCAGAATTGCAGGAAACCGATTTCAGGAGGATAGACTGGAATTGCATTTCAAGCATAGGAAAGGAGGCAGAACGTCCACAATGATGCACTTGGCCAAAAAGGGCGTATGCGTTTTTTCCTGAATATATTCAGGAAAAAACGCATACGCCCTTTTTGGCCAACCAAGCAAGCTTGCAAAGGAAATCTGCACTACAATGAAGTCTCACTTCCCCCCGGTCAAAAGGGCCATCTGAAAAAAGTGTAAAATCCAGAAAGGCAGGACAGGCCATGGAGAACTGGGAGCCTTGTTATGCTGATGGGCGGGATGTAAATTGCCAACAGACACTCGGGAGAAGTGTATGGTGTTTCCTGAAACATCTAAAAAACAAAGCAACACAGCCTAGCGCACTTCCACTTATGGTCCTATAGCTTAGGGAAATTAAAATAAAAAAGACACAGCCACCCCAAAGTTTGGGACGCCTCTGTTTACAAGAACCTCATTTACCGTACAAGTTCAATATCACAGAAAGTGAAAAATGGATAAAGATCTTGTGGTACTTACGTACAATGCAGTATCACTCAGCAATGAAATCTATGTCATCAAGCCCGTAGCAGCATAATGAGTGGATTCAGGTACGATGATTCTAACTGAAATAAGTCACACAGAAAAAGAAACATCATAAGATATCACTAATACACAGAATGTAAACTTGGCTACACAGGAACTGAATTCCAAAACAGAACAGGGTCTCAAATTTAGAAAACCAACTTATGCTTCCATAGGGGAAAGGTGAGTTGGGGTGCTGCATAAAACCAGAGATTGAAATGAGCACAGATAAAGTTCCTTAAGCCAAATATGGAATAGACAAGAGCTACTCCTTGCTCAACGAAATGGACTCAACACCCCATATTAAACGCCTAAGAATGTACATGACTAGTAAGTATCTTAAAACCTATGGATTGCTATGTCTCCAAAAGAGAATCAAGCGTGTGTACAGGGGCGTAAATGCAGCAGTGATAGGATTGGAGGGGTTCGGTGAGCAAATGAAGACCCTTTGAAGTCATATTGCATGGTACCCATTCCACGGGTCTCAACTCTGCAGTTTTAAGGTATTCTTCCTTCAGCTAAAACATGCATGTGGAACCCAGAGTATGATCAACCGTGTGAACGGGAGACGTGTTCAAATATGTCTCAGTTTTCCTCCCCTGGTACTCGGGTGCAACATTCCAGACGCTTTACTAACACTCTCCCCACTTGGAGAGTCAGCGCCTTTAACCTCCTGTTTGGCCCAGTTTGCAATTTCTGCGGAAGATGAACAGGAATAGCGAGAACCAATGAGACACTAGCTGGAGGTGTCTGGACGGGCAAATTTAACTCTCATTTCCCACCAGGATGAGGAAATAACCAAAGGCTCAGCGTGCCGTGCCGGAACCAGATTAGGGCCTGAAGCCATCCTGCGGTGTTGCGGCCGGCTCAAAAGAAAGCGAGTTGAAGAAAGGAGCTCAGGGGCACTGTAATTCACAAACCTGCAGAGTTATAAATGACTGCTATCGTCCAAAAATATACTGAAGTAAGGCTGCCAAGAGGACTTGAAGGCGGGGCAGAATTGCAGGAAACCGATTTCAGGAGGTAGACTGGAATTGCATTGAAAGCATAGGAAAAGAGGCAGAACGTCCACAATGATGCACTTGGCCAAAAAGGGCGTATGCGTTTTTTCCTGAATATATTCAGGAAAAAACGCATACGCCCTTTTTGGCCAACCAAGCAAGCTTGCAAAGGAAATCTGCACTACAATGAAGTCTCACTTCCCCCCGGTCAAAAGGGCCATCTGAAAAAAGTGTAAAATCCAGAAAGTCAGGACAGGCCATGGAGAACTGGGAGCCTTGTTATGCTGATGGGCGGGATGTAAATTGCCAACAGACACTCGGGGAGAAGTGTATGGTGTTTCCTGAAACATCTAAAAAACAAAGCAACAGAGCCTAGGGCACTTCCACTTATGGTCCTATAGCTTAGGGAAATTAAAATCAAAAAGACATGGCCACCCCAAAGTTGGGGACGCCTCTGTTTACAAGAACCTCATTTACCGTACAAGTTCAATATCACAGAAAGTGAAAAATGGATAAAGAACATGTGGTACTTACGTACAATGCAGTATCACTCAGCAATGAAATCTATGTCATCAGGCCCGTAGCAGCATAATGAGTGGATTCAGGTACGATGATTCTAACTGAAATAAGTCACACAGAAAAAGAAACATCATAAAATATCACTAATACACAGAATGTAAACTTGGCTACACAGGAACTGAATTCCAAAACAGAACAGGGTCTCAAATTTAGAAAAGCAACTTATGCTTGCTTAAGGGGAAAGGTGAGTTGGGTTGCTGCATAAAACCAGAGATTGAATTGAGCACAGATAAAGTTCCTTAAGTCAAATATGGAATACACAAGAGCTACTCCTTGCTCAACGAAATGGACTCAACACCCCATATTAAACGCCTAAGAATGTACCTGACTAGTAAGTATCTTAAAACCTATGGATTGCTATGTCTCCAAAAGAGAATCAAGCGTGTGTACAGGGGCGTAAATGCAGCAGTGATAGGATTGGAGAGGTTCAGTGAGCAAATGAAGACCCTTTGAAGTCATATTGCATGGTACCCATTCCACGGGTCTCAACTCTGCAGGTTTAAAGCATTCTTCCTTCAGCTAAAACATGCATGTGGAACCCAGAGTATGATCAACCGTGTGAATGGGAGACGTGTTCAACTATGTCTCAGTTTTTCTCCCCTGGTACTCGGGTGCAACATTCCAGACGCTTTACTAACACTCTCCCCACTTGGAGAGTCAGTGCCTTTAACCTCCTGTTTGGCCCAGTTTGCAATTTCTGCGGAAGATGTACAGGAATAGCGAGAACCAATGAGAGACTAGCTGGAGGTGTCTGGACGGGCAAATTTAACTCTCATTTCCCACCAGGATGAGGAAATAACCAAAGGCTCAGCGTGCTGTGCCGGAACCAGATTAGGGCCTGAAGCCATCATGCGGTGTTGCGGCCAGGTCAAAAGAAAGCGAGTTGAAGAAAGGAGCTCAGGGGCACTGTAATTCACAAACATGCAGAGTTATAAATGACAGCTATCGTCCAAAAATATACTGAAGTAAGGCTGCCAAGAGGACTTGAAAGCGGGGCAGAATTGCAGGAAACCGATTTCAGGAGGTAGACTGGAATTGCATTTCAAGCATAGGAAAGGAGGCAGAACGTCCACAATGATGCACTTGGCCAAAAAGGGCGTATGCGTTTTTTCCTGAATATATTCAGGAAAAAACGCATACGCCCTTTTTGGCCAACCAAGCAAGCTTGCAAAGGAAATCTGCACTACAATGAAGTCTCACTTCCCCCCGGTCAAAAGGGCCATCTGAAAAAAGTGTAAAATCCAGAAAGGCAGGACAGGCCATGGAGAACTGGGAGCCTTGTTATGCTGATGGGCGGGATGTAAATTGCCAACAGACACTCGGGAGAAGTGTATGGTGTTTCCTGAAACATCTAAAAAACAAAGCAACACAGCCTAGCGCACTTCCACTTATGGTCCTATAGCTTAGGGAAATTAAAATAAAAAAGACACAGCCACCCCAAAGTTTGGGACGCCTCTGTTTACAAGAACCTCATTTACCGTACAAGTTCAATATCACAGAAAGTGAAAAATGGATAAAGAACTTGTGGTACTTACGTACAATGCAGTATCACTCAGCAATGAAATCTATGTCATCAAGCCCGTAGCAGCCTAATGAGTGGATTCAGGTACGATGATTCTAACTGAAATAAGTCACACAGAAAAAGAAACATCATAAGATATCACTAATACACAGAATGTAAACTTGGCTACACAGGAACTGAATTCCAAAACAGAACAGGGTCTCAAATTTAGAAAACCAACTTATGCTTCCATAGGGGAAAGGTGAGTTGGGGTGCTGCATAAAACCAGAGATTGAAATGAGCACAGATAAAGTTCCTTAAGCCAAATATGGAATAGACAAGAGCTACTCCTTGCTCAACGAAATGGACTCAACACCCCATATTAAACGCCTAAGAATGTACATGACTAGTAAGTATCTTAAAACCTATGGATTGCTATGTCTCCAAAAGAGAATCAAGCGTGTGTACAGGGGCGTAAATGCAGCAGTGATAGGATTGGAGGGGTTCGGTGAGCAAATGAAGACCCTTTGAAGTCATATTGCATGGTACCCATTCCATGGGTCTCAACTCTGCAGGTTTAAGGTATTCTTCCTTCAGCTAAAACATGCATGTGGAACCCAGAGTATGATCAACCGTGTGAACGGGAGAGGTGTTCAAATGTGTCTCAGTTCTTCTCCCCTGGTACTCGGGTGCAACATTCCAGACGCTTTACTAACACTCTCCCCACTTGGAGAGTCAGCACCTTTAACCTCCTGTTTGGCCCAGTTTGCAATTTCTGCGGAAGATGAACAGGAATAGGGAGAACCAATGAGAGACTAGCTGGAGGTGTCTGGACGGGCAAATTTAACTCTCATTTCCCACCAGGAAGAGGAAATAACCAAAGGCTCAGCGTGCCGTGCCAGAACCAGATTAGGGCCTGAAGCCATCCTGCGGTGTTGCGGCCTGCTCAAAAGAAAGCGAGTTGAAGAAAGGAGCTCAGGGGCACTGTAATTCACAAACCTGCAGAGTTATAAATGACAGCTATCGACCAAAAATATACTGAAGTAAGGCTGCCAAGAGGACTTGAAAGCGGGGCAGAATTGCAGGAAAACGATTTCAGGAGGTAGACTGGAATTGCATTTCAAGCATAGGAAAAGAGGCAGAACGTCCACAATGATGCACTTGGTCAAAAAGGGCGTATGCGTTTTTTCCTGAATATATTCAGGAAAAATCGCATACGCCCTTTTTGGCCAACCAAGCAAGCTTGCAAAGGAAATCTGCACTACAATGAAGTCTCACTTCCACCCAGTCAAAAGGGCCATCTGAAAAAATTGTAAAATCCAGAAAGGCAGGACAGGCCATGGAGAACTGGGAGCCTTGTTATGCTGATGGGCGGGATGTAAATTGCCAACAGACACTGGGGAGAAGTGTATGGTGTTTCCTGAAACATCGAAAAAACAAAGCAACAGAGCGTAGGGCACTTCCACTTATGGTCCTATAGCTTAGGGAAATTAAAATCAAAAAGACACAGCCACCCCAAAGTTTGGGACGCCTCTGTTTACAAGAACCTCATTTACCGTACAAGTTCAATATCACAGAAAGTGAAAAATGGATAAAGAACATGTGGTACTTACGTACAATGCAGTATCACTCAGCAATGAAATCTATGTCATCAGGCCCGTAGCAGCATAATGAGTGGATTCAGGTACGATGATTCTAACTGAAATAAGTCACACAGAAAAAGAAACATCATAAGATATCACTAATACACAGAATGTAAACTTGGCTACACAGGAACTGAATTCCAAAACAGAACAGGGTCTCAAATTTAGAAAAGCAACTTTTGCTTGCTTAAGGGTAAAGGTGAGTTGGGGTGCTGCATAAAACCAGAGATTGAATTGAGCACAGATAAAGTTCCTTAAGCCAAATATGGAATAGACAAGAGCTACTCCTTGCTCAACGAAATGGACTCAACACCCCATATTAAACGCCTAAGAATGTACCTGACTAGTAAGTATCTTAAAACCTATGGATTGCTATGTCTCCAAAAGAGAATCAAGCGTGTGTACAGGGGCGTAAATGCAGCAGTGATAGGATTGGAGGGGTTCGGTGAGCAAATGAAGACCCTTTGAAGTCATATTGCATGGTACCCATTCCATGGGTCTCAACTCTGCAGGTTTAAGGTATTCTTCCTTCAGCTAAAACATGCATGTGGAACCCAGAGTATGATCAACCGTGTGAACGGGAGAGGTGTTCAAATGTGTCTCAGTTCTTCTCCCCTGGTACTCGGGTGCAACATTCCAGACGCTTTACTAACACTCTCCCCACTTGGAGAGTCAGCACCTTTAACCTCCTGTTTGGCCCAGTTTGCAATTTCTGCGGAAGATGAACAGGAATAGGGAGAACCAATGAGAGACTAGCTGGAGGTGTCTGGACGGGCAAATTTAACTCTCATTTCCCACCAGGAAGAGGAAATAACCAAAGGCTCAGCGTGCCGTGCCGGAACCAGATTAGGGCCTGAAGCCATCCTGCGGTGTTGCGGCCTGCTCAAAAGAAAGCGAGTTGAAGAAAGGAGCTCAGGGGCACTGTAATTCACAAACCTGCAGAGTTATAAATGACAGCTATCGACCAAAAATATACTGAAGTAAGGCTGCCAAGAGGACTTGAAAGCGGGGCAGAATTGCAGGAAAACGATTTCAGGAGGTAGACTGGAATTGCATTTCAAGCATAGGAAAAGAGGCAGAACGTCCACAATGATGCACTTGGTCAAAAAGGGCGTATGCGTTTTTTCCTGAATATATTCAGGAAAAATCGCATACGCACTTTTTGGCCAACCAAGCAAGCTTGCAAAGGAAATCTGCACTACAATGAAGTCTCACTTCCACCCAGTCAAAAGGGCCATCTGAATAAAGTGTAAAATCCAGAAAGGCAGGACAGGCCATGGAGAACTGGGAGCCTTGTTATGCTGATGGGCGGGATGTAAATTGCCAACAGACACTGGGGAGAAGTGTATGGTGTTTCCTGAAACATCGAAAAAACAAAGCAACAGAGCCTAGGGCACTTCCACTTATGGTCCTATAGCTTAGGGAAATTAAAATCAAAAAGACACAGCCACCCCAAAGTTTGGGACGCCTCCGTTTACAAGAACCTCGTTTACCGTACAAGTTCAATATCACAGAAAGTGAAAAATGGATAAAGAACATGTGGAACTTACGTACAATGCAGTATCACTCAGCAATGAAATCTATGTCATCAGGCCCGTAGCAGCATAATGAGTGGATTCAGGTACGATGATTCTAACTGAAATAAGTCACACAGAAAAAGAAACATCATAAGATATCACTAATACACAGAATGTAAACTTGGCTACACAGGAACTGAATTCCAAAACAGAACAGGGTCTCAAATTTAGAAAAGCAACTTATGCTTGCTTAAGGGGAAAGGTGAGTTGGGGTGCTGCATAAAACCAGAGATTGAATTGAGCACAGATAAAGTTCCTTAAGCCAAATATGGAATAGACAAGAGCTACTCCTTGCTCAACGAAATGGACTCAACACCCCATATTAAACGCCTAAGAATGTACCTGACTAGTAAGTATCTTAAAACCTATGGATTGCTATGTCTCCAAAAGAGAATCAAGCGTGTGTACAGGGGCGTAAATGCAGCAGTGATAGGATTGGAGAGGTTCAGTGAGCAAATGAAGACCCTTTGAAGTCATATTTCATGGTACCCATTCCACGGGTCTCAACTCTGCAGGTTTAAAGCATTCTTCCTTCAGCTAAAACATGCATGTGGAACCCAGAGTATGATCAACCGTGTGAATGGGAGACGTGTTCAAATATGTCTCAGTTTTTCTCCCCTGGTACTCGGGTGCAACATTCCAGACGCTTTACTAACACTCTCCCCACTTGGAGAGTCAGCGCCTTTAACCTCCTGTTTGGCCCAGTTTGCAATTTCTGCGGAAGATGAACAGGAATAGCGAGAACCAATGAGAGACTAGCTGGAGGTGTCTGGACGGGCAAATTTAACTCTCATTTCCCACCAGGATGAGGAAATAACCAAAGGCTCAGCGTGCTGTGCCGGAACCAGATTAGGGCCTGAAGCCATCCTGCGGTGTTGCGGCCAGGTCAAAAGAAAGCGAGTTGAAGAAAGGAGCTCAGGGGCACTGTAATTCACAAACATGCAGAGTTATAAATGACAGCTATCGTCCAAAAATATACTGAAGTAAGGCTGCCAAGAGGACTTGAAAGCGGGGCAGAATTGCAGGAAACCGATTTCAGGAGGTAGACTGGAATTGCATTTCAAGCATAGGAAAGGAGGCAGAACGTCCACAATGATGCACTTGGCCAAAAGGGCGTATGCGTTTTTTCCTGAATATATTCAGGAAAAAACGCATACGCCCTTTTTGGCCAACCAAGCAAGCTTGCAAAGGAAATCTGCACTACAATGAAGTCTCACTTCCCCCCGGTCAAAAGGGCCATCTGAAAAAAGTGTAAAATCCAGAAAGGCAGGACAGGCCATGGAGAACTGGGAGCCTTGTTATGCTGATGGGCGGGATGTAAATTGCCAACAGACACTCGGGAGAAGTGTATGGTGTTTCCTGAAACATCTAAAAAACAAAGCAACACAGCCTAGCGCACTTCCACTTATGGTCCTATAGCTTAGGGAAATTAAAATAAAAAAGACACAGCCACCCCAAAGTTTGGGACGCCTCTGTTTACAAGAACCTCATTTACCATATAAGTTCAATATCACAGAAAGTGAAAAATGGATAAAGAACTTGTGGTACTTACGTACAATGCAGTATCACTCAGCAATGAAATCTATGTCATCAGGCCCGTAGCAGCATAATGAGTGGATTCAGGTACGATGATTCTAACTGAAATAAGTCACACAGAAAAAGAAACATCATAAGATATCACTAATACACAGAATGTAAACTTGGCTACATAGGAACTGAATTCCAAAACAGAACAGGGTCTCAAATTTAGAAAAGCAACTTATGCTTGCTTAAGGGGAAAGGTGAGTTGGGGTGCTGCATAAAACCAGAGATTGAAATGAGCACAGATAAAGTTCCTTAAGCCAAATATGGAATAGACAAGAGCTACTCCTTGCTCAATGAAATGGACTCCACACCCCATATTAAACGCCTAAGATTGTACATGACTAGTAAGTATCTTAAAACCTATGGATTGCTATGTCTCCAGAAGAGAATCAAGCGTGTGTACAGGGGCGTAAATGCAGCAGTGATAGGATTGGAGAGGTTCAGTGAGCAAATGAAGACCCTTTGAAGTCATATTGCATGGTACCAATTCCATGGGTCTCAACTCTGCAGGTTTAAGGTATTCTTCCTTCAGCTAAAACATGCATGTGGAACCCAGAGTATGATCAACCGTGTGAACGGGAGAGGTGTTCAAATGTGTCTCAGTTCTTCTCCCCTGGTACTCGGGTGCAACATTCCAGACGCTTTACTAACACTCTCCCCACTTGGAGAGTCAGCACCTTTAACCTCCTGTTTGGCCCAGTTTGCAATTTCTGCGGAAGATGAACAGGAATAGGGAGAACCAATGAGAGACTAGCTGGAGGTGTCTGGACGGGCAAATTTAACTCTCATTTCCCACCAGGAAGAGGAAATAACCAAAGGATCAGCGTGCCGTGCCGGAACCAGATTAGGGCCTGAAGCCATCCTGCGGTGTTGCGGCCAGGTCAAAAGAAAGCGAGTTGAAGAAAGGAGCTCAGGGGCACTGTAATTCACAAACCTGCAGAGTTATAAATGACAGCTATCGACCAAAAATATACTGAAGTAAGGCTGCCAAGAGGACTTGAAAGCGGGGCAGAATTGCAGGAAACCGATTTCAGGAGGTAGACTGGAATTGCATTTCAAGCATAGGAAAAGAGGCAGAACGTCCACAATGATGCACTTGGTCAAAAAGGGCGTATGCGTTTTTTCCTGAATATATTCAGAAAAAATCGCATACGCCCTTTTTGGCCAACCAAGCAAGCTTGCAAAGGAAATCTGCACTACAATGAAGTCTCACTTCCACCCAGTCAAAAGGGCCATCTGAAAAAAGTGTAAAATCCAGAAAGGCAGGACAGGCCATGGAGAACTGGGAGCCTTGTTATGCTGATGGGCGGGATGTAAATTGCCAACAGACACTGGGGAGAAGTGTATGGTGTTTCCTGAAACATCGAAAAAACAAAGCAACAGAGCCTAGGGCACTTCCACTTATGGTCCTATAGCTTAGGGAAATTAAAATCAAAAAGACACAGCCACCCCAAAGTTTGGGACTTCTCTGTTTACAAGAACCTCATTTACCGTACAAGTTCAATATCACAGAAAGTGAAAAATGGATAAAGAACTTGTGGTACTTACGTACAATGCAGTATCACTCAGCAATGAAATCTATGTCATCAGGCCCATAGCAGCATAGTGAGTGGATTCAGGTACGATGATTCTAACTGAAATAAGTCACACAGAAAAAGAAACATCATAAGGTATCACTAATACACAGAATGAAAACTTGGCTACACAGGAACTGAATTCCAAAACACAACAGGGTCTCAAATTTAGAAAACCAACTTATGCTTCCATCGGGGATAGGTGAGTTTGGGTGCTGCATAAAACCAGAGATTGAAATGAGCACAGATAAAGTTCCTTAAGCCAAATATGGAATAGACAAGAGCTACTCCTTGCTCAACGAAATGGACTCAACACACCATACTAAACGCCTAAGAATGTACCTGACTAATAAGTACCTTAAAACCTATGGATTGCTATGTCTCCAAAAGAGAATCAAGCGTGTGTACAGGGGCATAAACGCAGCAGTGATAGGATTGGAGAGGTTCGGTGAGCATATGAAGACCCTTTGAAGTCGTATTGCATGGTACCCATTCCACGGGTCTCAACTCTGCAGTTTTAAGGTATTCTTCCTTCAGCTAAAACATGCATGTGGAACCCAGAGTATGATCAACCGTGTGAACGGGAGACGTGTTCAAATATGTCTCAGTTTTCCTCCCCTGGTACTCGGGTGCAACATTCCAGACGCTTTACTAACACTCTCCCCACTTGGAGAGTCAGCGCCTTTAACCTCCTGTTTGGCCCAGTTTGCAATTTCTGCGGAAGATGAACAGGAATAGCGAGAACCAATGAGAGACTAGCTCGAGGTGTCTGGACGGGCAAATTTAACTCTCATTTCCCACCAGGATGAGGAAATAACCAAAGGCTCAGCGTGCCGTGCCGGAACCAGATTAGGGCCTGAAGCCATCCTGCGGTGTTGCGGCCAGGTCACAAGAAAGCGAGTTGAAGAAAGGAGCTCAGGGGCACTGTAATTCACAAACCTGCAGAGTTATAAATGACAGCTATCGTCCAAAAATAGACTGAAGTAAGGCTGCCAAGAGGACTTGAAAGCGGGGCAGAATTGCAGGAAACCGATTTCAGGAGGTAGACTGGAATTGCACTGAAAGCATAAGAAAAGAGGCAGAACGTCCACAATGATGCACTTGGCCAAAAAGGGCATATGCGTTTTTTCCTGAATATATTCAGGAAAAAACGCATACGCCCTTTTTGGCCAACCAAGCAAGCTTGCAAAGGAAATCTGCACTAGAATGAAGTCTCACTTCCCCCCGGTCAAAAGGGCCATCTGAAAAAAGTGTAAAATCCAGAAAGGCAGGACAGGCCATGGAGAACTGGGAGCCTTGTTATGCTGATGGGCGGGATGTAAATTGCCAACAACCACTCGGGAGAAGTGTATGGTGTTTCCTGAAACATCTAGAAAACAAAGCAACAGAGCCTAGGGCACTTCCACTTATGGTCCTATAGCTTAGGGAATTTAAAATCAAAAAGACACAGCCACCCCAAAGTTTGGAACGGCTCTGTTTACAAGAACCTCGTTTACAGTACAAGTTCAACATCGCAGAAAGTGAAAAATGGAGAAAGAAGTTGTGGTATTTACTTACAAAGCAATATCACTCAGCAATGAAATCTGTGTCATCAGGCCCTTAGCAGCACAATGAGTGGATTCAGGTATGATGATTCTAACTGAAATAAGTCACACAGAAAAAGAAACATCATAAGATATCAGTAATACACGGAATGTAAACTTGGCTACACAGGAACTGAATTACAGAACAGAACAGGCTCTCAAATTTAGAAAACCAACTTATGCTTGCTTAAGGGGAAAGGTGAGTTGGGGTGCTGCATAAAACCAGAGATTGAAATGAGCACAGATAAAGTTCCTTAAGTCAAATATGGAATAGACAAGAGCTACTCCTTGCTCAACGAAATGGACTCAACACCGCATATTAAATGCTTAACAATGTACCTGACTAGTAAGTATCGTAAAACCTATGGATTGCTATGTCTCCAAAAGAGAATCAAGCGTGTGTACAGGGGCATAAACACAGCAGTGATAAGATTGGAGAGGTTCGGTGAGCAAACGAAGAACCTTTGAAGTCATATTACATGGTACCCATTCCACGGGTCTCAACTCTCCAGGTTTAAGGTATTCTTCCTTCAGCTAAAACATGCATGTGGAACCCAAGTATGATCAACCATGTGAACGGGAGACGTGTTCAAATATGTCTCAGTTTTCGTACCCTGGTACTCGCGTGCAACATTCCAGACGCTTTACTAACACTCTCCCGACTTGGAGAGTCAGTCCCTTTAACCTCCTGTTTGGCCCAGTTTGCAATTTCTGCGGAAGATGAACAGGAATAGCGAGAACCAATGAGAGACTAGCTGGAGGTGTCTGGACGGGCAAATTTAACTCTCATTTCCCACCAGGAAGAGGAATTAACCAAAGGCTCAGCGTGCCATTCCGGAAGCAGATTAGGGCCTGAAGCCATCCTGCGGTGTTGTAGCCAGCTCACAAGAAAGCGAGTTGAAGAAAGGAGCTCAGGGGCACTGTAATTCACAAACCTGCAGAGTTATAAATGACAGCTATCGTCCAAAAATAGACTGAAGTAAGGCTGCCAAGAGGACTTGAAAGCGGGGCAGAATTGCAGGAAACCGATTTCAGGAGGTAGACTGGAATTGCATTGAAAGCATAGGAAAAGAGGCAGAACGTCCACAATGATGCACTTGGCCAAAAAGGGCGTATGCGTTTTTTCCTGAATATATTCAGGAAAAAACGCATACGCCCTTTTTGGCCAACCAAGCAAGCTTGCAAAGGAAATCTGCACTACAATGAAGTCTCACTTCCCCCGGGTCAAAAGGGCCATCTGAAAAAAGTGTAAAATCCAGAAAGGCAGGACAGGCCATGGAGAACTGGGAGCCTTGTTATGCTGATGGGCGGGATGTAAATTGCCAACAACCACTTGGGAGAAGTGTATGGTGTTTCCTGAAACATCGAAAAAACAAAGCAACAGAACCTAGGGCACTTCCACTTATGGTCCTATAGCTTAGGGAATTTAAAATCAAAAAGACACAGCCACCCCAAAGTTTGGAACGGCTCTGTTTACAAGAACCTCGTTTACAGTACAAGTTCAACATCGCAGAAAGTGAAAAATGGAGAAAGAAGTTGTGGTATTTACTTACAAAGCAATATCACTCAGCAATGAAATCTGTGTCATCAGGCCCTTAGCAGCACAATGAGTGGATTCAAGTATGATGATTCTAACTGAAATAAGTCACACAGAAAAAGAAACATCATAAGATATCAGTAATACACGGAATGTAAACTTGGCTACACAGGAACTGAATTACAGAACAGAACAGGGTCTCAAATTTAGAACCAACTTATGCTTGCTTAAGGGTAAAGGTGAGTTGGGGTGCTGCATAAAACCAGAGATTGAAATGAGCACAGATAAAGTTCCTTAAGACAAATATGGAATAGACAAGAGCTACTCCTTGCTCAACGAAATGGACTCAACACCGCATATTAAACGCCTAAGAATGTACCTGACTTGCAAGTATCTTAAAACCTATGGATTGCTATGTCTGCGAAAGAGAATCAAGCATGTGTACAGGGGCATAAACGCAGCAGTGATAGGATTGGAGAGGTTCGGTGAGCAAATGAAGACCCTTTGAAGTCATATTGCATGGTACCCATTCCACGGGTTTCAACTACCCAGGTTTAAGATATTCTTCCTTCAGCTAAAACATGCATGTGTCCCTAGAGTATGATCAACCATGTGATCGGGAGACGTGTTCAAATATGTCTCAGTTTTCGTACCCTGGTACTCGGGTGCAACATTCCAGACGCTTTACTAACACTCTCCCGACTTGGAGAGTCAGTCCCTTTAACCTCCTGTTTGGCCCAGTTTGCAATTTCTGTGGAAGATGAACAGGAATAGCGAGTACCAAAGAGAGACTAGCTGGAGGTGTCTGGACGGGCAAATTTAACTCTCATTTCCCACCAGGAAGAGGAATTAACCAAAGGCTCAGCGTGCCGTGCCAGAACCAGATTAGGGCCTGAAGCCATCCTGCGGTGTTGCGGCCAGGTCACAAGAAAGCGAGTTGAAGAAAGGAGCTCAGGGGCACTGTAATTCACAAACCTGCAGAGTTATAAATGACAGCTATCGTCCAAAAATAGACTGAAGTAAGGCTGCCAAGAGGACTTGAAAGCGGGGCAGAATTGCAGGAAACCGATTTCAGGAGGTAGACTGGAATTGCATTGAAAGCATAGGAAAAGAGGCAGAACGTCCACAATGATGCACTTGGCCAAAAAGGGCGTATGCGTTTCTTCCTGAATATATTCAGGAAAAAACGCATACGCCCTTTTTGGCCAACCAAGCAAGCTTGCAAAGGAAATCTGCACTACAATGAAGTCTCACTTCCCCCCGGTCAAAAGGGCCATCTGAAAAAAGTGTAAAATCCAGAAAGGCAGGACAGGCCATGGAGAACTGGGAGCCTTGTTATGCTGATGGGCGGGATGTAAATTGCCAACAGACACTCAGGAGAAGTGTATGGTGTTTCCTGAAACATCGAAAAAACAAAGCAACAGAGCCTAGGGCACTTCCACTTATGGTCCTATAGCTTAGGGAAATTAAAATAAACAAGACACAGCCACCCCAAAGTTTGGGACGCCTCTGTTTACAAAAACCTCATTTACCGTACAAGTTCAATATCACAGAAAGTGAAAAATGGATAAAGAACTTGTGGTACTTACGTACAATGCAGTATCACTCAGCAATGAAATCTATGTCATCAGGCCCGTAGCAGCATAATGAGTGGATTCAGATACGATGATTCTAACTGAAATAAGTCACACAGAAAAAGAAACATCATAAGGTATCACTAATACACAGAATGAAAACTTGGCTACACAGGAACTGAATTCCAAAACACAACAGGGTCTCAAATTTAGAAAACCAACTTATGCTTCCATAGGGGATAGGTGAGTTGGGGTGCTGCATAAAGCCAGAGATTGAAATGAGCACAGATAAAGTTCCTTAAGCCAAATATGGAATAGACAAGAGCTACTCCTTGCTCAACGAAATGGACTCAACACACCATACTAAACGCCTAAGAATGTACCTGACTAATAAGTACCTTAAAACCTATGGATTGCTATGTCTCCAAAAGAGAATCAAGCGTGTGTACAGGGGCATAAACGCAGCAGTGATAGGATTGGAGAAGTTCGGTGAGCATATGAAGACCCTTTGAAGTCGTATTGCATGGTACCCATTCCACGGGTCTCAACTCTGCAGTTTTAAGGTATTCTTCCTTCAGCTAAAACATGCATGTGGAACCCAGAGTATGATCAACCGTGTGAACGGGAGACGTGTTCAAATATGTCTCAGTTTTCCTCCCCTGGTACTCGGGTGCAACATTCCAGACGCTTTACTAACACTCTCCCCACTTGGAGAGTCAGCGCCTTTAACCTCCTGTTTGGCCCAGTTTGCAATTTCTGCGGAAGATGAACAGGAATAGCGAGAACCAATGAGAGACTAGCTGGAGGTGTCTGGACGGGCAAATTTAACTCTCATTTCCCACCAGGATGAGGAAATAACCAAAGGCTCAGCGTGCCGTGCCGGAACCAGATTAGGGCCTGAAGCCATCCTGCGGTGTTGCGGCCAGGTCAAAAGAAAGCGAGTTGAAGAAAGGAGCTCAGGGGCACTGTAATTCACAAACCTGCAGAGTTATAAATGACTGCTATCGTCCAAAAATATACTGAAGTAAGGCTGCCAAGAGGACTTGAAGGCGGGGCAGAATTGCAGGAAACCGATTTCAGGAGGTAGACTGGAATTGCATTGAAAGCATAGGAAAAGAGGCAGAACGTCCACAATGATGCACTTGGCCAAAAAGGGCGTATGCGTTTTTTCCTGAATATATTCAGGAAAAAACGCATACGCCCTTTTTGGCCAACCAAGCAAGCTTGCAAAGGAAATCTGCACTACAATGAAGTCTCACTTCCCCCCGGTCAAAAGGGCCATCTGAAAAAAGTGTAAAATCCAGAAAGGCAGGACAGGCCATGGAGAACTGGGAGCCTTGTTATGCTGATGGGCGGGATGTAAATTGCCAACAGACACTCGGGAGAAGTGTATGGTGTTTCCTGAAACATCTAAAAAACAAAGCAACAGAGCCTAGGGCACTTCCACTTATGGTCCTATAGCTTAGGGAAATTAAAATCAAAAAGACACGGCCACCCCAAAGTTTGGGACGCCTCTGTTTACAAGAACCTCATTTACCGTACAAGTTCAATATCACAGAAAGTGAAAAATGGATAAAGAACTTGTGGTACTTACGTACAATGCAGTATCACTCAGCAATGAAATCTATGTCATCAGGCCCGTAGCAGCATAATGAGTGGATTCAGGTACGATGATTCTAACTGAAATAAGTCACACAGAAAAAGAAACATCATAAGATATCACTAATACACGGAATGTAAACTTGGCTACACAGGAACTGAATTCCAAAACAGAACAGGGTCTCAAATGTAGAAAAGCAACTTATGCTTGCTTAAGGGGAAAGGTGAGTTGGGGTGCTGCATAAAACCAGAGATTGAAATGAGCACAGATAAAGTTCCTTAAGTCAAATATGGAATAGACAAGAGCTACTCCTTGCTCAACGAAATGGACTCAACACCGCATATTAAACGCCTAAGAATGTACCTGACTTGTAAGTATCTTAAAACCTATGGATTGCTATATCTCTGAAAGAGAATCAAGCATGTGTACAGGGGCATAAACGCAGCAGTGATAGGATTGGAGAGGATCGGTGAGCAAATGAAGACCCTTTGAAGTCATATTGCACGGTACCCATTCCACGGGTTTCAACTACCCAGGTTTAAGGTATTCTTCCTTCAGCTAAATCATGCATGTGGAACCTAGAGTATGATCAACCATGTGATCGGGAGACGTGTTCAAATATGTCTCAGTTTTCGTACCCTGGTACTCAGGTGCAATATTCCAGACGCTTAACTAACACTCTCCCGACTTGGAGAGTCAGTCCCTTTAACCTCCTGTTTGGCCCAGTTTGCAATTTCTGCGGAAGATGAACAGGAATAGCGAGAACCAATGGAGACTAGCTGGAGGTGTCTGGACGGGCAAATTTAACTCTCATTTCCTACCAGGAAGAGGAATTAACCAAAGGCTCAGCGTGCCATGCCAGAATCAGATTAGGGCCTGAAGCCATCCTGCGGTGTTGCGGCCAGGTCACAAGAAAGCGAGTTGAAGAAAGGAGCTCAGGGGCACTGTAATTCACAAACCTGCAGAGTTATAAATGACAGCTATCGTCCAAAAATAGACTGAAGTAAGGCTGCCAAGAGGACTTGAAAGCGGGGCAGAATTGCAGGAAACCGATTTCAGGAGGTAGACTGGAATTGCATTGAAAGCATAAGAAAAGAGGCAGAACGTCCACAATGATGCACTTGGCCAAAAAGGGCATATGCGTTTTTTCCTGAATATATTCAGGAAAAAACGCATACGCCCTTTTTGGCCAACCAAGCAAGCTTGCAAAGGAAATCTGCACTACAATGAAGTCTCACTTCCCCCCGGTCAAAAGGGCCATCTGAAAAAAGTGTAAAATCCAGAAAGGCAGGACAGGCCATGGAGAACTGGGAGCCTTGTTATGCTGATGGGCGGGATGTAAATTGCCAACAACCACTCGGGAGAAGTGTATGGTGTTTCCTGAAACATCTAGAAAACAAAGCAACAGAGCCTAGGGCACTTCCACTTATGGTCCTATAGCTTAGGGAATTTAAAATCAAAAAGACACAGCCACCCCAAAGTTTGGAACGGCTCTGTTTACAAGAACCTCGTTTACAGTACAAGTTCAACATCGCAGAAAGTGAAAAATGGAGAAAGAAGTTGTGGTATTTACTTACAAAGCAATATCACTCAGCAATGAAATCTGTGTCATCAGGCCCTTAGCAGCACAATGAGTGGATTCAGGTATGATGATTCTAACTGAAATAAGTCACACAGAAAAAGAAACATCATAAGATATCAGTAATACACGGAATGTAAACTTGGCTACACAGGAACTGAATTACAGAACAGAACAGGCTCTCAAATTTAGAAAACCAACTTATGCTTGCTTAAGGGGAAAGGTGAGTTGGGGTGCTGCATAAAACCAGAGATTGAAATGAGCACAGATAAAGTTCCTTAAGTCAAATATGGAATAGACAAGAGCTACTCCTTGCTCAACGAAATGGACTCAACACCGCATATTAAATGCTTAACAATGTACCTGACTAGTAAGTATCGTAAAACCTATGGATTGCTATGTCTCCAAAAGAGAATCAAGCGTGTGTACAGGGGCATAAACACAGCAGTGATAAGATTGGAGAGGTTCGGTGAGCAAACGAAGAACCTTTGAAGTCATATTACATGGTACCCATTCCACGGGTCTCAACTCTCCAGGTTTAAGGTATTCTTCCTTCAGCTAAAACATGCATGTGGAACCCAAGTATGATCAACCATGTGAACGGGAGACGTGTTCAAATATGTCTCAGTTTTCGTACCCTGGTACTCGCGTGCAACATTCCAGACGCTTTACTAACACTCTCCCGACTTGGAGAGTCAGTCCCTTTAACCTCCTGTTTGGCCCAGTTTGCAATTTCTGCGGAAGATGAACAGGAATAGCGAGAACCAATGAGAGACTAGCTGGAGGTGTCTGGACGGGCAAATTTAACTCTCATTTCCCACCAGGAAGAGGAATTAACCAAAGGCTCAGCGTGCCATTCCGGAAGCAGATTAGGGCCTGAAGCCATCCTGCGGTGTTGTAGCCAGCTCACAAGAAAGCGAGTTGAAGAAAGGAGCTCAGGGGCACTGTAATTCACAAACCTGCAGAGTTATAAATGACAGCTATCGTCCAAAAATATACTGAAGTAAGGCTGCCAAGAGGACTTGAAAGCGGGGCAGAATTGCAGGAAACCGATTTCAGGAGGTAGACTGGAATTGCATTGAAAGCATAGGAAAAGAGGCAGAACGTCCACAATGATGCACTTGGCCAAAAAGGGCGTATGAGTTTTTTCCTGAATATATTCAGGAAAAAACGCATACGCCCTTTTTGGCCAACCAAGCAAGCTTGCAAAGGAAATCTGCACTACAATGAAGTCTCACTTCCCCCGGGTCAAAAGGGCCATCTGAAAAAAGTGTAAAATCCAGAAAGGCAGGACAGGCCATGGAGAACTGGGAGCCTTGTTATGCTGATGGGCGGGATGTAAATTGCCAACAACCACTTGGGAGAAGTGTATGGTGTTTCCTGAAACATCGAAAAAACAAAGCAACAGAACCTAGGGCACTTCCACTTATGGTCCTATAGCTTAGGGAATTTAAAATCAAAAAGACACAGCCACCCCAAAGTTTGGAACGGCTCTGTTTACAAGAACCTCGTTTACAGTACAAGTTCAACATCGCAGAAAGTGAAAAATGGAGAAAGAAGTTGTGGTATTTACTTACAAAGCAATATCACTCAGCAATGAAATCTGTGTCATCAGGCCCTTAGCAGCACAATGAGTGGATTCAAGTATGATGATTCTAACTGAAATAAGTCACACAGAAAAAGAAACATCATAAGATATCAGTAATACACGGAATGTAAACTTGGCTACACAGGAACTGAATTACAGAACAGAACAGGGTCTCAAATTTAGAACCAAATTATGCTTGCTTAAGGGTAAAGGTGAGTTGGGGTGCTGCATAAAACCAGAGATTGAAATGAGCACAGATAAAGTTCCTTAAGACAAATATGGAATAGACAAGAGCTACTCCTTGCTCAACGAAATGGACTCAACACCGCATATTAAACGCCTAAGAATGTACCTGACTTGCAAGTATCTTAAAACCTATGGATTGCTATGTCTGCGAAAGAGAATCAAGCATGTGTACAGGGGCATAAACGCAGCAGTGATAGGATTGGAGAGGTTCGGTGAGCAAATGAAGACCCTTTGAAGTCATATTGCATGGTACCCATTCCACGGGTTTCAACTACCCAGGTTTAAGATATTCTTCCTTCAGCTAAAACATGCATGTGTCCCTAGAGTATGATCAACCATGTGATCGGGAGACGTGTTCAAATATGTCTCAGTTTTCGTACCCTGGTACTCGGGTGCAACATTCCAGACGCTTTACTAACACTCTCCCGACTTGGAGAGTCAGTCCCTTTAACCTCCTGTTTGGCCCAGTTTGCAATTTCTGTGGAAGATGAACAGGAATAGCGAGTACCAAAGAGAGACTAGCTGGAGGTGTCTGGACGGGCAAATTTAACTCTCATTTCCCACCAGGAAGAGGAATTAACCAAAGGCTCAGCGTGCCGTGCCAGAACCAGATTAGGGCCTGAAGCCATCCTGCGGTGTTGCGGCCAGGTCACAAGAAAGCGAGTTGAAGAAAGGAGCTCAGGGGCACTGTAATTCACAAACCTGCAGAGTTATAAATGACAGCTATCATCCAAAAATAGACTGAAGTAAGGCTGCCAAGAGGACTTGAAAGCGGGGCAGAATTGCAGGAAACCGATTTCAGGAGGTAGACTGGAATTGCATTGAAAGCATAGGAAAAGAGGCAGAACGTCCACAATGATGCACTTGGCCAAAAAGGGCGTATGCGTTTCTTCCTGAATATATTCAGGAAAAAACGCATACGCCCTTTTTGGCCAACCAAGCAAGCTTGCAAAGGAAATCTGCACTACAATGAAGTCTCACTTCCCCCCGGTCAAAAGGGCCATCTGAAAAAAGTGTAAAATCCAGAAAAGCAGGACAGGCCATGGAGAACTGGGAGCCTTGTTATGCTGATGGGTGGGATGTAAATTGCCAACAACCACTCGGGAGAAGTGTATGGTGTTTCCTGAAACATCTAAAAAACAAAGCAACAGAGCGTAGGGCACTTCCACTTATGGTCCTATAGCTTAGGGAATTTAAAATCAAAAAGACACAGCCACCCCAAAGTTTGGAATGGCTCTGTTTACAAGAACCTCGTTTACAGTACAAGTTCAACATCGCAGAAAGTGAAAAATGGATAAAGAAGTTGTGGTATTTACTTACAAAGCAATATCACTCAGCAATGAAATCTGTGTCATCAGGCCCTTAGAAGCACAATGAGTGGATTCAGGTATGATGATTCTAACTGAAATAAGTCACACAGAAAAAGAAACATCATAAGATATCAGTAATACACGGAATGTAAACTTGGCTACACAGGAACTGAATTACAGAATAGAACAGGGTCTCAAATTTAGAAAACCAACTTATGCTTCCATAGGGGATAGGTGAGTTGGGGTGCTGCATAAAACCAGAGATTGAAATGAGCACAGATAAAGTTCCTTAAGCCAAATATGGAATAGACAAGAGCTACTCCTTGCTCAACGAAATGGACTCAACACACCATACTAAACACCTAAGAATGTACCTGACTAATAAGTACCTTAAAACCTATGGATTGCTATGTCTCCAAAAGAGAATCAAGCGTGTGTACAGGGGCATAAACGCAGCAGTGATAGGATTGGAGAGGTTCGGTGAGCATATGAAGACCCTTTGAAGTCGTATTGCATGGTACCCATTCCACGGGTCTCAACTCTGCAGTTTTAAGGTATTCTTCCTTCAGCTAAAACATGCATGTGGAACCCAGAGTATGATCAACCGTGTGAACGGGAGACGTGTTCAAATATGTCTCAGTTTTCCTCCCCTGGTACTCGGGTGCAACATTCCAGACGCTTTACTAACACTCTCCCCACTTGGAGAGTCAGCGCCTTTAACCTCCTGTTTGGCCCAGTTTGCAATTTCTGCGGAAGATGAACAGGAATAGCGAGAACCAATGAGACACTAGCTGGAGGTGTCTGGACGGGCAAATTTAACTCTCATTTCCCACCAGGATGAGGAAATAACCAAAGGCTCAGCGTGCCGTGCCGGAACCAGATTAGGGCCTGAAGCCATCCTGCGGTGTTGCGGCCTGCTCAAAAGAAAGCGAGTTGAAGAAAGGAGCTCAGGGGCACTGTAATTCACAAACCTGCAGAGTTATAAATTACTGCTATCGTCCAAAAATATACTGAAGTAAGGCTGCCAAGAGGACTTGAAGGCGGGGCAGAATTGCAGGAAACCGATTTCAGGAGGTAGACTGGAATTGCATTTCAAGCATAGGAAAAGAGGCAGAACGTCCACAATGATGCACTTGGCCAAAAAGGGCGTATGCGTTTTTTCCTGAATATATTCAGGAAAAAACGCATACGCCCTTTTTGGCCAACCAAGCAAGCTTGCAAAGGAAATCTGCACTACAATGAAGTCTCACTTCCCCCCGGTCAAAAGGGCCATCTGAAAAAAGTGTAAAATCCAGAAAGGCAGGACAGGCCATGGAGAACTGGGAGCCTTGTTATGCTGATGGGCGGGATGTAAATTGCCAACAACCACTTGGGAGAAGTGTATGGTGTTTCCTGAAACATCGAAAAAACAAAGCAACAGAACCTAGGGCACTTCCACTTATGGTCCTATAGCTTAGGGAATTTAAAATCAAAAAGACACAGCCACCCCAAAGTTTGGAACGGCTCTGTTTACAAGAACCTCGTTTACAGTACAAGTTCAACATCGCAGAAAGTGAAAAATGGAGAAAGAAGTTGTGGTATTTACTTACAAAGCAATATCACTCAGCAATGAAATCTGTGTCATCAGGCCCTTAGCAGCACAATGAGTGGATTCAAGTATGATGATTCTAACTGAAATAAGTCACACAGAAAAAGAAACATCATAAGATATCAGTAATACACGGAATGTAAACTTGGCTACACAGGAACTGAATTACAGAACAGAACAGGGTCTCAAATTTAGAACCAACTTATGCTTGCTTAAGGGTAAAGGTGAGTTGGGGTGCTGCATAAAACCAGAGATTGAAATGAGCACAGATAAAGTTCCTTAAGACAAATATGGAATAGACAAGAGCTACTCCTTGCTCAACGAAATGGACTCAACACCGCATATTAAACGCCTAAGAATGTACCTGACTTGCAAGTATCTTAAAACCTATGGATTGCTATGTCTGCGAAAGAGAATCAAGCATGTGTACAGGGGCATAAACGCAGCAGTGATAGGATTGGAGAGGTTCGGTGAGCAAATGAAGACCCTTTGAAGTCATATTGCATGGTACCCATTCCACGGGTTTCAACTACCCAGGTTTAAGATATTCTTCCTTCAGCTAAAACATGCATGTGTCCCTAGAGTATGATCAACCATGTGATCGGGAGACGTGTTCAAATATGTCTCAGTTTTCGTACCCTGGTACTCGGGTGCAACATTCCAGACGCTTTACTAACACTCTCCCGACTTGGAGAGTCAGTCCCTTTAACCTCCTGTTTGGCCCAGTTTGCAATTTCTGTGGAAGATGAACAGGAATAGCGAGTACCAAAGAGAGACTAGCTGGAGGTGTCTGGACGGGCAAATTTAACTCTCATTTCCCACCAGGAAGAGGAATTAACCAAAGGCTCAGCGTGCCGTGCCAGAACCAGATTAGGGCCTGAAGCCATCCTGCGGTGTTGCGGCCAGGTCACAAGAAAGCGAGTTGAAGAAAGGAGCTCAGGGGCACTGTAATTCACAAACCTGCAGAGTTATAAATGACAGCTATCGTCCAAAAATAGACTGAAGTAAGGCTGCCAAGAGGACTTGAAAGCGGGGCAGAATTGCAGGAAACCGATTTCAGGAGGTAGACTGGAATTGCATTGAAAGCATAGGAAAAGAGGCAGAACGTCCACAATGATGCACTTGGCCAAAAAGGGCGTATGCGTTTCTTCCTGAATATATTCAGGAAAAAACGCATACGCCCTTTTTGGCCAACCAAGCAAGCTTGCAAAGGAAATCTGCACTACAATGAAGTCTCACTTCCCCCCGGTCAAAAGGGCCATCTGAAAAAAGTGTAAAATCCAGAAAGGCAGGACAGGCCATGGAGAACTGGGAGCCTTGTTATGCTGATGGGCGGGATGTAAATTGCCAACAGACACTCAGGAGAAGTGTATGGTGTTTCCTGAAACATCGAAAAAACAAAGCAACAGAGCCTAGGGCACTTCCACTTATGGTCCTATAGCTTAGGGAAATTAAAATAAACAAGACACAGCCACCCCAAAGTTTGGGACGCCTCTGTTTACAAAAACCTCATTTACCGTACAAGTTCAATATCACAGAAAGTGAAAAATGGATAAAGAACTTGTGGTACTTACGTACAATGCAGTATCACTCAGCAATGAAATCTATGTCATCAGGCCCGTAGCAGCATAATGAGTGGATTCAGATACGATGATTCTAACTGAAATAAGTCACACAGAAAAAGAAACATCATAAGG
Organism: Stenella coeruleoalba; assembly: GCF_951394435.1. Lineage (NCBI taxonomy): Eukaryota > Metazoa > Chordata > Mammalia > Artiodactyla > Delphinidae > Stenella > Stenella coeruleoalba. The sequence continues at coordinate 243,788 of NW_027646056.1, read as the reverse complement.
TATCACTAATACACAGAATGAAAACTTGGCTACACAGGAACTGAATTCCAAAACACAACAGGGTCTCAAATTTAGAAAACCAACTTATGCTTCCATAGGGGATAGGTGAGTTGGGGTGCTGCATAAAGCCAGAGATTGAAATGAGCACAGATAAAGTTCCTTAAGCCAAATATGGAATAGACAAGAGCTACTCCTTGCTCAACGAAATGGACTCAACACACCATACTAAACGCCTAAGAATGTACCTGACTAATAAGTACCTTAAAACCTATGGATTGCTATGTCTCCAAAAGAGAATCAAGCGTGTGTACAGGGGCATAAACGCAGCAGTGATAGGATTGGAGAAGTTCGGTGAGCATATGAAGACCCTTTGAAGTCGTATTGCATGGTACCCATTCCACGGGTCTCAACTCTGCAGTTTTAAGGTATTCTTCCTTCAGCTAAAACATGCATGTGTCCCTAGAGTATGATCAACCATGTGATCGGGAGACGTGTTCAAATATGTCTCAGTTTTCGTACCCTGGTACTCGGGTGCAACATTCCAGACGCTTTACTAACACTCTCCCGACTTGGAGAGTCAGTCCCTTTAACCTCCTGTTTGGCCCAGTTTGCAATTTCTGTGGAAGATGAACAGGAATAGCGAGTACCAAAGAGAGACTAGCTGGAGGTGTCTGGACGGGCAAATTTAACTCTCATTTCCCACCAGGAAGAGGAATTAACCAAAGGCTCAGCGTGCCGTGCCAGAACCAGATTAGGGCCTGAAGCCATCCTGCGGTGTTGCGGCCAGGTCACAAGAAAGCGAGTTGAAGAAAGGAGCTCAGGGGCACTGTAATTCACAAACCTGCAGAGTTATAAATGACAGCTATCGTCCAAAAATAGACTGAAGTAAGGCTGCCAAGAGGACTTGAAAGCGGGGCAGAATTGCAGGAAACCGATTTCAGGAGGTAGACTGGAATTGCATTGAAAGCATAGGAAAAGAGGCAGAACGTCCACAATGATGCACTTGGCCAAAAAGGGCGTATGAGTTTTTTCCTGAATATATTCAGGAAAAAACGCATACGCCCTTTTTGGCCAACCAAGCAAGCTTGCAAAGGAAATCTGCACTACAATGAAGTCTCACTTCCCCCGGGTCAAAAGGGCCATCTGAAAAAAGTGTAAAATCCAGAAAGGCAGGACAGGCCATGGAGAACTGGGAGCCTTGTTATGCTGATGGGCGGGATGTAAATTGCCAACAACCACTTGGGAGAAGTGTATGGTGTTTCCTGAAACATCGAAAAAACAAAGCAACAGAACCTAGGGCACTTCCACTTATGGTCCTATAGCTTAGGGAATTTAAAATCAAAAAGACACAGCCACCCCAAAGTTTGGAACGGCTCTGTTTACAAGAACCTCGTTTACAGTACAAGTTCAACATCGCAGAAAGTGAAAAATGGAGAAAGAAGTTGTGGTATTTACTTACAAAGCAATATCACTCAGCAATGAAATCTGTGTCATCAGGCCCTTAGCAGCACAATGAGTGGATTCAAGTATGATGATTCTAACTGAAATAAGTCACACAGAAAAAGAAACATCATAAGATATCAGTAATACACGGAATGTAAACTTGGCTACACAGGAACTGAATTACAGAATAGAACAGGGTCTCAAATTTAGAACCAACTTATGCTTGCTTAAGGGTAAAGGTGAGTTGGGGTGCTGCATAAAACCAGAGATTGAAATGAGCACAGATAAAGTTCCTTAAGACAAATATGGAATAGACAAGAGCTACTCCTTGCTCAACGAAATGGACTCAACACCGCATATTAAACGCCTAAGAATGTACCTGACTTGCAAGTATCTTAAAACCTATGGATTGCTATGTCTGCGAAAGAGAATCAAGCATGTGTACAGGGGCATAAACGCAGCAGTGATAGGATTGGAGAGGTTCGGTGAGCAAATGAAGACCCTTTGAAGTCATATTGCATGGTACCCATTCCACGGGTTTCAACTACCCAGGTTTAAGATATTCTTCCTTCAGCTAAAACATGCATGTGTCCCTAGAGTATGATCAACCATGTGATCGGGAGACGTGTTCAAATATGTCTCAGTTTTCGTACCCTGGTACTCGGGTGCAACATTCCAGACGCTTTACTAACACTCTCCCGACTTGGAGAGTCAGTCCCTTTAACCTCCTGTTTGGCCCAGTTTGCAATTTCTGTGGAAGATGAACAGGAATAGCGAGTACCAAAGAGAGACTAGCTGGAGGTGTCTGGACGGGCAAATTTAACTCTCATTTCCCACCAGGAAGAGGAATTAACCAAAGGCTCAGCGTGCCGTGCCAGAACCAGATTAGGGCCTGAAGCCATCCTGCGGTGTTGCGGCCAGGTCACAAGAAAGCGAGTTGAAGAAAGGAGCTCAGGGGCACTGTAATTCACAAACCTGCAGAGTTATAAATGACAGCTATCGTCCAAAAATAGACTGAAGTAAGGCTGCCAAGAGGACTTGAAAGCGGGGCAGAATTGCAGGAAACCGATTTCAGGAGGTAGACTGGAATTGCATTGAAAGCATAGGAAAAGAGGCAGAACGTCCACAATGATGCACTTGGCCAAAAAGGGCGTATGCGTTTCTTCCTGAATATATTCAGGAAAAAACGCATACGCCCTTTTTGGCCAACCAAGCAAGCTTGCAAAGGAAATCTGCACTACAATGAAGTCTCACTTCCCCCCGGTCAAAAGGGCCATCTGAAAAAAGTGTAAAATCCAGAAAAGCAGGACAGGCCATGGAGAACTGGGAGCCTTGTTATGCTGATGGGTGGGATGTAAATTGCCAACAACCACTCGGGAGAAGTGTATGGTGTTTCCTGAAACATCTAAAAAACAAAGCAACAGAGCGTAGGGCACTTCCACTTATGGTCCTATAGCTTAGGGAATTTAAAATCAAAAAGACACAGCCACCCCAAAGTTTGGAATGGCTCTGTTTACAAGAACCTCGTTTACAGTACAAGTTCAACATCGCAGAAAGTGAAAAATGGATAAAGAAGTTGTGGTATTTACTTACAAAGCAATATCACTCAGCAATGAAATCTGTGTCATCAGGCCCTTAGAAGCACAATGAGTGGATTCAGGTATGATGATTCTAACTGAAATAAGTCACACAGAAAAAGAAACATCATAAGATATCAGTAATACACGGAATGTAAACTTGGCTACACAGGAACTGAATTACAGAATAGAACAGGGTCTCAAATTTAGAAAACCAACTTATGCTTCCATAGGGGATAGGTGAGTTGGGGTGCTGCATAAAACCAGAGATTGAAATGAGCACAGATAAAGTTCCTTAAGCCAAATATGGAATAGACAAGAGCTACTCCTTGCTCAACGAAATGGACTCAACACACCATACTAAACACCTAAGAATGTACCTGACTAATAAGTACCTTAAAACCTATGGATTGCTATGTCTCCAAAAGAGAATCAAGCGTGTGTACAGGGGCATAAACGCAGCAGTGATAGGATTGGAGAGGTTCGGTGAGCATATGAAGACCCTTTGAAGTCGTATTGCATGGTACCCATTCCACGGGTCTCAACTCTGCAGTTTTAAGGTATTCTTCCTTCAGCTAAAACATGCATGTGGAACCCAGAGTATGATCAACCGTGTGAACGGGAGACGTGTTCAAATATGTCTCAGTTTTCCTCCCCTGGTACTCGGGTGCAACATTCCAGACGCTTTACTAACACTCTCCCCACTTGGAGAGTCAGCGCCTTTAACCTCCTGTTTGGCCCAGTTTGCAATTTCTGCGGAAGATGAACAGGAATAGCGAGAACCAATGAGACACTAGCTGGAGGTGTCTGGACGGGCAAATTTAACTCTCATTTCCCACCAGGATGAGGAAATAACCAAAGGCTCAGCGTGCCGTGCCGGAACCAGATTAGGGCCTGAAGCCATCCTGCGGTGTTGCGGCCTGCTCAAAAGAAAGCGAGTTGAAGAAAGGAGCTCAGGGGCACTGTAATTCACAAACCTGCAGAGTTATAAATGACTGCTATCGTCCAAAAATATACTGAAGTAAGGCTGCCAAGAGGACTTGAAGGCGGGGCAGAATTGCAGGAAACCGATTTCAGGAGGTAGACTGGAATTGCATTGAAAGCATAGGAAAAGAGGCAGAACGTCCACAATGATGCACTTGGCCAAAAAGGGCGTATGCGTTTTTTCCTGAATATATTCAGGAAAAAACGCATATGCCCTTTTTGGCCAACCAAGCAAGCTTGCAAAGGAAATCTGCACTACAATGAAGTCTCACTTCCCCCCGGTCAAAAGGGCCATCGGAAAAAAGTGTAAAATCCAGAAAGGCAGGACAGGCCATGGAGAACTGGGAGCCTTGTTATGCTGATGGGCGGGATGTAAGTTGCCAACAGCCACTCGGGAGAAGTGTATGGTGTTTCCTGAAACATCGAAAAAACAAAGCAACAGAGCCTAGGGCACTTCCACTTATGGTCCTATAGCTTAGGGAAATTAAAATAAAAAAGACACAGCCACCCCAAAGTTTGGGACGCCTCTGTTTACAAGAACCTCATTTACCGTACAAGTTCAATATCACAGAAAGTGAAAAATGGATAAAGAACTTGTGGTATTTACGTACAATGCAGTATCACTCAGCAATGAAATCTATGTCATCAGGCCCGTAGCAGCATAGTGAGTGGATTCAGGTACGATGATTCTAACTGAAATAAGTCACACAGAAAAAGAAACATCATAAGATATCACTAATACACGGAATGTAAACTTGGCTACACAGGAACTGAATTCCAAAACAGAACAGGGTCTCAAATTTAGAAAAGCATCTTATGCTTGCTTAAGGGGAAAGGTGAGTTGGGGTGCTGCATAAAACCAGAGATTGAAATGAGCACAGATAAAGTTCCTTAAGCCAAATATGGAATAGACAAGAGCTACTCCTTGCTCAACGAAATGGACTCAACACCCCATATTAAACGCCTAAGAATGTACCTGACTAGTAAGTATCTTAAAACCTATGGATTGCTATGTCTCCAAAAGAGAATCAAGCCTGTGTACAGGGGCGTAAACACAGCAGTGATAGGATTGGAGAGGTTCGGTGAGCAAATGAAGACCCTTTGAAGTCATATTGCATGGTACCCATTCCACGGGTCTCAACTCTGCAGGTTTAAGGTATTCTTCCTTCAGCTAAAACATGCATGTGGAACCCAGAGTATGATCAACCGTGTGAACGGGAGACGTGTTCAAATATGTCTCAGTTTTTCTCCCCTGGTACTCGGGTGCAACATTCCAGACGCTTTACTAACACTCTCCCCACTTGGAGAGTCAGCGCCTTTAACCTCCTGTTTGGCCCAGTTTGCAATTTCTGGGGAAGATGAACAGGAATAGCGAGAACCAATGAGAGACTAGCTGGAGGTATCTGGACAGGCAAATTTAACTCTCATTTCCCACCAGGATGAGGAAATAACCAAAGGCTCAGCATGCCGTTCCAGAACCAGATTAGGGCCTGAAGCCATCCTGCGGTGTTGCGGCCTGCTCAAAAGAAAGCGAGTTGAAGAAAGGAGTCAGGGGCACTGTAATTCACAAACATGCAGAGTTATAAATGACAGCTATCGTCCAAAAATATACTGAAGTAAGGCTGCCAAGAGGACTTGAAAGCGGGGCAGAATTGCAGGAAACCGATTTCAGGAGGTAGACTGGAATTGCATTTCAAGCATAGGAAAGGAGGCAGAACGTCCACAATGATGCACTTGGCCAAAAAGGGCGTATGCGTTTCTTCCTGAATATATTCAGGAAAAAACGCATACGCCCTTTTTGGCCAACCAAGCAAGCTTGCAAAGGAAATCTGCACTACAATGAAGTCTCACTTCCCCCCGGTCAAAAGGGCCATCTGAAAAAAGTGTAAAATCCAGAAAGGCAGGACAGGCCATGGAGAACTGGGAGCCTTGTTATGCTGATGGGCGGGATGTAAATTGCCAACAGACACTCAGGAGAAGTGTATGGTGTTTCCTGAAACATCGAAAAAACAAAGCAACAGAGCCTAGGGCACTTCCACTTATGGTCCTATAGCTTAGGGAAATTAAAATAAACAAGACACAGCCACCCCAAAGTTTGGGACGCCTCTGTTTACAAAAACCTCATTTACCGTACAAGTTCAATATCACAGAAAGTGAAAAATGGATAAAGAACTTGTGGTACTTACGTACAATGCAGTATCACTCAGCAATGAAATCTATGTCATCAGGCCCGTAGCAGCATAATGAGTGGATTCAGGTACGATGATTCTAACTGAAATAAGTCACACAGAAAAAGAAACATCATAAGGTATCACTAATACACAGAATGAAAACTTGGCTACACAGGAACTGAATTCCAAAACACAACAGGGTCTCAAATTTAGAAAACCAACTTATGCTTCCATAGGGGATAGGTGAGTTGGGGTGCTGCATAAAACCAGAGATTGAAATGAGCACAGATAAAGTTCCTTAAGACAAATATGGAATAGACAAGAGCTACTCCTTGCTCAACGAAATGGACTCAACACCGCATATTAAACGCCTAAGAATGTACCTGACTTGCAAGTATCTTAAAACCTATGGATTGCTATGTCTGCGAAAGAGAATCAAGCATGTGTACAGGGGCATAAACGCAGCAGTGATAGGATTGGAGAGGTTCGGTGAGCAAATGAAGACCCTTTGAAGTCATATTGCATGGTACCCATTCCACGGGTTTCAACTACCCAGGTTTAAGATATTCTTCCTTCAGCTAAAACATGCATGTGTCCCTAGAGTATGATCAACCATGTGATCGGGAGACGTGTTCAAATATGTCTCAGTTTTCGTACCCTGGTACTCGGGTGCAACATTCCAGACGCTTTACTAACACTCTCCCGACTTGGAGAGTCAGTCCCTTTAACCTCCTGTTTGGCCCAGTTTGCAATTTCTGTGGAAGATGAACAGGAATAGCGAGTACCAAAGAGAGACTAGCTGGAGGTGTCTGGACGGGCAAATTTAACTCTCATTTCCCACCAGGAAGAGGAATTAACCAAAGGCTCAGCGTGCCGTGCCAGAACCAGATTAGGGCCTGAAGCCATCCTGCGGTGTTGCGGCCAGGTCACAAGAAAGCGAGTTGAAGAAAGGAGCTCAGGGGCACTGTAATTCACAAACCTGCAGAGTTATAAATGACAGCTATCGTCCAAAAATAGACTGAAGTAAGGCTGCCAAGAGGACTTGAAAGCGGGGCAGAATTGCAGGAAACCGATTTCAGGAGGTAGACTGGAATTGCATTGAAAGCATAGGAAAAGAGGCAGAACGTCCACAATGATGCACTTGGCCAAAAAGGGCGTATGCGTTTCTTCCTGAATATATTCAGGAAAAAACGCATACGCCCTTTTTGGCCAACCAAGCAAGCTTGCAAAGGAAATCTGCACTACAATGAAGTCTCACTTCCCCCCGGTCCAAAGGGCCATCTGAAAAAAGTGTAAAATCCAGAAAAGCAGGACAGGCCATGGAGAACTGGGAGCCTTGTTATGCTGATGGGTGGGATGTAAATTACCAACAACCACTCGGGAGAAGTGTATGGTGTTTCCTGAAACATCTAAAAAACAAAGCAACAGAGTGTAGGGCACTTCCACTTATGGTCCTATAGCTTAGGGAATTTAAAATCAAAAAGACACAGCCACCCCAAAGTTTGGAACGGCTCTGTTTACAAGAACCTCGTTTACAGTACAAGTTCAACATCGCAGAAAGTGAAAAATGGATAAAGAAGTTGTGGTATTTACTTACAAAGCAATATCACTCAGCAATGAAATCTGTGTCATCAGGCCCTTAGAAGCACAATGAGTGGATTCAGGTATGATGATTCTAACTGAAATAAGTCACACAGAAAAAGAAACATCATAAGATATCAGTAATACACGGAATGTAAACTTGGCTACACAGGAACTGAATTACAGAATAGAACAGGGTCTCAAATTTAGAAAACCAACTTATGCTTGCTTAAGGGTAAAGGTGAGTTGGGGTGCTGCATAAAACCAGAGATTGAAATGGGCACAGATAAAGTTCCTTAAGCCAAATATGGAATAGACAAGAGCTACTCCTTGCTCAACGAAATGGACTCAACACCGCATATTAAACGCCTAAGAATGTACCTGAGTTGTAAGTATCTTAAAACCTATGGATTGCTATGTCTGCGAAAGAGAATCAAGCATGTGTACAGGGGCATAAACGCAGCTGTGATAGGATTGGAGAGGTTCGGTGAGCAAATGAAGACCCTTTGAAGTCATATTGCATGGTACCCATTCCACGGGTTTCAACTACCCAGGTTTAAGGTATTCTTCCTTCAGCTAAAACATGCATGTGGAACCTAGAGTATGATCAACCATGTGATCGGGAGACGTGTTCAAATATGTCTCAGTTTTCGTACCCTGGTACTCGCGTGCAACATTCCAGACGCTTTACTAACACTCTCCCGACTTGGAGAGTCAGTCCCTTTAACCTCCTGTTTGGCCCAGTTTGCAATTTCTGCGGAAGATGAACAGGAATAGCGAGAACCAATGAGAGACTAGCTGGAGGTGTCTGGACGGGCAAATTTAACTCTCATTTCCCACCAGGAAGAGGAATTAACCAAAGGCTCAGCGTGCCATTCCGGAAGCAGATTAGGGCCTGAAGCCATCCTGCGGTGTTGTAGCCAGCTCACAAGAAAGCGAGTTGAAGAAAGGAGCTCAGGGGCACTGTAATTCACAAACCTGCAGAGTTATAAATGACAGCTATCGTCCAAAAATATACTGAAGTAAGGCTGCCAAGAGGACTTGAAAGCGGGGCAGAATTGCAGGAAACCGATTTCAGGAGCTAGACTGGAATTGCATTGAAAGCATAGGAAAAGAGGCAGAACGTCCACAATGATGCACTTGGCCAAAAAGGGCGTATGCGTTTTTTCCTGAATATATTCAGGAAAAAACGCATACGCCCTTTTTGGCCAACCAAGCAAGCTTGCAAAGGAAATCTGCACTACAATGAAGTCTCACTTCCCCCGGGTCAAAAGGGCCATCTGAAAAAAGTGTAAAATCCAGAAAGGCAGGACAGGCCATGGAGAACTGGGAGCCTTGTTATGCTGATGGGCGGGATGTAAATTGCCAACAACCACTCGGGAGAAGTGTATGGTGTTTCCTGAAACATCTAAAAAACAAAGCAACAGAACCTAGGGCACTTCCACTTATGGTCCTATAGCTTAGGGAATTTAAAATCAAAAAGACACAGCCACCCCAAAGTTTGGAACAGCTCTGTTTACAAGAACCTCGTTTACAGTACAAGTTCAACATCGCAGAAAGTGAAAAATGGAGAAAGAAGTTGTGGTATTTACTTACAAAGCAATATCACTCAGCAATGAAATCTGTGTCATCAGGCCCTTAGCAGAACAATGAGTGGATTCAAGTATGATGATTCTAACTGAAATAAGTCACACAGAAAAAGACATCATAAGATATCAGTAATACACGGAATGTAAACTTGGCTACACAGGAACTGAATTACAGAATAGAACAGGGTCTCAAATTTAGAAACAACTTATGCTTGCTTAAGGGTAAAGGTGAGTTGGGGTGCTGCATAAAACCAGAGATTGAAATGAGCACAGATAAGGTTCCTTAAGCCAAATATGGAATAGACAAGAGCTACTCCTTGCTCAACGAAATGGACTCAACACCGCATATTAAACGCCTATGAATGTACCTGACTTGCAAGTATCTTAAAACCTATGGATTGCTATGTCTCCGAAAGAGAATCAAGCATGTGTACAGGGGCATAAACGCAGCAGTGATAGGATTGGAGAGGTTCGGTGAGCAAATGAAGACCCTTTGAAGTCATATTGCATGGTACCCATTCCACGGGTTTCAGCTACCCAGGTTTAAGATATTCTTCCTTCACCTAAAACATGCATGTGTCCCTAGAGTATGATCAACCATGTGATTGGGAGACGTGTTCAAATATGTCTCAGTTTTCATACCCTGGTACTCGGGTGCAACATTCCAGACGCTTTACTAACACTCTCCCAACTTGGAGAGTCAGTCCCTTTAACCTCCTGTTTGGCCCAGTTTGCAATTTCTGTGGAAGATGAACAGGAATAGCGAGTACCAAAGAGAGACTAGCTGGAGGTGTCTGGACGGCCAAATTTAACTCTCATTTCCCACCAGGAAGAGGAATTAACCAAAGGCTCAGCGTGCCGTGCCGGAACCACATTAGGGCCTGAAGACATCCTGCGGTGTTGCGGCCAGCTCACAAGAAAGCGAGTTGAAGAAAGGAGCTCAGGGGCACTGTAATTCACAAACCTGCAGAGTTATAAATGACAGCTATCGTCCAAAAATAGACTGAAGTAAGGCTGCCAAGAGGACTTGAAAGCGGGGCAGAATTGCAGGAAACCGATTTCAGGAGGTAGACTGGAATTGCATTGAAAGCATAGGAAAAGAGGCAGAACGTCCACAATGATGCACTTGGCCAAAAAGGGCGTATGCGTTTTTTCCTGAATATATTCAGGAAAAAACGCATACGCCCTTTTTGGCCAACCAAGCAAGCTTGCAAAGGAAATCTGCACTACAATGAAGTCTCACTTCCCCCGGGTCAAAAGGGCCATCTGAAAAAAGTGTAAAATCCAGAAAGGCAGGACAGGCCATGGAGAACTGGGAGCCTTGTTATGCTGATGGGCGGGATGTAAATTGCCAACAACCACTCGGGAGAAGTGTATGGTGTTTCCTGAAACATCTAAAAAACAAAGCAACAGAACCTAGGGCACTTCCACTTATGGTCCTATAGCTTAGGGAAATTAAAATCAAAAAGACACAGCCACCCCAAAGTTTGGAACGGCTCTGTTTACAAGAACCTCGTTTACAGTACAAGTTCAACATCGCAGAAAGTGAAAAATGGAGAAAGAAGTTGTGGTATTTACTTACAAAGCAATATCACTCAGCAATGAAATCTGTGTCATCAGGCCCTTAGCAGCACAATGAGTGGATTCAGGTATGATGATTCTAACTGAAATAAGTCACACAGAAAAAGAAACATCATAAGATATCAGTAATACACGGAATGGAAACTTGGCTACACAGGAACTGAATTACAGAACAGAACAGGGTCTCAAATTTAGAAAACCAACTTATGCTTGCTTAAGGGGAAAGGTGAGTTGGGGTGCTGCATAAAACCAGAGATTGAAATGAGCACAGATAAAGTTCCTTAAGTCAAATATGGAATAGACAAGAGCTACTCCTTGCTCAACGAAATGGACTCAACAGCGCATATTAAAAGCCTAAGAATGTACCTGACTTGTAAGTATCTTAAAACCTATGGATTGCTATGTCTCCGAAAGAGAATCAAGCATGTGTACAGGGGCATAAACGCAGCAGTGATAGGATTGGAGAGGTTCGGTGAGCAAATGAAGACCCTTTGAAGTCATATTTCATGGTACCCATTACACGGGTCTTAACTCTCCAGGTTTAAGGTATTCTTCCTTCAGCTAAAACATGCATGTGGAACCCAAGTATGATCAACCATGTGAACGGGAGACGTGTTCAAATATGTCTCAGTTTTCCTCCCCTGGTACTCGGGTGCAACTTTCCAGACGCTTTACTAACACTCTCCCCACTTGGAGAGTCAGCGCCTTTAACCTCCTGTTTGGCGCAGTTTGCAATTTCTGCGGAAGATGAACAGGAATAGCGAGAACCAATGAGACACTAGCTGGAGGTGTCTGGACGGGCAAATTTAACTCTCATTTCCCACCAGGAAGAGGAAATAACCAAAGGCTCAGCGTGCCGTGCCGGAACCAGATTAGGGCCTGAAGCCATCCTGCGGTGTTGCGGCCCGCTCACAAGAACGCAAGTTGAAGAAAGGAGCTCAGGGGCACTGTAATTCACAAACCTGCAGAGTTATAAGTGAAAGCTATCGTCCAAAAATAGACTGAAGTAAGGCTGCCAAGAGGACTTGAAAGTGGGGCAGAATTGCAGGAAACCGATTTCAGGAGGTAGACTGGAATTGCATTGAAAGCATAGGAAAAGAGGCAGAACGTCCACAGTGATGCACTTGGCCAAAAAGGGCGTATGCGTTTTTCCCTGAATATATTCAGGGAAAAACGAATAAGCCCTTTTTGGCCAACCAAGCAAGCTTGCAAAGGAAATCTGCACTACAATGAAGTCTCACTTCCCCCCGGTCAAAAGGGCCATCTGAAAAAAGTGTAAAATCCAGAAAGGCAGGACAGGCCATGGAGAACTGGGAGCCTTGTTATGCTGATGGGCGGGATGTAAATTGCCAACAGAAACTCAGGAGAAGTGTATGGTGTTTCCTGAAGCATCTAAAAAACAAAGCAACAGAGCCTAGGGCACTTCCACTTATGGTCCTATAGCTTAGGGAAATTAAAATCAAAAAGACACAGCCACCCCAAAGTTTGGATCGGCTCTGTTTACAAGAACCTCGTTTACAGTACAAGTTCAACATCGCAGAAAGTGAAAAATAGATGAAAAAGTTGTGGTATTTACTTACAAAGCAATATCACTCAGCAATGAAATCTGTGTCATCAGGCCCTTAGCAGCACAATGAGTGGATTCAGGTATGATGATTCTAACTGAAATAAGTCACACAGAAAAAGAAACATCATAAGATATCAGTAATAAACGGAATGTAAACTTGGCTACACACAGGAACTGAATTACAGAACAGAACAGGGTCTCAAATTTAGAAAACCAACTTATGCTTGCTTAAGGGTAAAGGTGAGTTGGGGTGCTGCATAAAACCAGAGATTGAAATGAGCACAGATAAAGTTCCTTAAGCCAAAGATGGAATAGACAAGAGCTACTCCTTGCTCAACGAAATGGACTCAACACCGCATATTAAACGCCTAAGAATGTACCTGACTAGTAAGTATCTTAAAACCTATGGATTGCTATGTCTCCGAAAGAGAATCAAGCATGTGTACACGGGCATAAACGCAGCAGTGATAGGATTGGAGAGGTTCGGTGAGCAAATAAAGACCCTTTGAAGTCATATTGCATGGTACCCATTACACGGGTTTCAAATACACAGGTTTAAGGTATTCTTCCTTCAGCTAAAACATGCATGTGGAACCCAAGTATGATCAACCATGTGAACGGGAGACGTGTTCAAATATGTCTCAGTTTTCCTCCCCTGGTACTCGGGTGCAACATTCCAGACGCTTTACTAACACTCTCCCGACTTGGAGAGTCAGTCCCTTTAACCTCCTGTTTGGCCCAGTTTGCAATTTCTGTGGAAGATGAACAGGAATAGCGAGAACCAATGAGAGACTACCTCGAGGTGTCTGGACGGGCAAATTTAACTCTCATTTCCCACCAGGAAGAGGAAATAACCAAAGGCTCAGCATGCCGTGCCGGAACCAGATTAGGGCCTGAAGCCATCCTGCGGTGTTGCGACCAGGTCACAAGAAAGCGAGTTGAAGAAAGGAGCTCAGGGGCACTGTAATTCACAAACCTGCAGAGTTATAAATGACAGCTATCGTCCAAAAATATACTGAAGTAAGGCTGCCAAGAGGACTTGAAAGCGGGGCAGAATTGCAGGAAACCGATTTCAGGAGGTAGACTGGAATTGCATTGAAAGCATAGGAAAAGAGGCAGAACGTCCACAATGATGCACTTGGTCAAAAGGGCGTATGCGTTTTTTCCTGAATATATTCAGGAAAAAACGCATACGCCCTTTTTGGCCAACCAAGCAAACTTGCAAAGGAAATCTGCACTACAATGAAGTCTCACTTCCCCCCGGTCAAAAGGGCCATCTGAGAAAAGTGTAAAATCCAGAAAGGCAGGACAGTCCATGGAGAAATGGGAGCCTTGTTATGCTGATGGGCGGGATGTAAATTGCCAACAGACACTCGGGAGAAGTGTATGGTGTTTCCTGAAACATCTAAAAAACAAAGCAACAGAGCCTAGCGCACTTCCACTTATGGTCCTATAGCTTAGGGAAATTAAAATCAAAAAGACACAGCCACCCCAAAGTTTGGGACACCTCCGTTTACAAGAACCTCGTTTACCGTACAAGTTCAATATCACAGAAAGTGAAAAATGGATAAAGAACTTTTGGAACTTACGTATAATCGAGTATCACTCAGCAATGAAATCTATGTCATCAGGCCCGTAGCAGCATAATGAGTGGATTCAGGTACGATGATTCTAACTGAAATAAGTCACACAGAAAAAGAAACATCATAAGATATCACTAATACACGGAATGTAAACTTGGCTACACAGGAACTGCATTCCAAAACAGAACAGGGTCTCAAATTTAGAAAACCAACTTATGCTTGCTTAAGGGGAAAGGTGAGTTGGGGTGCTGCATAAAACCAGAGATTGAAATGAGCACAGATAAAGTTCCTTAAGCCAAAGATGGAATAGACAAGAGCTACTCCTTGCTCAACGAAATGGACTCAAAACCCCATATTAAACGCCTAAGAATGTACCTGACTAGTAAGTATCTTAAAACCTATGGATTGCTATGTCTCCAAAAGAGAATCAAGCGTGTGTACAGGGGCATAAACACAGCAGTGATAGGATTGGAGAGGTTCGGTGAGCAAATGAAGACCCTTTGAAGTCATATTGCATGGTACCCATTACACGGGTCTCAGCTCTCCAGGTTTAAGGTATTCTTCCTTCAGCTAAAACATGCATGTGGAACCCAGAGTATGATCAACCATGTGAATGGGAGACGTGTTCAAATATGTCTCAGTTTTCGTACCCTGGTACTCGGGTGCAACATTCCAGACGCTTTACTAACACTCTCCCGACTTGGAGAGTCAGTCCCTTTAACCTCCTGTTTGGCCCAGTTTGCAATTTCTGCGGAAGATGAACAGGAATAGCGAGAACCAATGAGAGGCTAGCTGGAGGTGTCTGGACGGGCAAATTTAACTCTCATTTCCCACCAGGAAGAGGAATTAACCAAAGGCTCAGCATGCCGGGCCGGAACCAGATTAGGGCCTGAAGCCATCCTGCGGTGTTGCGGCCAGGTCACAAGAAAGCGAGTTGAAGAAAGGAGCTCAGGGGCACTGTAATTCACAAACCTGCAGAGTTATAAATGAGAGCTATCGTCCAAAAATAGACTGAAGTAAGGCTGCCAAGAGGACATGAAAGCGGGGCAGAACTGCAGGAAACCGATTGCAGGAGGTAGACTGGAATTGCATTGAAAGCATAGGAAAAGAGGCAGAACGTCCACAATGATGCACTTGGCCAAAAAGGGCGTATGCGTTTTTTCCTGAATATATTCAGGAAAAAACGCATACGCCCTTTTTGGCCAACCAAGCAAGCTTGCAAAGGAAATCTGCACTACAATGAAGTCTCACTTCCCCCCGGTCAAAAGGGCCATCTGAAAAAAGTGTAAAATCCAGAAAGGCAACAGGCCATTGAGAACTCGGAGCCTTGTTATGCTGATGGGCGGGATGTAAATTGCCAACAGAAACTCAGGAGAAGTGTATGGTGTTTCCTGAAACATCTAAAAAACAAAGCAACAGAGCCTAGGGCACTTCCACTTATGGTCCTATAGCTTAGGGAAATTAAAATCAAAAACACACAGCCACCCCAAAGTTTGGAACGGCTCTGTTTACAAGAACCTCGTTTAAAGTACAAGTTCAACATCGCAGAAAGTGAAAAATGGATAAAGAAGTTGTGGTATTCACTTAGAAAGCAATATCACTCAGCAATGAAATCTATGTCATCAGGCCTTTAGCAGCACAATGAGTGGATTCAGGTATGATGATTCTAACTGAAATAAGTCACACAGAAAAAGAAACATCATAAGATATCAGTAATACACGGAATGGAAACTTGGCTACACAGGAACTGAATTACAGAACAGAACAGGGTCTCAAATTTAGAATACCAACTTATGCTTGCTTAAGGGTAAAGGTGAGTTGGGGTGCTGCATAAAACCAGACATTGAAATGAGCACAGATAAAGTTCCTTAAGCCAAATATGGAATAGACAAGAGCTACTCCTTGCTCAACGAAATGGACCCAACACCGCATATTAAACGCCTAAGAATGTACCTGACTAGTAAGTATCTTAAAACCTATGGATTGCTATGTCTCCGAAAGAGAATCAAGCATTTGTACAGGGGCATAAACGAAGCAGTGATAGGATTGGAGAGGTTCGGTGAGCAAATGAAGACCCTTTGAAGTCATATTGCATGGTACCCATTCCACTGGTTTCAACTACCCAGGATTTAGGTATTCTTCCTTCAGCTAAAACATGCATGTGGAACCCAAGTATGATCAACCATGTGAACGGGAGACGTGTTCAAATATGTCTCAGTTTTCCTCCCCTGGTACTCGGGTGCAACATTCCAGACGCTTTACTAACACTCTCCCCACTTGGAGAGTCAGCGCCTTTAACCTCCTCTTTGGCCCAGTTTGCAATTTCTGTGGAAGATGAACAGGAATAACGAGAACCAATGAAAGGCTAGCTGCAGGTGTCTGGACGGGCAAATTTAACTCTCATTTCCCACCAGGAAGAGGAAATAACCAAAGGCTCAGTGTGCCGTGCCGGAACCAGATTAGGGCCTGAAGCCATCCTGCGGTGTTGCGGCCAGCTCAAAAGAAAGCGAGTTGAAGAAAGGAGCTCAGGGGCACTGTAATTCACAAACCTGCAGAGTTATAAATGACAGCTATCGTCCAAAAATAGACTGAAGTAAGGCTGCCAAGAGGACTTGAAAGCGGGGCAGAATTGCAGGAAACCGATTTCAGGTGGTAGACTGGAATTGCATTGAAAGCATAGGAAAAGAGGCAGAACGTCCACAATGATGCACTTGGCCAAAAAGGGCGTATGCGTTTTTTCCTGAATATATTCAGGAAAAAACGCATACGCCCTTTTTGGCCAACCAAGCAAGCTTGCAAAGGAAATCTGCACTACAATGAAGTCTCACTTCCCCCCGGTCAAAAGGGCCATCTGAAAAAAGTGTAAAATCCAGAAAGGCAGGACAGGCCATGGAGAACTGGGAGCCTTGTTATGCTGAAGGGCGGGATGTAAATTGCCAACAAACACTCGGGAGAAGTGTATGGTGTTTCCTGAAACATCTAAAAAACAAAGCAACAGAGCCTAGTGCACTTCCACTTATGATCCTATAGCTTAGTGAAATTAAAATCAAAAAGACACAGCCACCCCAAAGTTTGGGACGCCTCCGTTTACAAGAACCTCGTTTACCGTACAAGTTCAATATCACAGAAAGTGAAAAATGGATAAAGAACATGTGGAACTTACGTACAATCGAGTATCACTCAGAAATGAAATCTATGTCATCAGGCCCGTAGCAGCATAATGAGTGGATTCAGGTACGATGATTCTAACTGAAATAAGTCACACAGAAAAAGAAACATCATAAGATATCACTAATACACGGAATGTAAACTTGGCTACACAGGAACTGCATTCCAAAACAGAACAGGGTCTCAAATTTAGAAAACCAACTTATGATTGCTTAAGGGGAAAGGTGAGTTGGGGTGCTGCATAAAACCAGAGATTGAAATGAGCACAGATAAAGTTCCTTAAGCCAAAGATGGAATAGACAAGAGCTACTCCTTGCTCAACAAAATGGACTCAAAACCCCATATTAAACGCCTAAGAATGTACCTGACTAGTAAGTATCTTAAAACCTATGGATTGCTATGTCTCCAAAAGAGAATCAAGCATGTGTACAGGGGCATAAACGCAGCAGTGATAGGATTGGAGAGGTTCGGTGAGCAAATGAAGACCCTTTGAAGTCATATTGCATGGTACCCATTACACGGGTCTCAGCTCTCCATGTTTAACGTATTCTTCCTTCAGCTAAAACATGCATGTGGAACCCAGAGTATGATCAACCATGTGAACGGGAGACGTGTTCAAATATGTCTCAGTTTTCGTACCCTGGTACTCGGGTGCAACATTCCAGACGCTTTACTAACACTCTCCCGACTTGGAGAGTCAGTCCCTTTAACCTCCTGTTTGGCCCAGTTTGCAATTTCTGCGGAAGATGAACAGGAATAGCGAGAACCAATGAGAGGCTAGCTGGAGGTGTCTGGACGGGCAAATTTAACTCTCATTTCCCACCAGGAAGAGGAATTAACCAAAGGCTCAGCATGCCGGGCCGGAACCAGATTAGGGCCTGAAGCCATCCTGCAGTGTTGCGGCCAGGTCACAAGAAAGCGAGTTGAAGAAAGGAGCTCAGGGGCACTGTAATTCACAAACCTGCAGAGTTATAAATGAGAGCTATCGTCCAAAAATAGACTGAAGTAAGGCTGCCAAGAGGACTTGAAAGCGAGGCAGAACTGCAGGAAACCGATTTCAGGAGGTAGACTGGAATTGCATTGAAAGCATAGGAAAAGAGGCAGAACGTCCACAATGATGCACTTGGCCAAAAAGGGCGTATGCGTTTTTTCCTGAATATATTCAGGAAAAAACGCATACGCCCTTTTTGGCCCACCAAGCAAGCTTGCAAAGGAAATCTGCACTACAATGAAGTCTCACTTCCCCCCGGTCAAAAGGGCCATCTGAAAAAAGTGTAAAATCCAGAAAGGCAACAGGCCATTGAGAACTGGGAGCCTTGTTATGCTGATGGGCGGGATGTAAATTGCCAACAGAAACTCAGGAGAAGTGTATGGTGTTTCCTGAAACATCTAAAAAACAAAGCAACAGAGCCTAGGGCACTTCCACTTATGGTCCTATAGCTTAGGGAAATTAAAATCAAAAAGACACAGCCACCCCAAAGTTTGGGACGCCTCCGTTTACAAGAACCTCGTTTACCATACAAGTTCAACATCGCAGAAAGTGAAAAATAGATAAAAAAGTTGTGGTATTTACTTACAAAGCAATATCACTCAGCAATGAAATCTGTGTCATCAGGCCCTTAGCAGCACAATGAGTGGATTCAGGTATGATGATTCTAACTGAAATAAGTCACACAGAAAAAGAAACATCATAAGATATCAGTAATAAACGGAATTTAAACTTGGCTACACAGGAACTGAATTACAGAACAGAACAGGGTCTCAAATTTAGAAAACCAACTTATGCTTGCTTAAGGGGAAAGGTGAGTTGGGGTGCTGCATAAAACCAGAGATTGAAATGAGCACAGATAAAGTTCCTTAAGCCAAATATGGAATAGACAAGAGCTACTCCTTGCTCAACGAAATGGACTCAACACCGCATATTAAACGCCTAAGAATGTACCTGACTAGTAAGTATCTTAAAACCTATGGATTGCTATGTCTCCGAAAGAGAATCAAGCATGTGTACAGGGGCATAAACGCAGCAGTGATAGGATTGGAGAGGTTCGGTGAGCAAATGAAGACCCTTTGAAGTCATATTGCATGGTACCCATTACACGGGTCTCAGCTCTCCATGTTTAACGTATTCTTCCTTCAGCTAAAACATGCATGTGGAACCCAGAGTATGATCAACCATGTGAACGGGAGACGTGTTCAAATATGTCTCAGTTTTCGTACCCTGGTACTCGGGTGCAACATTCCAGACGCTTTACTAACACTCTCCCGACTTGGAGAGTCAGTCCCTTTAACCTCCTGTTTGGCCCAGTTTGCAATTTCTGCGGAAGATGAACAGGAATAGCGAGAACCAATGAGAGGCTAGCTGGAGGTGTCTGGACGGGCAAATTTAACTCTCATTTCCCACCAGGAAGAGGAATTAACCAAAGGCTCAGCATGCCGGGCCGGAACCAGATTAGGGCCTGAAGCCATCCTGCAGTGTTGCGGCCAGGTCACAAGAAAGCGAGTTGAAGAAAGGAGCTCAGGGGCACTGTAATTCACAAACCTGCAGAGTTATAAATGAGAGCTATCGTCCAAAAATAGACTGAAGTAAGGCTGCCAAGAGGACTTGAAAGCGAGGCAGAACTGCAGGAAACCGATTTCAGGAGGTAGACTGGAATTGCATTGAAAGCATAGGAAAAGAGGCAGAACGTCCACAATGATGCACTTGGCCAAAAAGGGCGTATGCGTTTTTTCCTGAATATATTCAGGAAAAAACGCATACGCCCTTTTTGGCCAACCAAGCAAGCTTGCAAAGGAAATCTGCACTACAATGAAGTCTCACTTCCCCCCGGTCAAAAGGGCCATCTGAAAAAAGTGTAAAATCCAGAAAGGCAACAGGCCATTGAGAACTGGGAGCCTTGTTATGCTGATGGGCGGGATGTAAATTGCCAACAGAAACTCAGGAGAAGTGTATGGTGTTTCCTGAAACATCTAAAAAACAAAGCAACAGAGCCTAGGGCACTTCCACTTATGGTCCTATAGCTTAGGGAAATTAAAATCAAAAAGACACAGCCACCCCAAAGTTTGGGACGCCTCCGTTTACAAGAACCTCGTTTACCATACAAGTTCAACATCGCAGAAAGTGAAAAATAGATAAAAAAGTTGTGGTATTTACTTACAAAGCAATATCACTCAGCAATGAAATCTGTGTCATCAGGCCCTTAGCAGCACAATGAGTGGATTCAGGTATGATGATTCTAACTGAAATAAGTCACACAGAAAAAGAAACATCATAAGATATCAGTAATAAACGGAATTTAAACTTGGCTACACAGGAACTGAATTACAGAACAGAACAGGGTCTCAAATTTAGAAAACCAACTTATGCTTGCTTAAGGGTAAAGGTGAGTTGGGGTGCTGCATAAAACCAGAGATTGAAATGAGCACAGATAAAGTTCCTTAAGCCAAATATGGAATAGACAAGAGCTACTCCTTGCTCAACGAAATGGACTCAACACCGCATATTAAACGCCTAAGAATGTACCTGACTAGTAAGTATCTTAAAACCTATGGATTGCTATGTCTCCGAAAGAGAATCAAGCATGTGTACAGGGGCATAAACGCAGCAGTGATAGGATTGGAGAGGTTCGGTGAGCAAATGAAGACCCTTTGAAGTCATATTGCATGGTACCCATTACACGGGTTTCAAATACACAGGTTTAAGGTATTCTTCTTTCAGCTAAAACATGCATGTGGAACCCAAGTATGATCAACCATGTGAACGGGAGACGTGTTCAAATATGTCTCAGTTTTCCTCCCCTGGTACTCGGGTGCAACATTCCAGACGCTTTACTAACACTCTCCCGACTTGGAGAGTCAGTCCCTTTAACCTCCTGTTTGGCCCAGTTTGCAATTTCTGTGGAAGATGAACAGGAATAGCGAGAACCAATGAGAGGCTAGCTGGAGGTGTCTGGACGGGCAAATTTAACTCTCATTTCCCACCAGGAAGAGGAAATAACCAAAGGCTCAGCGTGCCGTACCGGAACCAGATTAGGGCCTGAAGCCATCCTGCGGTGTTGCGGCCAGCTCACAAGAAAGCGAGTTGAAGAAAGGAGCTCAGGGGCACTGTAATTCACAAACCTGCAGAGTTATAAATGAGAGCTATCGTCCAAAAATAGACTGAAGTAAGGCTGCCAAGAGGACTTGAAAGCGGGGCAGAATTGCAGGAAACCGATTTCAGGAGGTAGACTGGAATTGCATTGAAAGCATAGGAAAAGAGGCAGAACGTCCACAATGATGCACTTGGCCAAAAAGGGCGTATGCGTTTTTTCCTGAATATATTCAGGAAAAAACGCATACGCCCTTTATGGCCAACCAAGCAAGCTTGCAAAGGAAATCTGCACTACAATGAAGTCTCACTTCCCCCCGGTCAAAAGGGCCATCTGAAAAAAGTGTAAAATCCAGAAAGGCAACAGGCCATTGAGAACTGGGAGCCTTGTTATGCTGATGGGCGGGATGTAAATTGCCAACAGACACTCGGGAGAAGTGTATGGTGTTTCCTGAAACATCTAAAAAACAAAGCAACAGAGCCTAGGGCACTTCCACTTATGGTCCTATAGCTTAGGGAAATTAAAATCAAAAACACACAGCCACCCCAAAGTTTGGAACGGCTCTGTTTACAAGAACCTCGTTTAAAGTACAAGTTCAACATCGCAGAAAGTGAAAAATGGATAAATAAGTTGTAGTATTCACTTACAAAGCAATATCACTCAGCAATGAAATCTATGTCATCAGGCCCTTAGCAGCACAATGAGTGGATTCAGGTATGATGATTCTAACTGAAATAAGTCACACAGAAAAAGAAACATCATAAGATATCAGTAATACACGGAATGGAAACTTGGCTACACAGGAACTGAATTACAGAACAGAACAGGGTCTCAAATTTAGAATACCAACTTATGCTTGCTTAAGGGGAAAGGTGAGTTGGGGTGCTGCATAAAACCAGAGATTGAAATGAGCACAGATAAAGTTCCTTAAGCCAAATATGGAATAGACAAGAGCTACTCCTTGCTCAACGAAATGGACCCAACACCGCATATTAAACGACTAAGAATGTACCTGACTAGTAAGTATCTTAAAACCTATGGATTGCTATGTCTCCAAAAGAGAATCAAGCATGTGTACAGGGGCATAAACGAAGCAGTGATAGGATTGGAGAGGTTCGGTGAGCAAATGAAGATCCTTTGAAGTCATATTGCATGGTACCCATTCCACGGGTTTCAACTACCCAGGTTTTAGGTATTCTTCCTTCAGCTGAAACATGCATGTGGAACCCAAGTATGATCAACCATGTGAACGAGGGACGTGTTCAAATATGTCTCAGTTTTCCTCCCCTGGTACTCGGGTGCAACATT
Organism: Stenella coeruleoalba; assembly: GCF_951394435.1. Lineage (NCBI taxonomy): Eukaryota > Metazoa > Chordata > Mammalia > Artiodactyla > Delphinidae > Stenella > Stenella coeruleoalba. The sequence continues at coordinate 221,151 of NW_027646056.1, read as the reverse complement.
CCAGACGCTTTACTAACACTCTCCCCACTTGGAAAGTCAGCGCCTTTAACCTCCTGTTTGGCCCAGTTTGCAATTTCTGCGGAAGATGAACAGGAATAGCGAGAACCAATGAAAGGCTAGCTGCAGGTGTCTGGACGGGCAAATTTAACTCTCTTTTCCCACCAGGAAGAGGAAATAACCAAAGGCTCAGTGTGCTGTGCCGGAACCAGATTAGGGCCTGAAGCCATCCTGCGGTGTTGCGGCCAGCTCAAAAGAAAGCGAGTTGAAGAAAGGAGCTCAGGGGCACTGTAATTCACAAACCTGCAGAGTTATAAATGAGAGCTATCGTCCAAAAATAGACTGAAGTAAGGCTGCCAAGAGGACTTGAAAGCGGGGCAGAATTGCAGGAAACCGATTTCAGGTGGTAGACTGGAATTGCATTGAAAGCATAGGAAAAGAGGCAGAACGTCCACAATGATGCACTTGGCCAAAAAGGGCATATGCGTTTTTTCCTGAATATATTCAGGAAAAAACGCATACGCCCTTTTTGGCCAACCAAGCAAGCTTGCAAAGGAAAGCTGCACTACAATGAAGTCTCACTTCCCCCCGGTCAAAAGGGCCATCTGAAAAAAGTGTAAAATCCAGAAAGGCAGGACAGGCCATGGAGAACTGGGAGCCTTGTTATGCTGGAGGGCGGGATGTAAATTGCCAACAAACACTCGGGAGAAGTGTATGGTGTTTCCTGAAACATCTAAAAAACAAAGCAACAGAGCCTAGGGCACTTCCACTTATGGTCCTATAGCTTAGGGAAATTAAAATCAAAAAGACACAGCCACCCCAAAGTTTGGGACGCCTCCGTTTACAAGAACCTCGTTTACCGTACAAGTTCAATATCACAGAAAGTGAAAAATGGATAAAGAACTTGTGGTACTTACGTACAATGCAGTATCACTCAGCAATGAAATCTATGTCATCAGGCCCGTAGCAGCATAATGAGTGGATTCAGGTACGATGATTCTAACTGAAATAAGTCACACAGAAAAAGAAACATCATAAGATATCACTAATACACGGAATGTAAACTTGGCTACACAGGAACTGCATTCCAAAACAGAACAGGGTCTCAAATTTAGAAAACCAACTTATGCTTGCTTAAGGGGAAAGGTGAGTTGGGGTGCTGCATAAAACCAGAGATTGAAATAAGCACAGATAAAGTTCCTTAAGCCAAATATGGAATAGACAAGAGCTACTCCTTGCTCAAAGAAATGGACTCAAAACCCCATATTAAACGCCTAAGAATGTACCTGACTAGTAAGTATCTTAAAACCTATGGATTGCTATGTCTCCAAAAGAGAATCAAGCGTGTGTACAGGGGCATAAACGCAGCAGTGATAGGATTGGAGAGGTTCGGTGAGCAAATGAAGACCCTTTGAAGTCATATTGCATGGTACCCATTCCACGGGTCTCAGCTCTCCAGGTTTAAGGTATTCTTCCTTCAGCTAAAACATGCATGTGGAACCCAGAGTATGATCAACCATGTGAACGGGAGACGTGTTCAAATATGTCTCAGTTTTCCTCCCCTGGTACTCGGGTGCAACATTCCAGACGCTTTACTAACACTCTCCCGACTTGGAGAGTCAGTCCCTTTAACCTCCTGTTTGGCCCAGTTTGCAATTTCTGCGGAAGATGAACAGGAATAGCGAGAACCAATGAGAGGGTAGCTGGAGGTGTCTGGACGGGCAAATTTAACTCTCATTTCCCACCAGGAAGAGGAATTAACCAAAGGCTCAGCATGCCGGGCCGGAACCAGATTAGGGCCTGAAGCCATCCTGCGGTGTTGCGGCCAGGTCACAAGAAATCGAGTTGAAGAAAGGAGCTCAGGGGTACTGTAATTCACAAACCTGCAGAGTTATAAATGACAGCTATCCTCCAAAAATAGACTGAAGTGAGGCTGCCAAGAGGACTTGAAAGTGGGGCAGAACTGCAGGAAACCGATTTCAAGAGGTAGACTGGAATTGTATTGAAAGCATAGGAAAAGAGGCAGAACGTCCACAATGATGCACTTGGCCAAAAAGGGCGTATGCGTTTTTTCCTGAATATATTCAGGAAAAAACGCATACGCCCTTTTTGGCCAACCAAGCAAGCTTGCAAAGGAAATCTGCACTACAATGAAGTCTCACTTCCCCCCGGTCAAAAGGGCCATCTGAAAAAAGTGTAAAATCCAGAAAGGCAACAGGCATTGAGAACTGGGAGCCTTGTTATGTTGATGGGCGGGATGTAAATTGCCAACAGACACTCAGGAGAAGTGTATGGTGTTTCCTGAAACATCTAAAAAACAAAGCAACAGAGCATAGGGCACTTCCAGTTATGGTACTATAGATTCAGGAAATTAAAATCAAAAAGACACAGCCACCCCAAAGTTTGGGACGCGTCTGTTTACAAGAACCTCGTTTACCGTAAAAATTCAATATCACAGAAAGTGAAAAATGGATAAAGAACTTGTGGTACTTACGTACAATGCAGTATCAATCAGCAATGAAATCTGTGTCATCAGGCCCTTAGCAGCACAATGAGTGGATTCAGGTATGATGATTCTAACTGAAATAAGTCACACAGAAAAAGAAACATCATAAGATATCAGTAATACACGGAATGGAAACTTGGCTACACAGGAACTGAATTACAGAACAGAACAGGGTCTCAAATTTAGAAAACCAACTTATGCTTGCTTAAGGGGAAAGGTGAGTTGGGGTGCTGCATAAAACCAGAGATTGAAATGAGCACAGATAAAGTTCCTTAAGCCAAATATGCAATAGACAAGAGCTACTCCTTGCTCAACGAAATGGACTCAACACCCCATATTAAACGCCTAAGAATGTACCTGACTAGTAAGTATCTTAAAACCTATGGATTGCTATGTCTCCGAAAGAGAATCAAGCATGTGTACAGGGGCATAAACGCAGCAGTGATAGGATTGGAGAGGTTCGGTGAGCATATGAAGACCCATTGAAGTCATATTGCATGGTACCCATTACACGGGTCTCAACTCTCCAGGTTTAAGGTATTCTTTCTTCAGCTAAAACATGCATGTGGAACCTAGAGTATGATCAACCGTGTGATCGGGAGACGTGTTCAAATACGTCTCAGTTTTCGTCCCCTGGTACTTCGGTGGAACATTCCAGACGCTTTACTAACACTCTCCCGACATGGAGAGTCATTCCCTTTAACCTCCTGTTTGGCCCAGTTTGCAATTTCTGCGGAAGATGAACAGGAATAGCGAGAACCAATGAGAGGCTAGCTGGAGGTGTCTGGACGGGCAAATTTAACTCTCATTTCCCACCAGGAAGAGGAAATAACCAAAGGCTCAGCGTGCCGGGCCGGAACCAGATTAGGGCCTGAAGCCATCCTGCGGTGTTGCGGCCAGGTCACAAGAAAGCGAGTTGAAGAAAGGAGCTCAGGGGCACTGTAATTCACAAACCTGCAGAGTTATGAATGACAGCTATCGTCCAAAAATAGACTGAAGTAAGGCTGCCAAGAGGACTTGAAAGCGGGTCAGAATTGCAGGAAACCGATTTCAGGAGGTAGACTGGAATTGCATTGAAAGCATAGGAAAAGAGGCAGAACGTCCACAATGATGCACTTGGCCAAAAAGGGCGTATGCGTTTTTTCCTGAATATATTCAGGAAAAAACGCATACGCCCTTTTTGGCCAACCAAGCAAGCTTGCAAAGGAAATCTGCACTACAATGAAGTCTCACTTCCCCCCGGTCAAAAGGGCCATCTGAAAAAAGGGTAAAATCCAGAAAGGCAGGACAGGCCATGGAGAACTGGGAGCCTTGTTATGCTGATGGGCGGGATGTAAATTGCCAACAACCACTCGGGAGAAGTGTATGGTGTTTCCTGAAACATCTAAAAAACAAAGCAACAGAACCTAGGGCACTTCCACTTATGGTCCTATAGCTTAGGGAAATTAAAATCAAAAAGACACAGCCACCCCAAAGTTTGGATTGGCTCTGTTTACAAGAACCTCGTTTACAGTACAAGTTCAACATCGCAGAAAGTGAAAAATGGATAAAGAAGTTGTGGTATTTACTTACAAAGCAATATCACTCAGCAATGAAATCTGTGTCATCAGGCCCTTAGCAGCACAATGAGTGGATTCAGGTATGATGATTCTAACTGAAATAAGTCACACAGAAAAAGAAACATCATAACATATCAGTAATACACGGAATGTAAACTTGGCTACACAGGAACTGAATTACAGAACAGAACAGGGTCTCAAATTTAGAAAACCAACTTATGCTTGCTTAAGGGGAAAGGTGAGTTGGGGTGCTGCATAAAACCAGAGATTGAAATGAGCACAGATAAAGTTCCTTAAGCCAAATATGGAATAGACAAGAGCTACTCCTTGCTCAACGAAATGGACTCAACACCCCATATTAAACGCCTAAGAATGTACCTGACTAGTAAGTATCTTAAAACCTATGGATTGCTATGTCTCCGAAAGAGAATCAAGCATGTGTACAGGGGCATAAACGCAGCAGTGATAGGACTGGAGAGGTTCGGTGAGCATATGAAGACCCATTGAAGTCATATTGCATGGTACCCATTACACGGGTCTCCACTCTCCAGGTTTAAGGTATTCTTCCTTCAGCTAAAACATGCATGTGGAACCCAGAGTATGATCAATCATGTGAACGGGAGACGTATTCAAATATGTCTCAGTTTTCCTCCCCTGGTACTCGGGTGCAACATTCCAGACGCTTTACTAACACTCTCCCCACTTGGAGAGTCAGTCCCTTTAACCTCCTGTTTGGCCCAGTTTGCAATTTCTGCGGAAGATGAACAGGAATAGCGAGAACCAATGAGAGACTAGCTGGAGGTGTCTGGACGGGCAAATTTAACTCTCATTTCCCACCAGGAAGAGGAATTAACCAAAGGCTCAGCATGCCGGTCCGGAACCAGATTAGGGCCTGAAGCCATCCTGCGGTGTTGCGGCCAGGTCACAAGAAAGCGAGTTGAAGAAAGGAGCTCAGGGGCACTGTAATTCACAAACCTGCAGAGTTATAAATGACAGCTATCGTTCAAAAATATGTTGAAGTAAGGCTGCCAAGAGGACTTGAAAGCGGGGCAGAATTGCAGGAAACCGATTTCAGGAGGTAGACTGGAATTGCATGTAAAGCATAGGAAAAGAGGCAGAACGTCCACAATGATGCACTTGGCCAAAAAGGGCGTATGCGTTTTTTCCTGAATATATTCAGGAAAAAACGCATACGCCCTTTTTGGCCAACCAAGCAAGCTTGCAAAGGAAATCTGCACTACAATGAAGTCTCACTTCCCCCCGGTCAAAAGGGCCATCTGAAAAAAGTGTAAAATCCAGAAAGGCAACAGGCCATTGAGAACTGGGAACCTTGTTATGCTGATGGGCGGGATGTAAATTGCCAACAGACACTCAGGAGAAGTGTATGGTGTTTCCTGAAACATCTAAAAAACAAAGCAACAGAACCTAGGGCACTTCCACTTATGGTCCTATAGCTTAGGGAAATTAAAATCAAAAAGACACAGCCACCCCAAAATTTGGGATGCCTCCATTTACAAGAACCTCGTTTACCGTACAAGTTCAATATCACAGAAAGTGAAAAATGGATAAAGAACTTGTGGTACTTACGTACAATGCAGTATCACTCAGCAATGAAATTTATGTCATCAGGCCCGTAACAGCATAATGAGTGGATTCAGGTACGATGATTCTAACTGAAATAAGTCACACAGAAAAAGAAACATCATAAGATATCACTAATACACGGAATGTAAACTTGGCTACACAGGAACTGCATTCCAAAACAAAACAGTGTCTCAAATTTAGAAAACCAACTTATGCTTGCTTAAGGGGAAAGGTGAGTTGGGGTGCTGCATAAAACCAGAGATTGAAATGAGCACAGATAAAGTTCCTTAAGCCAAATATGGAATAGACAAGAGCTACTCCTTGCTCAACGAAATGGACTCAACACCCCATATTAAACGCCTAAGAATGTACCTGACTAGTAAGTATCTTAAAACCTATGGATTGCTATGTATCCAAAAGAGAATCAAGCGTGTGTACAGGGGCATAAACGCAGCAGTGATAGGATTGGAGAGGTTCGGTGAGCAAATGAAGACCCTTTGAAGTCATATTGCATGGTACCCATTCCACGGGTCTCAACTCTCCAGGTTTAAGGTATTCTTCCTTCAGCTAAAACATGCATGTGGAACCCAGAGTATGATCAACCATGTGAACGGGAGACGTGTTCAAATATGTCTCAGTTTTCCTACCCTGGTACTCGGGTGCAACATTCCAGACGCTTTACTAACACTCTCCCCACTTGGAGAGTCAGCGCCTTTAACCTCCTGTTTGGCCCAGTTTGCAATTTCTGCGGAAGATGAACAGGAATAGCGAGAAGCAATGAGAGGCTAGCTGGAGGTGTCTGGACGGGCAAATTTAACTCTCATTTCCCACCAGGAAGAGGAAATAACCAAAGGCTCAGCGTGCCGTACCAGAACCAGATTAGGGCCTGAAGCCATCCTGCGGTGTTGCGGCCAGCTCAAAAGAAAGCGAGTTGAAGAAAGGAGCTCAGGGGCACTGTAATTCACAAACCTGCAGAGTTATAAATGACAGCTATCGTCCAAAAATAGACTGAAGTAAGGCTGCCAAGAGGACTTGAAAGCGGGGCAGAATTGCAGGAAACCGATTTCAGGAGGTAGACTGGAATTGCATTGAAAGCATAGGAAAAGAGGCAGAACGTCCACAATGATGCACTTGGCCAAAAAGGGCGTATGCGTTTTTTCCTGAATATATTCAGGAAAAAACGCATACGCCCTTTTTGGCCAACCAAGCAAGCTTGCAAAGGAAATCTGCACTACAATGAAGTCTCACTTCCCCCCGGTCAAAACGGCCATCTGAAAAAACTGTAAAATCCAGAAAGGCAGGACAGGCCATGGAGAACTGGGAGCTTTGTTATGCTGATGGGCGGGATGTAAATTGCCAACAACCACTCGGGAGAAGTGTATGGTGTTTCCTGAAACATCTAAAAAACAAAGCAACAGAACCTAGGGCACTTCCACTTATGGTCCTATAGCTTAGGGAAATTAAAATCAAAAAGACACAGCCACCCCAAAGTTTGGAACGGCTCTGTTTACAAGAACCTCATTTACAGTACAAGTTCAACATCGCAGAAAGTGAAAAATGGATAAAGAAGTTGTGGTATTTACTTACAAAGCAATATCACTCAGCAATGAAATCTGTGTCATCAGGCCCTTAGCAGCACAATGAGTGGATTCAGGTATGATGATTCTAACTGAAATAAGTCACACAGAAAAAGAAACATCATAAGATATCAGTAATACACGGAATGTAAACTTGGCTACACAGGAACTGAATTACAGAACAGAACAGGGTCTCAAATTTAGAAAACCAACTTATGCTTGCTTAAGGGTAAAGGTGAGTTGGGGTGCTGCATAAAACCAGAGATTGAAATGAGCACAGATAAAGTTCCTTAAGCCAAATATGGAATAGACAAGAGCTACTCCTTGCTCAACGAAATGGACTCAACACCGCATATTAAACTCCTAAGAATGTACCTGACTAGTAAGTATCTTAAAACCTATGGATTGCTATGTCTCCGAAAGAGAATCAAGTGTGTGTACAGGGTCATAAACGCAGCAGTGATAGGATTGGAGAGGATCGGTGAGCAAATGAAGACCCTTTGAAGTCATATTGCATGGTACCCATTACACGGGTCTCAACTCTCCAGGTTTAAGGTATTCTTCGTTCAGCTAAAACATGCATGTGGAACCCAGAGTATGATCAACCATGTGAACGGGAGTCGTGTTCAAATATGTCTCAGTTTTCGTACCCTGGTACTCGGGTGCAACATTCCAGACGCTTTACTAACACTCTCCCGACTTGGAGAGTCAGTCCCTTTAACCTCCTGTTTGGCCCAGTTTGCAATTTCTGCGGAAGATGAACAGGAATAGCGAGAACCAATGAGAGGCTAGCTGGAGGTGGCTGGACGGGCAAATTTAACTCTCATTTCCCACCAGGAAGAGGAATTAACCAAAGGCTCAGCGTGCCGTGCCGGAACCAGATTAGGGCCTGAAGCCATACTGCGGTGTTGCGGCCAGCTCAAAAGAAAGCGAGTTGAAGAAAGGAGCTCAGGGACACTGTAATTCACAAACCTGCAGAGTTATAAATGACAGCTATTGTCCAAAAATAGACTGAAGTAAGGCTGCCAAGAGGACTTGAAAGCGGGGCAGAATTGCAGGAAACCGATTTCAGGAGGTAGACTGGAATTGCATTGAAAGCATAGGAAAAGAGGCAGAACGTCCACAATGATGCACTTGGCCAAAAAGGGCGTATGCGTTTTTTCCTGAATATATTCAGGAAAACACGCATACGCCCTTTTTGGCCAACCAAGCAAGCTTGCAAAGGAAATCTGCACTACAATGAAGTCTCACTTCCCCCCGGTCAAAAGGGCCATCTGAAAAAAGTGTAAAATCCAGAAAGGCAGGACAGGCCATGGAGAACTGGGAGCCTTGTTATGCTGATGGGCGGGATGTAAATTGCCAACAGACACTCGGGAGAAGTGTATGGTGTTTCCTGAAACATCTAAAAAACAAAGCAACAGAGCCTAGGGCACTGCCACTTATGGTCCTATAGCTTAGGGAAATTAAAATAAAAAATCCACAGCCACCCCAAAGTTTGGGACGCCTCTGTTTACAAGAACCTCGTTTACAGTACAAGTTCAACATCGCAGAAAGTGAAAAATGGAGAAAGAAGTTGTGGTATTTACTTACAAAGCAATATCACTCAGCAATGAAATCTATGTCATCAGGCCCTTAGCAGCACAATGAGTGGATTCAGGTATGATGATTCTAACTGAAATAAGTCACACAGAAAAAGAAACATCATAAGATATCAGTAATACACGGAATGTAAACTTGGCTACACAGGAACTGAATTACAGAACAGAACAGGGTCTCAAATTTAGAAAACCAACTTATGCTTGCTTAAGGGGAAAGGTGAGTTGGGGTGCTGCATAAAACCAGAGATTGAAATGAGCACAGATAAAGTTCCTTAAGCCAAATATGGAATAGAAAAGAGCTACTCCTTGCTCAACGAAATGGACTCAACACCGCATATTAAACGTCTAAGAATGTACCTGACTAGTAAGTATCTTAAAACCTATGGATTGCTATGTCTCCGAAAGAGAATCAAGCATGTGTACAGGGGAATAAACGCAGCAGTGATAGGATTGGAGAGGTTCGTGAGCAAATGAAGACCCTTTGAAGTCATATTGCATGGTACCCATTCCACGGGTTTCAACTACCCAGGTTTAAGGTATTCTTCCTTCAGCTAAAACATGCATGTGGAACCTAGAGTATGATCAACCATGTGATCGGGAGACGTGTTCAAATATGTCTCAGTTTTCGTACCCTGGTACTCGGGTGCAACATTCCAGACGCTTTACTAACACTCTCCCCACTTGGAGAGTCAGTCCCTTTAACCTGCTGTTTGGCCCAGTGTGCAATTTCCGTGGAAGATGAACAGGAATAGCGAGAACCAATGAGAGACTAGCTGGAGGTGTCTGGATGGGCAAATTTAACTCTCATTTCCCACCAGGAAGAGGAAATAACCAAAGGCTCAGCGTGCCGTGCCGGAACCAGATTAGGGCCTGAAGCCATCCTGCGGTGTTGCGGCCAGCTCACAAGAAAGCGAGTTGAAGAAAGGAGCTCAGGGGCACTGTAATTCACAAACCTGCAGAGTTATAAATGACAGCTATCATCCAAAAATAGACTGAAGTAAGGCTGCCAAGAGGACTTGAAAGCGGTGCAGAATTGCAGGAAACCGATTTCAGGAGGTAGACTGGAATTGCATTGAAAGCATAGGAAAAGAGGCAGAACGTCCACAATGATGCACTTGGCCAAAAAGGGCATATGCGTTTTTTCCTGAATATATTCAGGAAAAAACGCATACGCCCTTTTTGGCCAACCAAGCAAGCTTGCAAAGGAAATCTGCACTACAATGAAGTCTCACTTCCCCCCGGTCAAAAGGGCCATCTGAAAAAAGTGTAAAATCCAGAAAGGCAGGACAGGCCATGGAGAACTGGGAGCCTTGTTATGCTGATGGGCGGGATGTAAATTGCCAACAACCACTCGGGAGAAGTGTATGGTGTTTCCTGAAACATCTAAAAAACAAAACAACAGAACCTAGGGCACTTCCACTTATGGTCCTATAGATTAGGGAAATTAAAATCAAAAAGACACAGCCACCCCAAAGTTTGGAACGGCTCTGTTTACAAGAACCTCGTTTACAGTACAAGTTCAACATCACAGAAAGTGAAAAATGGAGAAAGAAGTTGTGGTATTTACTTACAAAGCAATATCACTCAGCAATGAAATCTGTGTCATCAGGCCCTTAGCAGCACAATGAGTGGATTCAGGTATGATGATTCTAACTGAAATAAGTCACACAGAAAAAGAAACATCATAAGATATCAGTAATACACGGAATGTAAACTTGGCTACACAGGAACTGAATTACAGAACAGAACAGGGTCTCAAATTTAGAAAACCAACTTATGCTTGCTTAAGGGGAAAGGTGAGTTGGGGTGCTGCATAAAACCAGAGATTGAAATGAGCACAGATAAAGTTCCTTAAGCCAAATATGGAATAGACAAGAGCTACTCCTTGCTCAACGAAATGGACTCAACACCGCATATTAAACGCCTAAGAATGTACCTGACTAGTAAGTATCTTAAAACCTATAGATTGCTATGTCTCCGAAAGAGAATCAAGCATGTGTACAGGGGCATAAACGCAGCAGTGATAGGATTGGAGCGGTTCAGTGAGCAAATGAAGACCCTTTGAAGTCATATTGCATGGTACCCATTCCACGGGTCTCAACTCTCCAGGTTTAAGGTATTCTTCCTTCAGCTAAAACATGCATGTGGAACCCCGAGTATGATCAACCGTGTGAACGGGAGACGTGTTCAAATATGTCTCAGTTTTCCTCCCCTGGTACTCGGGTGCAACATTCCAGACGCTTTACTAACAGTCTCCCGACTTGGAGAGTCAGTCCCTTTAAACTGCTGTTTGGCCCAGTTTGCAATTTCTGCGGAAGATGAACAGGAATAGCGAGAACCAAAGAGAGGGTAGCTGGAGGTGTCTGGACGGGCAAATTTAACTCTCATTTCCCACCAGGAAGAGGAATTAACCAAAGGCTCAGCGTGCCGTGCCAGAACCAGATTAGGGCCTGAAGCCATCCTGCGGTGTGGCGGCCAGGTCACAAGAAAGCGAGTTGAAGAAAGGAGCTCAGGGGCACTGTAATTCACAAACCTGCAGAGTTATAAATGACAGCTATCGTCCAAAAATAGACTGAAGTAAGGCTGCCAAGAGGACTTGAAAGCGGGGCAGAATTGCAGGAAACCGATTTCAGGAGGTAGACTGGAATTGCATTGAAAGCATAGGAAAAGAGGCAGAACGTCCACAATGATGCACTTGGCCCAAAAGGGCGTATGCGTTTTTTCCTGAATATATTCAGGAAAAAACGCATACGCCCTTTTTGGCCAACCAAGCAAGCTTGCAAAGGAAATCTGCACTACAATGAAGTCTCGCTTCCCCCCGGTCAAAAGGGCCATCTGAAAAAAGTGTAAAATCCAGAAAGGCAGGACAGGCCATGGAGAACTGGGAGCCTTGTTATGCTGATGGGCGGGATGTAAATTGCCAACAGACACTCGGGAGAAGTGTATGGTGTTTCCTGAAACATCTAAAAAACAAAGCAACAGAGCCTAGGGCACTTCCACTTATGGTCCTATAGCTTAGGGAAATTAATATCAAAAAGACACAGCAACCCCAAAATTTGGGACGGCTCTTTTTACAGGAATCTCTTCTACGGCACAAGTTAAATATCCCAGAGAGCAAATAATGGATAAAGAAGTTGCGGTACTTCTGTACAACAGAATACCACTCAGCAATGAAATCTATGTCACCAGGCCCGTACCAGCATAATGAGTGGATTGAGGCACGATGATTCTAAGTGAAATAAGTCACACAGAAAAAGAAACATCATAAGGTATCACTAATACATGGAATGTGAACTTGGCTACACATGAACTGAATTACAAAACAGAACAGGGTCTCAAGTTTAGAAAACCAACTTATGCCTGCTTAAGGGGGAAGGTGAGTTGGGGTGCTGCATAAAAGCAGAGTTTCAAATTAGCACAGATACCGTTCCATAAGCCAAATATGTAATAGACAAGAGCTACCCCTTGCTCAACGAAATGGATTCAACAATGAGGTATCACCTCACACCTGGTAGAATAGGCATCATTGAAAATCTACAAACAAAAAATGCTGCAAAGGGTGTGGAGAAAAGGAACCCTCTTCCACTATTGTTGGGAATATAAATTGATACAGTCATTATGGAGAACAATATGGAATTTCTTAAGAAACTAACAATAGAATTACCATATGATACAGCAATCCCAGTACTGGACATATACCCAGACAAAACCATAAATCAAAAAGAGTCATTCACCGCAATGTTCATTGCATCACTATTTACAATATCGAGGTAATGGAAGCAACCTAAATGCCCACAGACAGACGAATGCATAAAGCTGTGGTACATATATAAAATGGAATATTACTAAGCCATGAAAAGGAATGAAATTGGGTCATTTGTAGAGACGTCGATGGATCTAGAGACTGTCATACAGAGTGAAGTAAGTCAGAAAGAGAAAAACAAATCTTGTATATTCATGCATATATGTGGAACCTAGAAAAACTGTACAGATTAACCATTTTGCAAGGCATAAATAGAGCAACAGATGTAGACAACAAACGTATGGACAACAAGGGGGGAAAGCTGTTGAGGGGGTGGTGGTGGGAGGAGTTGAGAGACTGGGATTGGCATGTATACATTTATATGTATAAAATAGATAACCAATAAGAACCTGCTGTATAAAAATATAAAATAAAATTCAAAATTAAAAAGAAGTAAAATTTAAAAAATAAAACAGAAAAAACAATTATTCCCTGCACATACATGTATTTATATGAATAAATTATTTCCATGCTTATATCTGTAAATACAAAAAAGAGGAATAAAATCTACCTTGAACCAAAAACGAAAAAGAGAAAAAAAACACAGAACCCACCAGTTACACAGAGGAAAACCGTATCAGGGCACTTGCTCCAGTTGTAAACAATTCTGAAGTTGGTCAGTGGTGGGGAATCGTCTCCCATTCAGCCAGCAGCCCCCACGCAACAAGCGTCCTCATTGCAAAGCTGGGGCACCGTGCCGAGGCATCTGTGAGTAAACGTGAGCTGAGCCCCAGGCCAGTTGCTGCTGAACTATTCCCACCCGTCCCAGGTAAAACACCTGAATATATACAAGGACTTGAAAGCCTAGAGGAAGGGCCATAGAGCCGCACGAGTGACAGCATGCCGGCCGACTTGGTGCCTGCAGGCCAGCCAGGATGGTCCTGGCCCTGGGTGCTCTTCTGGAAGATTTCCATTTCCCTGCCTGAGATACCCGTCCTGTCCCTGCCCCCACTGCTTTTTTCCTTCCTCACCTCTGCCCAGGGAGAAATTCCAGCAGCAGGTATGGGTGACACATCCTCTTCTTTAGCAGGTGGCAGCCTGGCAACTGCTGCAGAAAGTCCAGCAGAGCCCCACTCACACTGGGCCACCCACAAAGCCGTGGCCTCTCACTCCCTCCCACCAGCCCAGCCCCGAGACTGCTGACAGGGCAGAGAAAATGGCGTCAGGCACGGCTGCAGGGGCTCTTGCTGCCTGGAGTGGTATTTATATTGATCTCAACCCAGGCACACCTGGGGAGGGCTGGCCGGCACAGTAAGGCTGCCCAGGTCAGCCAATCATCACCCCTCAGGGGCTCACAGTTGCAGAAAATGGAACTTGCTGAACCGGCCAGGTCCAAGGAACAGGTGTGGGCTCCTGAGAGTCAGGATAGACAAGGGGCTGCAGCTTTGGCTTGTTTTCTAATCATTTTATCTGGCCCATGAGTGGGAGACAACTTCAAGAAAACCCTCTCCTAATGAGAGGAACCCAGGAGTCAGGGAGAGGAGGGGTGGGTGGTGGTTGGAGACAGAGGCCTGGTGCCCCGGGTGCAGTGGAAGTCTCTGGAAGACCAGGTGGAGGGAGGCCTCACGGAGTGATGCCCAGGGTCACAGACCTGTCGCAGCTGCTGTTTGTTAGTTCAAGTCCTGCTCTGAGGTGCTCTGTGTCAGCTCTGAGCGACAGGTGAGCTGGGGGTGCTCTGCAATGAGGGCTATGTGCACGGTTCCTGTGTGCCCAGCCCTGCCACGGTACCTGCAAGGGTAGCTCTGTATCCTGGGAGGGGCCTGACCACGAGAGCCCCGTGGGCTGGGGTGGGGGTGGGGTACCTGCCCAGGTGAGCTCCATATTCTGGGATTGGTCTGACCACGAGAGCCCCATGGGCTGCTGGGGACCTGGTAAAGGATGTCAGGACAGTCAGTGAAGCCACCGAGGATATTCCTCCAGTTGCTCCTAATTCCTACACCCTGCTGGTCATTCTACCAACCACCAGGACATGGTATTCTGTATTAGTCTTCAATGATGCCTTCTTTTGTATTCCATTAGTCCCAGAGTCACAAGAAATTTTGGCTTGTGAGTGGTAGGACTCAACATACAACTAAAACAATACTTCCGGGCCGTCTGGCCCCAAGGGTGCAAAAATTCCCACACCATCTTTGGGGAAAGCTTAGCTAAAGACCTAAAAGTTCTACCTCTGGAAAAGGAAACCCTCCTTCAATATGCAGACGACATTCTGATCACCAGCCCTACTAAGGAGGCCTCTGAACTACCAAGCCAATAAAGGATAGAAGTTGTCCAAGAAAAAGCTCAAATATCACAGACTGCGGTGACCTGCCTGGGCTTCATTCTCACAGAAGGTCAGAGAAGCCCATCCCAGGAAAGGGAAGAAACCATTTTCAGCCTTACCCCTTTCTAAAACTAGAAGACAGCTTAGGGGTTCCTGGGGAGGCCAGGGTTTGCTGCTTCTGGATCCCTAACTACAGTCTACTAGCTGGGCCTCTATATGAAACACTGAAAGGAAACGATGATGATCCTTTTGAATAGAATCCAGAAGTGGCCTTTCAAGAATGGAAAGAGCAGTCAATTCAGACCCTTGCCCTGGAACTCCCTAATTTAGCTAAACCCTTTGACCTTTACATTCCCGGTGAAAGGTGAATCGCCATTGGAGAATTAGTGCAAAAACTGGGACCACTTGAAATGGAACAATGCAAGAATGCCATCCAGGTAGGATAAACTACGGTCACTAAGGGGCTTGGCCCACTGCCACATCTGGCCAAGATACTGGCGGTATCTAAAAACCTGGAAATCAGCAGCCCAAAAGGCCACCTCCCTCCTAAGGGAAAAGGACCCCACGTGGTGATCCTAACCACCAACCATGCCCTGAATTTGCAGGGTTCGCTCCGTGGGCACACCGACCTCGAGTGAGGAGGCCCTCCAACTCCAACATCCAGAGAGATAACCGGGGGCAACAGGGCACCATGACGACTCGTGTGAACATCACTTGACCTGGAGTTTCTCTCATAAAACAACAAGAGTGTGTCCCAAAAGAGTAGACTACTGCTTGCAGGACTTACTGCACCCAGAGGGGAGCTAATAATCTTGGCGGGGGAACAGTATACCACACTGTCACCATAGAAAAGCCTACAGACACCGTGATGATGGTGGCCAATAAGACCGGCTGGACTCCTGTTTACTTCAAAAGGCTGTTGACTCAGTAGCCATCATGGTCCTTGGTCACCACTGGCCCTGGACTGTCTGGGAGTTGAGCGGGCAGGGCTCTGACACCTGGTGCTGTTTGTACGTTAATTCAGGGGCCTAACTGAAGAAAGCGCAGACTACTGGTCAGAGCATCTAGGCTGGCAGAGACGGTCAGCCTAAGGTGGCCGAACAAATGTGGGGCGGGGTGAAACCGGCCCCCACAGCGTCTCTGCACATCTCTTTCCTGGACCCTTAAAGGTCATTAGAATCTATAACACTTCCAATGCTGGTGCTCAGGTGGACGAGCAGGGAGGCAGGGGTCCTGGGGACAATCAACGTCACCGGGAGGCTGCTGGGGAGAAGCTCTGACCCTCGCCCCAGGGTATGAGGGCTCCCAACTCAGCACTCAGCAGTTACAGAAGAAGGGTCTGCACCCTCAGCACTCCAAGAATGAGGAACGGGACAAAAGGCAGAGGAGGGGTTTGTCCCCAGCAAAGCCCATTAAAAATCCCTGGGAGATAAAAATAGAATCTGGGCAATAAAGTCAAGTCTAACCTTTTTTATCCTTTGTGCTTTGTCTAATTTCACGTGCTCCTAGGGTCCCGCATGCAGAGGTTCCACACCCGGCACTTCAGACCAGATTTCCTAGTGCAGAATGGCTGGGTCGACACCTCAGCTCCTGGGGCCCAGTGCAGACTCCACGATATAGAGCCTGAGCTACAGCCAACTCGGCCCTGGAGAGCTCCGCCGCCTCCCTCCCTCCCACTGACTCTGACAGGATCTCTACACAGCAGCCCAGCCCACAGCCCACGGGGTAGTGCATGCTCTCACCTCTCCATTCTCTGATCAAAATATAAAGTTTCCTTTGCTTGTGAACCAAACTCAGTCTCGATCTGTTGGCCCCAATGACACTGGGCAGGGGGACACTTGTTGGGGTCCACTCTGGAGGATCAGTAACAGAAATTGAGACTATTGTAACCTCAATGAACAGATGTGTGAGCCAAACTGTAGTTAACATAGAACAGTGTATAAGGCTCGGGTAAAATAAGATGTTTTTAACACTTCCATTTGATATTTCCATCACTTTTTATAAGCAAGTTCAGTGAAAAGGTTTGTCTTATTTGTCAGGTCAATATTAGAGAAACGAAGTGATTTCTTTCCAAGGATGTACAGCTAATAATCTTGGTTAAACCTTCAATCTTGTTTTAAATGCTTTTCCATTGAAAATGATACCTCTCTTTCAGCTCCCCCATTTCTGAGAAGTATAAAATCTTATAATTTATTATTACCAAAGGGGAAAGGTGGGAGGAGGGATAAATTAACAGTTTGGAATGAACACATACACACTGCTATGTATAAAATAGATCATCAACAAGGAACTACTGTATAGCACAGGGAACTACACTCAACATTTTGCAATAACCTATAAGGGGAAATAATCTGAAAAAGAATAGATATTTTTATTGACATCATCTATCAATGACAGTTAAAGTGTAGCCTAAGGGAAGCTGGTGGTGAGTGCTTCTGACCCTGAAGACTTCAATCATCTAAAGTTTGGACTCTGCCTACTTCCCAAGGCCCTTAATGAACATATGTGTAGCCGTAGCTTAAAAACTTCCCCAGTTTGGGTTTCGGGGAGACACTGATTTTGAAAAAGCCCTGGTGTTCTCCTTACATGAATGGGACTCTTCCTACTGCTAAAACATGTCTGTCACACCCAGAGGATGGTATACCGTCTGATCGGGAAGAGTTTGGAAAAGGCATCTCATCTCCTCATCTCCTGGTGCTCGGGTTCACCCCTCCAGCGTCTTTACTAACAGTCTCCCCACTTGGAGATGTCAGCACTGTCAACATCCTGTTGCGTACAGTTTGGAATTTGTCCAGAGGATGAAGCGGAAGGATGAGGAACAATGAGAGACAAGTCCTAGGTGTTCAGACAGGCACATGTCACTCTAATTTCCAATCAGGAAGACGAATTGACCAAAGGCTAGGGTTGCCCATGGAAACAGTATAGGGCTTGAGGAAATCCCACTGCTTTGTGGCCAGTTCCCATAAACACGAGTTGAACAATGGAACTCAGGGGCAGTAAAATTCACAAAACTGCAGAGTTGAAAATATCCATCACTGAAAAATGTCTTGAGGAAAGTCAGAGAAAAGGACTTGTAAGCAAGGGAGAATGGCAGGAAAGGGATTTGAGGAGGTAGAAAGGACTCGCCATTAAGCACAAGAAAAGGAGCTGAACATTGCCAACATTGCAGTTGGCCAAAAAGGGTGTATGCGTTCTTTTCTGTATATATTCAAGAAAAGGGCATACACTTTTTTAGCCAACCAAACAGGTGGGCACTGGAAGTCAATACTACAAAAGATATCACTTCGCATCAGTCAGAAGAGCCATCCTCATAAAGCGTAAACAACAGAAATGCAGGACAGGGCAACGAGAAGAGGGAGCCCTGTGAGACTTATAGTGGAAATGTATATTGCCAACGGCCATTCTGGAGAAGTGTATTGTGTTTACTAAAGCATCTAAAAAATGAGCTACAGAGCATAGGGCACTTGCACTCATGGGCGTATATCTTGGGAAAAACAAAAATCGAGAGGACACAGGCACCCCAATGTTTACCCCCTCTCTGTTTAAAAGATCCTCGACTAGGATATAACTTAAATGTCTCTGGAGGGAAAAAATGGATAGAGATGTGGTACTTAGGTAGAGTGGAATATTATTCAGCCTGGAAATCAATGAAATATGGCCAGTTGTAACAACTCCGGAGGAGTTACGTATGATCATTCTAAGTGACAGAATTCAAAAAGAAAAAGACACATATCATAAGATATCACTTAAAGGTGGAATCCAAAATGGCTACACATGAAATAAATTACAAAACAAAAACATAGTCAAATATGTAGAAAACACGCATAAGGCTGCTAAACGGGAAAGGTGGGGAGGGGTGAGGCATCATCCAGGAGGTTGAAATTAGCAAAGATACCATTCCAAATACCAAACTGATAATCAACAAGGCCTACACGGTAGCTAAAAGAACTGCACTCAGCACACTCAAGTCACCGGAAAAGAATATATACGACTGGTAAGAATCTGAAAAAGAATTTATTGATGTCTCTCTGTACGCGAATCAAGTGGATGTACAGCAGCAAGAAACAGAGCTTTGAAAATCAGCTGTAACCAATATAGTAATAAATTGAAAAAAATAAACGACAGAGAGACAGAGAAAACCTCTTACAACTTTTCCTCAGGGACGGTGATGCAACATGGATTGAACACATCTAGACCCACAGCAGGATGAGACATAAGGCTGGAAACTGTTTGCGCTAAGAGAAATGTGAGGTTGGGTGAGGAAATGCACACCCTTTAAAGTAATACTACCTGGTACCCATTCAATGGGTCCCAAATCTGCAGGTTCAAGGGATCTTCCTACAGCTAAAACATGCATGGAAAACCCAGAGGACTGTACACCATGTGATCGGGAGATGTGTCTAAAATGCACCTCATTTATCCTCTCCTGGTGCTCCTGTTCACCATTCCAGCCACGCTACTTAGAATCTCCCCACTTGGAGAATCAGCACATTTAAACTTCTGTTCCACACATTTTGCAAATTGTGAGGAGGATGAACGGGAAGAGGGGGAACCAATGAGAGAAGAGTTGTAGGGGTTTGGACGGGCACATATCACTCTAATTTCCCATTAAGAATAAGAATTAAAGAAAGGCTCAGCCTGCCTCGCCGGAGCCAAAATAGGGCCTGAAGCAATCCTGCGGGTTTGAGGCCAGCTCACAAAAGAGCAACTTAAAAAATGGAGCTCAGGGTCACTGCAATTCACAAACCTGCAGAGTTATAAATGAAAACTAACGTCCAAAAATATGTTGAGGTAAGGCAAAGAAGAGGATCTGAATGCAAGACAGAATTGCAAGAAACAGATTTCAAGAGATAGATTGGACTCGTCTTTAACGCACATGAAAAGCGGCAGAATTTCGACAATGATGCAGTTGGCCCAAAAGGGCGTATGCGTTTTTTCCTGATTATATCCAGGAAAAAACGCATACGCACTTTATGGGCAACGAAGCAAGCAAGCAATGCAAATGTGCACAACAAAGAAGTCTCACTTCCCACCGGTCAAAAGGGCCATCCTAAAAATTTGTAAAAACCAGAAATGCAGGACAGGCCATGGAGAACAGGGAGCCTTTATACGCTGATGGGCAGTGTGTGAACTGCCGAGAGCCACTCTGGAGAAGTGTATGGTGGTTCCTAAATCATCTAAAAAACAGAGCTACAGAGCATAGGACACTTCCAATCATGGGAGTATATCTAGGGAAGTCTAAAAATCAACAAGACACAAGCACACCACAGTTTAGGGCTACTCTGTTTACAAGAACCTCAACTTCAGTACACCTTAAATATCCCAGGAAAGAGAACAATGGATAAAGAAGATGTGGTACTTATGTACAATGGAATATCTCTTCACCATGAAATCAATGTAATAAGGCTAGTAGAAGGATAAAGAGTGGATTTAGGTCCGATAATACTACTTGAAATAAGTCAAACAGAAAAAGAAACATATCATAAGATATCACTTATAGAGGGAGGGTAAATATGGCTGCACAAGAAATGAATTACAGAACAGAACAGTGTCTCACATTTAGAAAACACACTTATGTCAGCTTAAGGGGAAAGGAGAGGTGGGGTGATGCATAAAACCAGAGTTTGAAATTAGCACAGATACCGTTCAATAAACCAAATAGGTATTAGACAAGATCTACACCTTGCTCAATGAACTGGCCTCAACACACCCTATACACCGCAGAGAAATATATCTGAGGAATAAGAATCTTAAAACCCATGTATTGATATATCTCCATAAGGGAATCAAGTGTGTGCAGAGCGGCACAAACACAGCAGTGAAAAGGAGCTAAACCCCATTATAGAAATAAATTTTAAAAACAAAACGCTGAAACAATGAAAGAGAGAAAAATTCTTACAAAATTCGCTCAGGGGCTGTGATGCAACCTGGATTGACCACATATAAACCCACAGCTGGATAAGACATAAGGCTGGACACTTGGGGCTGACAGGATTGGTGAGCTTTGGTGAGCAACTGCCGAAAGTTTAATGCAATACTTCATGCTACTCAGTCCAAGGGTCCCAACACTCCAGGTTGAAGGGAATCTTCCTACAGCTAAACCATGCTTGGGAAACCCAGCGACTGGTATACCATATGATCGGGAAAGGTTTCTAAAACGCACCTCATTTTTCCTCTCCTGGGGCTCCGGATCGACATTCCAGCCGCTTTACTAACAACATCCCCACATGGAGTCAATGCCTTTAAGTTCTGGTATCGCACAGTCTGCAGTTAGTGCAGAGGATGAATGGGAATAAGGGGAACCAGTGAGAAACTAGCTGTAGCGGTTTCAATGGGCACATGTCACTCTAATATCACATCAGTAAGAAGAATTAACCAAAGGCACAGCAAGGTGCCCAAGAAGAAAAATAGGGCTTCAAGGAATCCTGTGGTTACGGGGCAAGACCACAAAAATAAGAGCTAAAAAATGGAGCTAAGGGCCACTGCAATTCAAAAACCTGCAGAGTTATAAAGGCCAACTATTTTTAAAAAATATATTGAGGTAAGGCTATGAAGAGGCATTGAAAGCAAGGCAGAATTGCAGGAAACCGATTTCAGGAGGTAGACTGGAATTGCATTGAAAACATATGAAGAGAGTCACAAACTCGACAATGATGCACTTGGCCAAAAAGGGCGTATGCGTTTTTTCCTGAATATATTCAGGAAAAAACGCATACGCCCTTTTTGGCCAACCAAGCAAGCTTGCAAAGGAAATCTGCACTACAATGAAGTCTCACTTCCCCCCGGTCAAAAGGGCCATCTGAAAAAAGTGTAAAATCCAGAAAGGCAGGACAGACCATGGAGAACTGGGAGCCTTGTTATGCTGATGGGCGGGATGTAAATTGCCAACAGACACTCGGGAGAAGTGTATGGTGTTTCCTGAAACATCTAAAAAACAAAGCAACAGAGCCTAGGGCACTTCCACTTATGGTCCTATAGCTTAGGGAATTTAAAATCAAAAAGACACAGCCACCCCAAAGTTTGGAACGGCTCTGTTTACAAGAACCTCGTTTACAGTACAAGTTCAACATCGCAGAAAGTGAAAAATGGATAAAGAAGTTGTGGTATTTACTTACAAAGCAATATCACTCAGCAATGAAATCTGTGTCATCAGGCCCTTAGCAGCACAATGAGTGGATTCAGGTATGATGATTCTAACTGAAATAAGTCACACAGAAAAAGAAACATCATAAGATATCACTAATACACGGAATGTAAACTTGGCTACAAAGGAACTGAATTACAGAAAAGAACAGGGTCTCAAATTTAGAAAACCAACTTATGCTTGCTTAAGGGGAAAGGTGAGTTGGGGTGCTGCATAAAACCAGAGATTGAAACGAGCACAGATAAAGTTCCTTAAGCCAAATATGGAATAGACAAGAGCTACTCCTTGCTCAACGAAATGGACTCAACACCGCATATTAAACGCCTAAGAATGTACCTGACTTGTAAGTATCTTAAAACCTATGGATTGCTATGTCTCCGAAAGAGAATCAAGCGTGTGTACAGGGGCATAAACGCAGCAGTGATAGGATTGGAGAGGTTCGGTGAGCAAATGAAGACCCTTTGAAGTCATATTGCATGGTACCCATTCCACGGGTTTCAACTACCCAGGTTTAAGGTATTCTTCCTTCAGCTAAAACATGCATGTGGAACCTAGAGTATGATCAACCATGTGATCGGGAGACGTGTTCAAATATGTCTCAGTTTTCGTACCCTGGTACTCTGGTGCAACATTCCAGATGCTTTACTAACACTCTCCCGACTTGGAGAGTCAGTCCCTTTAACCTCCTGTTTGGCCCAGTTTGCAATTTCTGCGGAAGATGAACAGGAATAGCGAGAACCAATGAGAGACTAGCTGGAGGTGTCTGGACGGGCAAATTTAACTCTCATTTCCCACCAGGAAGAGGAATTAACCAAAGGCTCAGCGTGCCGTGCCGGAACCAGATTAGGGCCTGAAGCCATCCTGCGGTGTTGCGGCCAGCTCACAAGAAAGCGAGTTGAAGAAAGGAGCTCAGGGGCACTGTAATTCACAAACCTGCAGAGTTATAAATGACAGCTATCGTCCAAAAATAGACTGAAGTAAGGCTGCCAAGAGGACTTGAAAGCAGGGCAGAATTGCAGGAAACCGATTTCAGGAGGTAGACTGGAATTGCATTGAAAGCGTAGGAAAAGAGGCAGAACGTCCACAATGATGCACTTGGCCAAAAAGGGCGTATGCGTTTTTTCCTGAATATATTCAGGAAAAAACGCATACGCCCTTTTTGGCCAACCAAGCAAGCTTGCAAAGGAAATCTGCACTACAATGAAGTCTCACTTCCCCCCGGTCAAAAGGGCCATCTGAAAAAAGTGTAAAATCCAGAAAGGCAGGACAGGCCATGGAGAACTGGGAGCCTTGTTATGCTGATGGGCGGGATGTAAATTGCCAACAACCACTCTGGAGAAGTGTATGGTGTTTCCTCAAACATCTAAAAAACAAAGCAACAGAACCTAGGGCACTTCCACTTATGGTCCTATAGCTTAGGGAAATTAACATGAAAAAGACACAGCCACCCCAAAGTTTGGAACGGCTCTGTTTACAAGAACCTCGTTTACAGTACAAGTTCAACATCGCAGAAACTGAAAAATGGAGAAAGCAGTTGTGGTATTTACTTACAAAGCAATATCACTCAGCAATGAAATCTGTGTCATCAGGCCCTTAGCAGCACAATGAGTGGATTCAGGTATGATGATTCTAACTGAAATAAGTCACACAGAAAAAGAAACATCATAAGATATCAGTAATACACGGAATGTAAACTTGGCTACACAGGAACTGAATTACAGAACAGAACAGGGTCTCAAATTTAGAAAAACAACTTATGCTTGCTTAAGGGGAAAGGTGAGTTGGGGTGCTGCATAAAACCAGAGATTGAAATGAGCACAGATAAAGTTCCTTAAGCCAAATATGGAATAGACAAGAGCTACTCCTTGCTCAACGAAATGGACTCAACACCGCATATTAAACTCCTAAGAATGTACCTGACTAGTAAGTATCTTAAAACCTATGGATTGCTATGTCTCTGAAAGAGAATCAAGCATGTGTACAGGGGCATAAACGCAGCAGTGATAGGATTGGAGAGGTTCGGTGAGCAAATGAAGACCCTTTGAAGTCATATTGCATGGTACCCATTCCACGGGTTTCATCTACACAGGTTTAAGGTATTCTTCCTTCAGCTAAAACATGCATGTGGAACCCAGAGTATGATCAACCATGTGATCGGGAGACGTGTTCAAATATGTCTCAGTTTTCGTACCCTGGTACTCGGGTGCAACATTCCAGACGCTTTACTAACACTCTCCCCACTTGGAGAGTCAGCGCCTTTTACCTCCTGTTTGGCCCAGTTTGCAATTTCTGCGGAAGATGAACAGGAATAGCGAGAACCAATGAGAGACTAGCTGGAGGTGTCTGGACGGGCAAATTTAACTCTCATTTCCCACCAGGAAGAGGAATTAACCAAAGGCTCAGCGTGCCGTGCCGTAACCAGATTAGGGACTGAAGCCATCCTGCGGTGTTGCGGCCAGCTCACAAGAAAGCGAGTTGAAGAAAGGAGCTCAGGGGCACTGTAATTCACAAACCTGCAGAGTTATAAATGACAGCTATCGTCCAAAAATAGACTGAAGTAAGGCTGCCAAGAGGACTTGAAAGCGGGGCAGAATTGCAGGAAACCGATTTCAGGAGGTAGACTGGAATTGCATTGAAAGCATAGGAAAAGAGGCAGAACGTCCACAATGATGCACTTGGCCAAAAAGGGCATATGCGTTTTTTCCTGAATATATTCAGGAAAAAACGCATACGCCCTTTTTGGCCAACCAAGCAAGCTTGCAAAGGAAATCTGCACTACAATGAAGTCTCACTTCACCCCGGTCAAAAGGGCCATCTGAAAAAAGTGTAAAATCCAGAAAGGCAGGACAGGCCATGGAGAACTGGGAGCTTTGTTATGCTGATGGGCGGGATGTAAATTGCCAACAACCACTCGGGAGAAGTGTATGGTGTTTCCTGAAACATCTAAAAAACAAAGCAACAGAACCTAGGGCACTTCCACTTATGGTCCTATAGCTTAGGGAAATTAAAATCAAAAAGACACAGCCACCCCAAAGTTTGGAACGGCTCTGTTTACAAGAACCTCATTTACAGTACAAGTTCAACATCGCAGAAAGTGAAAAATGGATAAAGAATTTGTGGTATTTACTTACAAAGCAATATCACTCAGCAATGAAATCTGTGTCATCAGGCCCTTAGCAGCACAATGAGTGGATTCAGGTATGATGATTCTAACTGAAATAAGTCACACAGAAAAAGAAACATCATAAGATATCAGTAATACACGGAATGTAAACTTGGCTACACAGGAACTGAATTACAGAACAGAACAGGGTCTCAAATTTAGAAAACCAACTTATGCTTGCTTAAGGGTAAAGGTGAGTTGGGGTGCTGCATAAAACCAGAGATTGAAATGAGCACAGATAAAGTTCCTTAAGCCAAATATGGAATAGACAAGAGCTACTCCTTGCTCAACGAAATGGACTCAACACCGCATATTAAACTCCTAAGAATGTACCTGACTAGTAAGTATCTTAAAACCTATGGATTGCTATGTCTCTGAAAGAGAATCAAGCATGTGTACAGGGGCATAAACGCAGCAGTGATAGGATTGGAGAGGTTCGGTGAGCAAATGAAGACCCTTTGAAGTCATATTGCATGGTACCCATTCCACGGGTTTCATCTACACAGGTTTAAGGTATTCTTCCTTCAGCTAAAACATGCATGTGGAACCCAGAGTATGATCAACCATGTGATCGGGAGACGTGTTCAAATATGTCTCAGTTTTCGTACCCTGGTACTCGGGTGCAACATTCCAGACGCTTTACTAACACTCTCCCCACTTGGAGAGTCAGCGCCTTTTACCTCCTGTTTGGCCCAGTTTGCAATTTCTGCGGAAGATGAACAGGAATAGCGAGAACCAATGAGAGACTAGCTGGAGGTGTCTGGACGGGCAAATTTAACTCTCATTTCCCACCAGGAAGAGGAATTAACCAAAGGCTCAGCGTGCCGTGCCGGAACCAGATTAGGGACTGAAGCCATCCTGCGGTGTTGCGGCCAGCTCACAAGAAAGCGAGTTGAAGAAAGGAGCTCAGGGGCACTGTAATTCACAAACCTGCAGAGTTATAAATGACAGCTATCGTCCAAAAATAGACTGAAGTAAGGCTGCCAAGAGGACTTGAAAGCGGGGCAGAATTGCAGGAAACCGATTTCAGGAGGTAGACTGGAATTGCATTGAAAGCATAGGAAAAGAGGCAGAACGTCCACAATGATGCACTTGGCCAAAAAGGGCATATGCGTTTTTTCCTGAATATATTCAGGAAAAAACGCATACGCCCTTTTTGGCCAACCAAGCAAGCTTGCAAAGGAAATCTGCACTACAATGAAGTCTCACTTCCCCCCGGTCAAAAGGGCCATCTGAAAAAAGTGTAAAATCCAGAAAGGCAACAGGCCATTGAGAACTGGGAGCCTTGTTATGCTGATGGGCGGGATGTAAATTGCCAACAGACACTCAGGAGAAGTGTATGGTGTTTCCTGAAACATCTAAAAAACAAAGCAACAGAACCTAGGGCACTTCCACTTATGGTCCTATAGCTTAGGGAAATTAAAATCAAAAAGACACAGCCACCCCAAAATTTGGGACGCCTCCATTTACAAGAACCTCGTTTACCGTACAAGTTCAATATCACAGAAAGTGAAAAATGGATAAAGAACTTGTGGTACTTACGTACAATGCAGTATCACTCAGCAATGAAATTTATGTCATCAGGCCCGTAACAGCATAATGAGTGGATTCAGGTACGATGATTCTAACTGAAATAAGTCACACAGAAAAAGAAACATCATAAGATATCACTAATACACGGAATGTAAACTTGGCTACACAGGAACTGCATTCCAAAACAAAACAGTGTCTCAAATTTAGAAAACCAACTTATGCTTGATAAGGGGAAAGGTGAGTTGGGGTGCTGCATAAAACCAGAGATTGAAATGAGCACAGATAAAGTTCCTTAAGCCAAATATGGAATAGACAAGAGCTACTCCTTGCTCAACGAAATGGACTCAACACCCCATATTAAACGCCTAAGAATGTACCTGACTAGTAAGTATCTTAAAACCTATGGATTGCTATGTATCCAAAAGAGAATCAAGCGTGTGTACAGGGGCATAAACGCAGCAGTGATAGGATTGGAGAGGTTCGGTGAGCAAATGAAGACCCTTTGAAGTCATATTGCATGGTACCCATTCCACGGGTCTCAACTCTCCAGGTTTAAGGTATTCTTCCTTCAGCTAAAACATGCATGTGGAACCCAGAGTATGATCAACCATGTGAACGGGAGACGTGTTCAAATATGTCTCAGTTTTCCTACCCTGGTACTCGGGTGCAACATTCCAGACGCTTTACTAACACTCTCCCCACTTGGAGAGTCAGCGCCTTTAACCTCCTGTTTGGCCCAGTTTGCAATTTCTGCGGAAGATGAACAGGAATAGCGAGAACCAATGAGAGGCTAGCTGGAGGTGTCTGGACGGGCAAATTTAACTCTCATTTCCCACCAGGAAGAGGAAATAACCAAAGGCTCAGCGTGCCGTACCGGAACCAGATTAGGGCCTGAAGCCATCCTGTGGTGTTGCGGCCTGCTCAAAAGAAAGCGAGTTGAAGAAAGGAGCTCAGGGGCACTGTAATTCACAAACCTGCAGAGTTATAAATGACAGCTATCGTCCAAAAATAGACTGAAGTAAGGCTGCGAAGAGGACTTGAAAGCGGGGCAGAATTGCAGGAAACTGATTTCAGGAGGTAGACAGGAATTGCATTTCAAGCATAGGAAAAGAGGCAGAACGTCCACAGTGATACACTTGGCCAAAAAGGGCGTATGCGTTTTTTCCTGAATATATTCAGGAAAAAACGCATACGCCCTTTTTGGCCAACCAAGCAAGCTTGCAAAGGAAATCTGCACTACAATGAAGTCTCACTTCCCCCCGGTCAAAAGGGCCATCTGAAAAAAGTGTAAAATCCAGAAAGGCAGGACAGGCCATGGAGAACTGGGAGCCTTGTTATGCTGATGGGCGGGATGTAAATTGCCAACAGACACTTGGGAGAAGTGTATGGTGATTCCTGAAACATCTAAAAAACAAAGCAACAGAGCCTAGGGCACTTCCACTTATGGTCCTATAGCTTAGGGAAATTAAAATCAAAAAGACACAGTCACCCCAAAGTTTGGAACGGCTCTGTTTACAAGAACCTCGTTTACAGTACAAGTTCAACATCGCAGAAAGTGAAAAATGGATAAAGAAGTTGTGGTATTCACTTACAAAGCAATATCATTCAGCAATGAAATCTATGTCATCAGGCCCTTAGCAGCACAATGAGTGGATTCAGGTATGATGATTCTAACTGAAATAAGTCACACAGAAAAAGAAACATCATAAGATATCAGTAATACACGGAATGTAAACTTGGCTACACAGGAACTGAATTACAGAACAGAACAGGGTCTCAAATTTAGAAAACCAACTTATGCTTGCTTAAGGGTAAAGGTGAGTTGGGGTGCTGCATAAAACCAGAGATTGAAATGAGCACAGATAAAGTTCCTTAAGCCAAATATGTAATAGACAAGAGCTACTCCTTGCTCAACGAAATGGACTCAACACCGCATATTAAACGCCTAAGAATGTACCTGACTAGTAAGTATCTTAAAACCTATGGATTGCTATGTCTCCGAAAGAGAATCAAGTGTGTGTACAGGGTCATAAACGCAGCAGTGATAGGATTGGAGAGGATCGGTGAGCAAATGAAGACCCTTTGAAGTCATATTGCATGGTAACCATTACACGGGTCTCAACTCTCCAGGTTTAAGGTATTCTTCGTTCAGCTAAAACATGCATGTGGAACCCAGAGTATGATCAACCATGTGAACGGGAGTCGTGTTCAAATATGTCTCAGTTTTCGTACCCTGGTACTCGGGTGCAACATTCCAGACGCTTTACTAACACTCTCCCGACTTGGAGAGTCAGTCCCTTTAACCTCCTGTTTGGCCCAGTTTGCAATTTCTGCGGAAGATGAACAGGAATAGCGAGAACCAATGAGAGGCTAGCTGGAGGTGGCTGGACGGGCAAATTTAACTCTCATTTCCCACCAGGAAGAGGAATTAACCAAAGGCTCAGCGTGCCGTGCCGGAACCAGATTAGGGCCTGAAGCCATACTGCGGTGTTGCGGCCAGCTCAAAAGAAAGCGAGTTGAAGAAAGGAGCTCAGGGACACTGTAATTCACAAACCTGCAGAGTTATAAATGACAGCTATTGTCCAAAAATAGACTGAAGTAAGGCTGCCAAGAGGACTTGAAAGTGGGGCAGAATTGCAGGAAACCGATTTCAGGAGGTAGACTGGAATTGCATTGAAAGCATAGGAAAAGAGGCAGAACGTCCACAATGATGCACTTGGCCAAAAAGGGCATATGCGTTTTTTCCTGAATATATTCAGGAAAAAACGCATACGCCCTTTTTGGCCAACCAAGCAAGCTTGCAAAGGAAATCTGCACTACAATGAAGTCTCACTTCCCCCCGGTCAAAAGGGCCATCTGAAAAAAGTGTAAAATCCAGAAAGGCAGGACAGGCCATGGAGAACTGGGAGCCTTGTTATGCTGATGGGCGGGATGTAAATTGCCAACAGACACTCGGGAGAAGTGTATGGTGTTTCCTGAAACATCTAAAAAACAAAGCAACAGAGCCTAGGGCACTGCCACTTATGGTCCTATAGCTTAGGGAAATTAAAATCAAAAATCCACAGCCACCCCAAAGTTTGGGACGCC
The DNA here is from genome assembly GCF_951394435.1 of Stenella coeruleoalba. Taxonomy (NCBI): domain Eukaryota; kingdom Metazoa; phylum Chordata; class Mammalia; order Artiodactyla; family Delphinidae; genus Stenella; species Stenella coeruleoalba. The sequence continues at coordinate 191,341 of NW_027646056.1, read as the reverse complement.
TCTGTTTACAAGAACCTCGTTTACAGTACAAGTTCAACATCGCAGAAAGTGAAAAATGGAGAAAGAAGTTGTGGTATTTACTTACAAAGCAATATCACTCAGCAATGAAATCTATGTCATCAGGCCCTTAGCAGCACAATGAGTGGATTCAGGTATGATGATTCTAACTGAAATAAGTCACACAGAAAAAGAAACATCATAAGATATCAGTAATACACGGAATGTAAACTTGGCTACACAGGAACTGAATTACAGAACAGAACAGGGTCTCAAATTTAGAAAACCAACTTATGCTTGCTTAAGGGGAAAGGTGAGTTGGGGTGCTGCATAAAACCAGAGATTGAAATGAGCACAGATAAAGTTCCTTAAGCCAAATATGGAATAGACAAGAGCTACTCCTTGCTCAACGAAATGGACTCAACACCGCATATTAAACGTCTAAGAATGTACCTGACTAGTAAGTATCTTAAAACCTATGGATTGCTATGTCTCCGAAAGAGAATCAAGCATGTGTACAGGGGAATAAACGCAGCAGTGATAGGATTGGAGAGGTTCGTGAGCAAATGAAGACCCTTTGAAGTCATATTGCATGGTACCCATTCCACGGGTTTCAACTACCCAGGTTTAAGGTATTCTTCCTTCAGCTAAAACATGCATGTGGAACCTAGAGTATGATCAACCATGTGATCGGGAGACGTGTTCAAATATGTCTCAGTTTTCGTACCCTGGTACTCGGGTGCAACATTCCAGACGCTTTACTAACACTCTCCCCACTTGGAGAGTCAGTCCCTTTAACCTGCTGTTTGGCCCAGTTTGCAATTTCCGTGGAAGATGAACAGGAATAGCGAGAACCAATGAGAGACTAGCTGGAGGTGTCTGGATGGGCAAATTTAACTCTCATTTCCCACCAGGAAGAGGAAATAACCAAAGGCTCAGCGTGCCGTGCCGGAACCAGATTAGGGCCTGAAGCCATCCTGTGGTGTTGCGGCCTGCTCAAAAGAAAGCGAGTTGAAGAAAGGAGCTCAGGGGCACTGTAATTCACAAACCTGCAGAGTTATAAATGACAGCTATCGTCCAAAAATAGACTGAAGTAAGTCTGCCAAGAGGACTTGAAAGCGGGGCAGAATTGCAGGAAACTGATTTCAGGAGGGAGACTGGAATTGCATTGAAAGCATAGGAAAAGAGGCAGAACGTCCACAATGATGCACTTGGCCAAAAAGGGCGTATGCGTTTTTTCCTGAATATATTCAGGAAAAAACGCATACGCCCTTTTTGGCCAACCAAGCAAGCTTGCAAAGGAAATCTGCACTACAGTGAAGTCTCACTTCCCCCCCGGTTAAAAGGGCCATCTGAAAAAAGTGTAAAATCCAGAAAGGCAGGACAGGCCATGGAGAACTGGGAGCCTTGTTATGCTGATGGGCGGGAAGTAAATTGCCAACAGACACTGGGGAGAAGTGTATGGTGTTTCCTGAAACATCTAAAAAACAAAGCAACAGAGCCTAGGGCACTGCCACTTATGGTCCTATAGCTTAGGGAAATTAAAATCAAAAAGACACAGCCACCCCAAAGTTTGGGACGCCTCTGTTTACAAGAACCTCGTTTACAGTACAAGTTCAACATCGCAGAAAGTGAAAAATGGATAAAGAAGTTGTGGTATTTACTTACAAAGCAATATCACTCAGCAATGAAATCTGTGTCATCAGGCCCTTAGCAGCACAATGAGTGGATTCAGGTATGATGATTCTAACTGAAATAAGTCACACAGAAAAAGAAACATCATAAGATATCAGTAATACACGGAATGTAAACTTGGCTACACAGGAACTGAATTACAGAACAGAACAGGGTCTCAAATTTAGAAAACCAACTTATGCTTGCTTAAGGGTAAAGGTGAGTTGGGGTGCTGCATAAAACCAGAGATTGAAATGAGCACAGATAAAGTTCCTTAAGCCAAATATGGAATAGACAAGAGCTACTCCTTGCTCAACGAAATGGACTCAACACCGCATATTAAACGCCTAAGAATGTACCTGACTAGTAAGTATCTTAAAACCTATGGATTGCTATGTCTCCGAAAGAGAATCAAGCATGTGTACAGGGGCATAAACGCAGCAGTGATAGGATTGGAGAGGTTCGGTGAGCAAATGAAGACCCTTTGAAGTCATATTGCATGGTACCCATTCCACGGGTTTCAACTACCCAGGTTTAAGGTATTCTTCCTTCAGGTAAAACATGCATGTGGAACCTATAGTATGATCAACCATGTGATCGGGAGACGTGTTCAAATATGTCTCAGTTTTCGTACCCTGGTACTCGGGTGCAACATTCCAGACGCTTTACTAACACTCTCCCGACTTGGAGAGTCAGTCCCTTTAACCTCCTGTTTGGCCCAGTTTGCAATTTCTGCGGAAGATAAACAGGAATAGTGAGAACCAATGAGAGACTAGCTGGAGGTGTCTGGACGGGCAAATTTAACTCTCATTTCCCACCAGGAAGAGGAATTAACCAAAGGCTCAGCATGCCGTGCCGGAACCAGATTAGGGCCTGAAGCCATCCTGCGGTGTTGCGGCCAGCTCACAAGAAAGCGAGTTGAAGAAAGGAGCTCAGGGGCACTGTAATTCACAAACCTGCAGAGTTATAAATGACAGCTATCATCCAAAAATAGACTGAAGTAAGGCTGCCAAGAGGACTTGAAAGCGGGGCAGAATTGCAGGAAACCGATTTCAGGAGGTAGACTGGAATTGCATTGAAAGCATAGGAAAAGAGGCAGAACGTCCACAATGATGCACTTGGCCCAAAAGGGCGTATGCGTTTTTTCCTGAATATATTCAGGAAAAAACGCATACGCCCTTTTTGGCCAACGAAGCAAGCTTGCAAAGGAAATCTGCACTACAATGAAGTCTCACTTCCCCCCCGGTCAAAAGGGCCATCTGAAAAAAGTGTAAAATCCAGAAAGGCAGGACAGGCCATGGAGAACTGGGAGCCTTGTTATGCTGATGGGCGGGATGTAAATTGCCAACAACCACTCGGGAGAAGTGTATGGTGTTTCCTGAAACATCTAAAAAACAAAGCAACAGAACCTAGGGCACTTCCACTTATGGTCCTATAGATTAGGGAAATTAAAATCAAAAAGACACAGCCACCCCAAAGTTTGGAACGGCTCTGTTTACAAGAACCTCCTTTACAGTACAAGTTCAACATCACAGAAAGTGAAAAATGGATAAAGAAGTTGTGGTATTTACTTACAAAGCAATATCACTCAGCAATGAAATCTGTGTCATCAGGCCCTTAGCAGAACAATGAGTGGATTCAGGTATGATGATTCTAACTGAAATAAGTCACATAGAAAAAGAAACATCATAAGATATCAGTAATACACGGAATGTAAACTTGGCTACACAGGAAGTGAATTACAGAACAGAACAGGGTCTCAAATTTAGAAAACCAACTTATGCTTGCTTAAGGGGAAAGGTGAGTTGGGGTGCTGCATAAAACCAGAGATTGAAATGAGCACAGATAAAGTTCCTTAAGCCAAATATGGAATAGACAAGAGCTACTCCTTGCTCAACGAAATGGACTCAACACCGCATATTAAACGCCTAAGAATGTACCTGACTAGTAAGTATCTTAAAACCTATACATTGCTATGTCTCCGAAAGAGAATCAAGCATGTGTACAGGGGCATAAACGCAGCAGTGATAGGATTGGAGCGGTTCAGTGAGCCAATGAAGACCCTTTGAAGTCATATTGCATGGTACCCATTCCACGGGTCTCAACTCTCCAGGTTTAAGGTATTCTTCCTTCAGCTAAAACATGCATGTGGAACCCCGAGTATGATCAACCGTGTGAACGGGAGACGTGTTCAAATATGTCTCAGTTTTCCTCCCCTGGTACTCGGGTCCAACATTCCAGACGCTTTACTAACAGTCTCCCGACTTGGAGAGTCAGTCCCTTTAAACTGCTGTTTGGCCCAGTTTGCAATTTCTGCGGAAGATGAACAGGAATAGCGAGAACCAAAGAGAGGGTAGCTGGAGGTGTCTGGACGGGCAATTTTAACTCTCATTTCCCACCAGGAAGAGGAATTAACCAAAGGCTCAGCGTGCCGTGCCGGAACCAGATTAGGGCCTGAAGCCATCCTGCGGTGTGGCGGCCAGGTCACAAGAAAGCGAGTTGAAGAAAGGAGCTCAGGGGCACTGTAATTCACAAACCTGCAGAGTTATAAATGACAGCTATCGTCCAAAAATAGACTGAAGTAAGGCTGCCAAGAGGACTTGAAAGTGGGGCAGAATTGCAGGAAACCGATTTCAGGAGGTAGACTGGAATTGCATTTCAAGCATAGGAAAAGAGGCAGAACGTCCACAATGATGCACTTGGCCCAAAAGGGCGTATGCGTTTTTTCCTGAATATATTCAGGAAAAAACGCATACGCCCTTTTTGGCCAACCAAGCAAGCTTGCAAAGGAAATCTGCACTACAATGAAGTCTCGCTTCCCCCTGGTCAAAAGGGCCATCTGAAAAAAGTGTAAAATCCAGAAAGGCAGGACAGGCCATGGAGAACTGGGAGCCTTGTTATGCTGATGGGCGGGATGTAAATTGCCAACAGACACTCGGGAGAAGTGTATGGTGTTTCCTGAAACATCTAAAAAACAAAGCAACAGAGCCTAGGGCACTTCCACTTATGGTCCTATAGCTTAGGGAAATTAATATCAAAAAGACACAGCAACCCCAAAATTTGGGACGGCTCTTTTTACAGGAATCTCTTCTACGGCACAAGTTAAATATCCCAGAGAGCAAATAATGGATAAAGAAGTTGCGGTACTTCTGTACAACAGAATACCACTCAGCAATGAAATCTATGTCACCAGGCCCGTACCAGCATAATGAGTGCATTGAGGCACGATGATTCTAAGTGAAATAAGTCACACAGAAAAAGAAACATCATAAGGTATCACTAATACACGGAATGTGAACTTGGCTACACATGAACTGAATTACAAAACAGAACAGGGTCTCAAGTTTAGAAAACCAACTTATGCCTGCTTAAGGGGGAAGGTGAGTTGGGGTGCTGCATAAAAGCAGAGTTTGAAATTAGCACAGATACCGTTCCATAAGCCAAATATGTAATAGACAAGAGCTACCCCTTGCTCAACGAAATGGATTCAACAATGAGGTATCACCTCACACCTGGTAGAATAGGCATCATTGAAAATCTACAAACAAAAAATGCTGCAAAGGGTGTGGAGAAAAGGAACCCTCTTCCACTATTGTTGGGAATATAAATTGATACAGTCATTATGGAGAACAATATGGAATTTCTTAAGAAACTAACAATAGAATTACCATATGATACAGCAATCCCAGTACTGGACATATACCCAGACAAAACCATAAATCAAAAAGAGTCATTCACCGCAATGTTCATTGCATCACTATTTACAATATCGAGGTAATGGAAGCAACCTAAATGCCCACAGACAGACGAATGCATAAAGCTGTGGTACATATATAAAATGGAATATTACTAAGCCATGAAAAGGAATGAAATTGGGTCATTTGTAGAGACGTCGATGGATCTAGAGACTGTCATACAGAGTGAAGTAAGTCAGAAAGAGAAAAACAAATCTTGTATATTCATGCATATATGTGGAACCTAGAAAAACTGTACAGATTAACCATTTTGCAAGGCATAAATAGAGCAACAGATGTAGACAACAAACGTATGGACAACAAGGGGGGAAAGCTGTTGGGGGGGTGGTGGTGGGAGGAGTTGAGAGACTGGGATTGGCATGTATACATTTATATGTATAAAATAGATAACCAATAAGAACCTGCTGTATAAAAATATAAAATAAAATTCAAAATTAAAAAGAAGTAAAATTTAAAAAATAAAACAGAAAAAACAATTATTCCCTGCACATACATGTATTTATATGAATAAATTATTTCCATGCTTATATCTGTAAATACAAAAAAGAGGAATAAAATCTACCTTGAACCAAAAACGAAAAAGAGAAAAAAAACACAGAACCCACCAGTTACACAGAGGAAAACCGTATCAGGGCACTTGCTCCAGTTGTAAACAATTCTGAAGTTGGTCAGTGGTGGGGAATCGTCTCCCATTCAGCCAGCAGCCCCCACGCAACAAGCGTCCTCATTGCAAAGCTGGGGCACCGTGCCGAGGCATCTGTGAGTAAACGTGAGCTGAGCCCCAGGCCAGTTGCTGCTGAACTATTCCCACCCGTCCCAGGTAAAACACCTGAATATATACAAGGACTTGAAAGCCTAGAGGAAGGGCCATAGAGCCGCACGAGTGACAGCATGCCGGCCGACTTGGTGCCTGCAGGCCAGCCAGGATGGTCCTGGCCCTGGGTGCTCTTCTGGAAGATTTCCATTTCCCTGCCTGAGATACCCGTCCTGTCCCTGCCCCCACTGCTTTTTTCCTTCCTCACCTCTGCCCAGGGAGAAATTCCAGCAGCAGGTATGGGTGACACATCCTCTTCTTTAGCAGGTGGCAGCCTGGCAACTGCTGCAGAAAGTCCAGCAGAGCCCCACTCACACTGGGCCACCCACAAAGCCGTGGCCTCTCACTCCCTCCCACCAGCCCAGCCCCGAGACTGCTGACAGGGCAGAGAAAATGGCGTCAGGCACGGCTGCAGGGGCTCTTGCTGCCTGGAGTGGTATTTATATTGATCTCAACCCAGGCACACCTGGGGAGGGCTGGCCGGCACGGTAAGGCTGCCCAGGTCAGCCAATCATCACCCCTCAGGGGCTCACAGTTGCAGAAAATGGAACTTGCTGAACCGGCCAGGTCCAAGGAACAGGTGTGGGCTCCTGAGAGTCAGGATAGACAAGGGGCTGCAGCTTTGGCTTGTTTTCTAATCATTTTATCTGGCCCATGAGTGGGAGACAACTTCAAGAAAACCCTCTCCTAATGAGAGGAACCCAGGAGTCAGGGAGAGGAGGGGTGGGTGGTGGTTGGAGACAGAGGCCTGGTGCCCCGGGTGCAGTGGAAGTCTCTGGAAGACCAGGTGGAGGGAGGCCTCACGGAGTGATGCCCAGGGTCACAGACCTGTCGCAGCTGCTGTTTGTTAGTTCAAGTCCTGCTCTGAGGTGCTCTGTGTCAGCTCTGAGCGACAGGTGAGCTGGGGGTGCTCTGCAATGAGGGCTATGTGCACGGTTCCTGTGTGCCCAGCCCTGCCACGGTACCTGCAAGGGTAGCTCTGTATCCTGGGAGGGGCCTGACCACGAGAGCCCCGTGGGCTGGGGTGGGGGTGGGGTACCTGCCCAGGTGAGCTCCATATTCTGGGATTGGTCTGACCACGAGAGCCCCATGGGCTGCTGGGGACCTGGTAAAGGATGTCAGGACAGTCAGTGAAGCCACCGAGGATATACCTCCAGTTGCTCCTAATTCCTACACCCTGCTGGTCATTCTACCAACCACCAGGACATGGTATTCTGTATTAGTCTTCAATGATGCCTTCTTTTGTATTCCATTAGTCCCAGAGTCACAAGAAATTTTGGCTTGTGAGTGGCAGGACTCAACATACAACTAAAACAATACTTCCGGGCCGTCTGGCCCCAAGGGTGCAAAAATTCCCACACCATCTTTGGGGAAAGCTTAGCTAAAGACCTAAAAGTTCTACCTCTGGAAAAGGAAACCCTCCTTCAATATGCAGACGACATTCTGATCACCAGCCCTACTAAGGAGGCCTCTGAACTACCAAGCCAATAAAGGATAGAAGTTGTCCAAGAAAAAGCTCAAATATCACAGACTGCGGTGACCTGCCTGGGCTTCATTCTCACAGAAGGTCAGAGAAGCCCATCCCAGGAAAGGGAAGAAACCATTTTCAGCCTTACCCCTTTCTAAAACTAGAAGACAGCTTAGGGGTTCCTGGGGAGGCCAGGGTTTGCTGCTTCTGGATCCCTAACTACAGTCTACTAGCTGGGCCTCTATATGAAACACTGAAAGGAAAAGATGATGATCCTTTTGAATAGAATCCAGAAGTGGCCTTTCAAGAATGGAAAGAGCAGTCAATTCAGACCCTTGCCCTGGAACTCCCTAATTTAGCTAAACCCTTTGACCTTTACATTCCCGGTGAAAGGTGAATCGCCATTGGAGAATTAGTGCAAAAACTGGGACCACTTGAAATGGAACAATGCAAGAATGCCATCCAGGTAGGATAAACTACGGTCACTAAGGGGCTTGGCCCACTGCCACATCTGGCCAAGATACTGGCGGTATCTAAAAACCTGGAAATCAGCAGCCCAAAAGGCCACCTCCCTCCTAAGGGAAAAGGACCCCACGTGGTGATCCTAACCACCAACCATGCCCTGAATTTGCAGGGTTCGCTCCGTGGGCACACCGACCTCGAGTGAGGAGGTCCTCCAACTCCAACATCCAGAGAGATAACCGGGGGCAACAGGGCACCATGACGACTCGTGTGAACATCACTTGACCTGGAGTTTCTCTCATAAAACAACAAGAGTGTGTCCCAAAAGAGTAGACTACTGCTTGCAGGACTTACTGCACCCAGAGGGGAGCTAATAATCTTGGCGGGGGAACAGTATACCACACTGTCACCATAGAAAAGCCTACAGACACCGTGATGATGGTGGCCAATAAGACCGGCTGGACTCCTGTTTACTTCAAAAGGCTGTTGACTCAGTAGCCATCATGGTCCTTGGTCACCACTGACCCTGGACTGTCTGGGAGTTGAGCGGGCAGGGCTCTGACACCTGGTGCTGTTTGTACGTTAATTCAGGGGCCTAACTGAAGAAAGCGCAGACTACTGGTCAGAGCATCTAGGCTGGCAGAGACGGTCAGCCTAAGGTGGCCGAACAAATGTGGGGCGGGGTGAAACCGGCCCCCACAGCGTCTCTGCACATCTCTTTCCTGGACCCTTAAAGGTCATTAGAATCTATAACACTTCCAATGCTGGTGCTCAGGTGGACGAGCAGGGAGGCAGGGGTCCTGGGGACAATCAACGTCACCGGGAGGCTGCTGGGGAGAAGCTCTGACCCTCGCCCCAGGGTATGAGGGCTCCCAACTCAGCACTCAGCAGTTACAGAAGAAGGGTCTGCACCCTCAGCACTCCAAGAATGAGGAACGGGACAAAAGGCAGAGGAGGGGTTTGTCCCCAGCAAAGCCCATTAAAAATCCCTGGGAGATAAAAATAGAATCTGGGCAATAAAGTCAAGTCTAACCTTTTTTATCCTTTGTGCTTTGTCTAATTTCACGTGCTCCTAGGGTCCCGCATGCAGAGGTTCCACACCCGGCACTTCAGACCAGATTTCCTAGTGCAGAATGGCTGGGTCGACACCTCAGCTCCTGGGGCCCAGTGCAGACTCCACGATATAGAGCCTGAGCTACAGCCAACTCGGCCCTGGAGAGCTCCGCCGCCTCCCTCCCTCCCACTGACTCTGACAGGATCTCTACACAGCAGCCCAGCCCACAGCCCACGGGGTAGTGCATGCTCTCACCTCTCCATTCTCTGATCAAAATATAAAGTTTCCTTTGCTTGTGAACCAAACTCAGTCTCGATCTGTTGGCCCCAATGACACTGGGCAGGGGGACACTTGTTGGGGTCCACTCTGGAGGATCAGTAACAGAAATTGAGACTATTGTAACCTCAATGAACAGATGTGTGAGCCAAACTGTAGTTAACATAGAACAGTGTATAAGGCTCGGGTAAAATAAGATGTTTTTAACACTTCCATTTGATATTTCCATCACTTTTTATAAGCAAGTTCAGTGAAAAGGTTTGTCTTATTTGTCAGGTCAATATTAGAGAAACGAAGTGATTTCTTTCCAAGGATGTACAGCTAATAATCTTGGTTAAACCTTCAATCTTGTTTTAAATGTTTTTCCATTGAAAATGATACCTCTCTTTCAGCTCCCCCATTTCTGAGAAGTATAAAATCTTATAATTTATTATTACCAAAGGGGAAAGGTGGGAGGAGGGATAAATTAACAGTTTGGAATGAACACATACACACTGCTATGTATAAAATAGATCATCAACAAGGAACTACTGTATAGCACAGGGAACTACACTCAACATTTTGCAATAACCTATAAGGGGAAATAATCTGAAAAAGAATAGATATTTTTATTGACATCATCTATCAATGACAGTTAAAGTGTAGCCTAAGGGAAGCTGGTGGTGAGTGCTTCTGACCCTGAAGACTTCAATCATCTAAAGTTTGGACTCTGCCTACTTCCCAAGGCCCTTAATGAACATATGTGTAGCTGTAGCTTAAAAAATTCCCCAGTTTGGGTTTCGGGGAGACACTGATTTTGAAAAAGCCCTGGTGTTCTCCTTACATGAATGGGACTCTTCCTACTGCTAAAACATGTCTGTCACACCCAGAGGATGGTATACCGTCTGATCGGGAAGAGTTTGGAAAAGGCATCTCATCTCCTCATCTCCTGGTGCTCGGGTTCACCCCTCCAGCGTCTTTACTAACAGTCTCCCCACTTGGAGATGTCAGCACTGTCAACATCCTGTTGCGTACAGTTTGGAATTTGTCCAGAGGATGAAGCGGAAGGATGAGGAACAATGAGAGACAAGTCCTAGGTGTTCAGACAGGCACATGTCACTCTAATTTCCAATCAGGAAGACGAATTGACCAAAGGCTAGGGTTGCCCATGGAAACAGTATAGGGCTTGAGGAAATCCCACTGCTTTGTGGCCAGTTCCCATAAACACGAGTTGAACAATGGAACTCAGGGGCAGTAAAATTCACAAAACTGCAGAGTTGAAAATATCCATCACTGAAAAATGTCTTGAGGAAAGTCAGAGAAAAGGACTTGTAAGCAAGGGAGAATGGCAGGAAAGGGATTTGAGGAGGTAGAAAGGACTCGCCATTAAGCACAAGAAAAGGAGCTGAACATTGCCAACATTGCAGTTGGCCAAAAAGGGTGTATGCGTTCTTTTCTGTATATATTCAAGAAAAGGGCATACACTTTTTTAGCCAACCAAACAGGTGGGCACTGGAAGTCAATACTACAAAAGATATCACTTCGCATCAGTCAGAAGAGCCATCCTCATAAAGCGTAAACAACAGAAATGCAGGACAGGGCAACGAGAAGAGGGAGCCCTGTGAGACTTATAGTGGAAATGTATATTGCCAACGGCCATTCTGGAGAAGTGTATTGTGTTTACTAAAGCATCTAAAAAATGAGCTACAGAGCATAGGGCACTTGCACTCATGGGCGTATATCTTGGGAAAAACAAAAATCGAGAGGACACAGGCACCCCAATGTTTACCCCCTCTCTGTTTAAAAGATCCTCGACTAGGATATAACTTAAATGTCTCTGGAGGGAAAAAATGGATAGAGATGTGGTACTTAGGTAGAGTGGAATATTATTCAGCCTGGAAATCAATGAAATATGGCCAGTTGTAACAACTCCGGAGGAGTTACGTATGATCATTCTAAGTGACAGAATTCAAAAAGAAAAAGACACATATCATAAGATATCACTTAAAGGTGGAATCCAAAATGGCTACACATGAAATAAATTACAAAACAAAAACATAGTCAAATATGTAGAAAACATGCATAAGGCTGCTAAACGGGAAAGGTGGGGAGGGGTGAGGCATCATCCAGGAGGTTGAAATTAGCAAAGATACCATTCCAAATACCAAACTGATAATCAACAAGGCCTACACGGTAGCTAAAAGAACTGCACTCAGCACACTCAAGTCACCGGAAAAGAATATATACGACTGGTAAGAATCTGAAAAAGAATTTATTGATGTCTCTCTGTACGCGAATCAAGTGGATGTACAGCAGCAAGAAACAGAGCTTTGAAAATCAGCTGTAACCAATATAGTAATAAATTGAAAAAAATAAACGACAGAGAGACAGAGAAAACCTCTTACAACTTTTCCTCAGGGACGGTGATGCAACATGGATTGAACACATCTAGACCCACAGCAGGATGAGACATAAGGCTGGAAACTGTTTGCGCTAAGAGAAATGTGAGGTTGGGTGAGGAAATGCACACCCTTTAAAGTAATACTACCTGGTACCCATTCAATGGGTCCCAAATCTGCAGGTTCAAGGGATCTTCCTACAGCTAAAACATGCATGGAAAACCCAGAGGACTGTACACCATGTGATCGGGAGATGTGTCTAAAATGCACCTCATTTATCCTCTCCTGGTGCTCCTGTTCACCATTCCAGCCACGCTACTTAGAATCTCCCCACTTGGAGAATCAGCACATTTAAACTTCTGTTCCACACATTTTGCAAATTGTGAGGAGGATGAACGGGAAGAGGGGGAACCAATGAGAGAAGAGTTGTAGGGGTTTGGACGGGCACATATCACTCTAATTTCCCATTAAGAATAAGAATTAAAGAAAGGCTCAGCCTGCCTCGCCGGAGCCAAAATAGGGCCTGAAGCAATCCTGCGGGTTTGAGGCCAGCTCACAAAAGAGCAACTTAAAAAATGGAGCTCAGGGTCACTGCAATTCACAAACCTGCAGAGTTATAAATGAAAACTAACGTCCAAAAATATGTTGAGGTAAGGCAAAGAAGAGGATCTGAATGCAAGACAGAATTGCAAGAAACAGATTTCAAGAGATAGATTGGACTCGTCTTTAACGCACATGAAAAGCGGCAGAATTTCGACAATGATGCAGTTGGCCCAAAAGGGCGTATGCGTTTTTTCCTGATTATATCCAGGAAAAAACGCATACGCACTTTATGGGCAACGAAGCAAGCAAGCAATGCAAATGTGCACAACAAAGAAGTCTCACTTCCCACCGGTCAAAAGGGCCATCCTAAAAATTTGTAAAAACCAGAAATGCAGGACAGGCCATGGAGAACAGGGAGCCTTTATACGCTGATGGGCAGTGTGTGAACTGCCGAGAGCCACTCTGGAGAAGTGTATGGTGGTTCCTAAATCATCTAAAAAACAGAGCTACAGAGCATAGGACACTTCCAATCATGGGAGTATATCTAGGGAAGTCTAAAAATCAACAAGACACAAGCACACCACAGTTTAGGGCTACTCTGTTTACAAGAACCTCAACTTCAGTACACCTTAAATATCCCAGGAAAGAGAACAATGGATAAAGAAGATGTGGTACTTATGTACAATGGAATATCTCTTCACCATGAAATCAATGTAATAAGGCTAGTAGAAGGATAAAGAGTGGATTTAGGTCCGATAATACTACTTGAAATAAGTCAAACAGAAAAAGAAACATATCATAAGATATCACTTATAGAGGGAGGGTAAATATGGCTGCACAAGAAATGAATTACAGAACAGAACAGTGTCTCACATTTAGAAAACACACTTATGTCAGCTTAAGGGGAAAGGAGAGGTGGGGTGATGCATAAAACCAGAGTTTGAAATTAGCACAGATACCGTTCAATAAACCAAATAGGTATTAGACAAGATCTACACCTTGCTCAATGAACTGGCCTCAACACACCCTATACACCGCAGAGAAATATATCTGAGGAATAAGAATCTTAAAACCCATGTATTGATATATCTCCATAAGGGAATCAAGTGTGTGCAGAGCGGCACAAACACAGCAGTGAAAAGGAGCTAAACCCCATTATAGAAATAAATTTTAAAAACAAAACGCTGAAACAATGAAAGAGAGAAAAATTCTTACAAAATTCGCTCAGGGGCTGTGATGCAACCTGGATTGACCACATATAAACCCACAGCTGGATAAGACATAAGGCTGGACACTTGGGGCTGACAGGATTGGTGAGCTTTGGTGAGCAACTGCCGAAAGTTTAATGCAATACTTCATGCTACTCAGTCCAAGGGTCCCAACACTCCAGGTTGAAGGGAATCTTCCTACAGCTAAACCATGCTTGGGAAACCCAGCGACTGGTATACCATATGATCGGGAAAGGTTTCTAAAACGCACCTCATTTTTCCTCTCCTGGGGCTCCGGATCGACATTCCAGCCGCTTTACTAACAACATCCCCACATGGAGTCAATGCCTTTAAGTTCTGGTATCGCACAGTCTGCAGTTAGTGCAGAGGATGAATGGGAATAGGGGGAACCAGTGAGAAACTAGCTGTAGCGGTTTCAATGGGCACATGTCACTCTAATATCACATCAGTAAGAAGAATTAACCAAAGGCACAGCAAGGTGCCCCAGAAGAAAAATAGGGCTTCAAGGAATCCTGTGGTTACGGGGCAAGACCACAAAAATAAGAGCTAAAAAATGGAGCTAAGGGCCACTGCAATTCAAAAATCTGCAGAGTTATAAAGGCCAACTATTTTTAAAAAATATATTGAGGTAAGGCTATGAAGAGGCATTGAAAGCAAGGCAGAATTGCAGGAAACCGATTTCAGGAGGTAGACTGGAATTGCATTGAAAACATATGAAGAGAGTCACAAACTCGACAATGATGCACTTGGCCAAAAAGGGCGTATGCGTTTTTTCCTGAATATATTCAGGAAAAAACGCATACGCACTTTTTGGCCAACCAAGCAAGCTTGCAAAGGAAATCTGCACTACAATGAAGTCTCACTTCCCCCCGGTCAAAAGGGCCATCTGAAAAAAGTGTAAAATCCAGAAAGGCAGGACAGACCATGGAGAACTGGGAGCCTTGTTATGCTGATGGGCGGGATGTAAATTGCCAAGAGACACTCGGGAGAAGTGTATGGTGTTTCCTGAAACATCTAAAAAACAAAGCAACAGAGCCTAGGGCACTTCCACTTATGGTCCTATAGCTTAGGGAATTTAAAATCAAAAAGACACAGCCACCCCAAAGTTTGGAACGGCTCTGTTTACAAGAACCTCGTTTACAGTACAAGTTCAACATCGCAGAAAGTGAAAAATGGATAAAGAAGTTGTGGTATTTACTTACAAAGCAATATCACTCAGCAATGAAATCTGTGTCATCAGGCCCTTAGCAGCACAATGAGTGGATTCAGGTATGATGATTCTAACTGAAATAAGTCACACAGAAAAAGAAACATCATAAGATATCAGTAATACACGGAATGTAAACTTGGCTACACAGGAACTGAATTACAGAACAGAACAGGGTCTCAAATTTAGAAAACCAACTTATGCTTGCTTAAGGGGAAAGGTGAGTTGGGGTGCTGCATAAAACCAGAGATTGAAATGAGCACAGATAAAGTTCCTTAAGCCAAATATGGAATAGACAAGAGCTACTCCTTGCTCAACGAAATGGACTCAACACCGCATATTAAACGCCTAAGAATGTACCTGACTAGTAAGTATCTTAAAACCTATGGATTGCTATGTCTCTGAAAGAGAATCAAGCATGTGTACAGGGGCATAAACGCAGCAGTGATAGGATTGGAGAGGTTCGGTGAGCAAATGAAGACCCTTTGAAGTCATATTGCATGGTACCCATTCCACGGGTTTCAACTACCCAGGTTTAAGGTATTCTTCCTTCAGCTAAAACATGCATGTGGAACCTAGAGTATGATCAACCATGTGATCGGGAGACGTGTTCAAATATGTCTCAGTTTTCGTACCCTGGTACTCGGGTGCAACATTCCAGACGCTTTACTAACAGTCTCCCGACTTGGAGAGTCAGTCCCTTTAAACTGCTGTTTGGCCCAGTTTGCAATTTCTGCGGAAGATGAACAGGAATAGCGAGAACCAATGAGAGACTAGCTGGAGGTGTCTGGACGGGCAAATTTAACTCTCATTTCCCACCAGGAAGAGGAATTAACCAAAGTCTCAGCGTGCCGTGCCGGAACCAGATTAGGGCCTGAAGCCATCCTACGGTGTTGCGGCCAGCTCACAAGAAAGCGAGTTGAAGAAAGGAGCTCAGGGGCACTGTATTCACAAACCTGCAGAGTTATAAATGACAGTTATCGTCCAAAAATATACTGAAGTAAGGCTGCCAAGAGAACTAGAAAGCGGGGCAGAATTGCAGGAAACCGATTTCAGGAGGTAGACTGGAATTGCATTGAAAGCATAGGAAAAGAGGCAGAACGTCCACAATGATGCACTTGGCCAAAAAGGGCGTATACGTTTTTTCCTGAATATATTCAGGAAAAAACGCATACGCCCTTTTTGGCCAACCAAGCAAACTTGCAAAGGAAATCTGCACTACAATGAAGTCTCACTTCCCCCCGGTCAAAAGGGCCATCTGAAAAAAGTGTAAAATCCAGAAAGGCAGGACAGGACATGGAGAACTGGGAGCCTTGTTATGCTGATGGGCAGGAGGTAAATTGCCAACAGCCACTCCGGAGAAGTGTATGGTGTTTCCTGAAACATCTAAAAACCAAAGTAACAGAACCTAGTGCACTTCCACTTATGGTCCTATAGCTTAGGGAAATTAAAATCAAAAAGACACAGCCACCCCAAAGTTTGGGACGCCTCTGTTTACAACAACCTCGTTTACAGTACAAGTTCAATATCACAGAAAGTGAAAAATGGATAAAGAAGTTGTGGTACTCACGTACAATGCAATATCACTCAGCAATGAAATCTATGTCACCAGGCCCGTAGCAGCACAATGAGTGTATTCGGGTATGGTGATTCTAACTGAAATAAGTCACACAGAAAAAGAAACATCAAAAAATATCACTAATACATGGAATGTAAACTTGGCTACAGAGGAAGTGAATTACAAAACAGAACAGGGTCTCAAATTTAGAAAACCAACTTATGCTTGCTTAAGTGGAAAGGTGAGTTGGGGTGCTGCATAAAACCAGAGATTGAAATGAGCACAGATAAAGTTCCTTAAGCCAAATATGGAATAGACAAGAGCTACTCCTTGCTCAACGAAATGGACTCCACACCCCATATTAAACGCCTAAGAATATAACTGACTAGTAAGTATCTTAAAACCTATGGATTGCTATGTCTCCAAAAGAGAATCAAGCGTGTGTACAAGGGTCATAAACGCAGCAGTGATAGGATTGGAGAGATTCGGTGAGCAAATGAAGACCCTTTGAAGTCATATTGCATGGTACCCATTCCACGGGTCTCAACTCTCCAGGTTTAAGGTATTCTTTCTTCAGCTAAAACATGCATGTTGAACCCAGAGTATGATCAACCGTGTGATCGGGAGACGTGTTCAAATATGTCTCAGTTTTCGTCCCCTGGTACTTCGGTGCAACATTCCAGACGCTTTACTAACACTCTCCCCACTTGGAGAGTCAGTGCCTGTAACCTCCTGTTTGGCCCAGTTTGCAATTTCTGTGGAAGATGTACAGGAATAGGGAGAACCAATGAGAGACAAGCGGGAGGTGTCTGGACGGGCAAATTTAACTCTAATTTCCCACCAAGATGAGGAATTAACCAAAGGCTCAGCGTGCCGTGCCGGAACCAGATTAGGGCCTGAAGCCATCCTGCGGTGTGGCGGCCAGGTCACAAGAAAGCGAGTTGAAGAAAGGAGCTCAGGGGCACTGTAATTCACAAACCTGCAGAGTTATAAATGACAGCTATCATCCAAAAATAGACTGAAGTAAGGCTGCCAAGAGGACTTGAAAGCGGGGCAGAATTGCAGGAAACCGATTTCAGGAGGTAGACTGGAATTGCATTTCAAGCATAGGAAAAGAGGCAGAACGTCCACAATGATGCACTTGGCCAAAAAGGGCGTATGCGTTTTTTCCTGAATATATTCAGGAAAAAACGCATACGCCCTTTTTGGCCAACCAAGCAAGCTTGCAAAGGAAATCTGCACTACAATGAAGTCTCGCTTCCCCCCCGGTCAAAAGGGCCATCTGAAAAAAGTGTAAAATCCAGAAAGGCAGGACAGGCCATGGAGAACTGGGAGCCTTGTTATGCTGATGGGCGGGATGTAAATTGCCAACAGACACTCGGGAGAAGTGTATGGTGTTTCCTGAAACATCTAAAAAACAAAGCAACAGAGCCTAGGGCACTTCCACTTATGGTCCTATAGCTTAGGGAAATTAAAATCAAAAAGACACAGCAACCCCAAAATTTGGGACGGCTCTTTTTACAGGAATCTCTTCTACGGCACAAGTTAAATATCCCAGAGAGCAAATAATGGATAAAGAAGTTGCGGTACTTCTGTACAACAGAATACCACTCAGCAATGAAATCTATGTCACCAGGCCCGTACCAGCATAATGAGTGGATTGAGGCACGATGATTCTAAGTGAAATAAGTCACACAGAAAAAGAAACATCATAAGGTATCACTAATACACGGAATGTGAACTTGGCTACACATGAACTGAATTACAAAACAGAACAGGGTCTCAAGTTTAGAAAACCAACTTATGCCTGCTTAAGGGGGAAGGTGAGTTGGGGTGCTGCATAAAAGCAGAGTTTGAAATTAGCACAGATACCGTTCCATAAGCCAAATATGTAATAGACAAGAGCTACCCCTTGCTCAACGAAATGGATTCAACAATGAGGTATCACCTCACACCTGGTAGAATAGGCATCATTGAAAATCTACAAACAAAAAATGCTGCAAAGGGTGTGGAGAAAAGGAACCCTCTTCCACTATTGTTGGGAATATAAATTGATACAGTCATTATGGAGAACAATATGGAATTTCTTAAGAAACTAACAATAGAATTACCATATGATACAGCAATCCCAGTACTGGACATATACCCAGACAAAACCATAAATCAAAAAGAGTCATTCACCGCAATGTTCATTGCATCACTATTTACAATATCGAGGTAATGGAAGCAACCTAAATGCCCACAGACAGACGAATGCATAAAGCTGTGGTACATATATAAAATGGAATATTACTAAGCCATGAAAAGGAATGAAATTGGGTCATTTGTAGAGACGTCGATGGATCTAGAGACTGTCATACAGAGTGAAGTAAGTCAGAAAGAGAAAAACAAATCTTGTATATTCATGCATATATGTGGAACCTAGAAAAACTGTACAGATTAACCATTTTGCAAGGCATAAATAGAGCAACAGATGTAGACAACAAACGTATGGACAACAAGGGGGGAAAGCTGTTGAGGGGGTGGTGGTGGGAGGAGTTGAGAGACTGGGATTGGCATGTATACATTTATATGTATAAAATAGATAACCAATAAGAACCTGCTGTATAAAAATATAAAATAAAATTCAAAATTAAAAAGAAGTAAAATTTAAAAAATAAAACAGAAAAAACAATTATTCCCTGCACATACATGTATTTATATGAATAAATTATTTCCATGCTTATATCTGTAAATACAAAAAAGAGGAATAAAATCTACCTTGAACCAAAAACGAAAAAGAGAAAAAAAACACAGAACCCACCAGTTACACAGAGGAAAACCGTATCAGGGCACTTGCTCCAGTTGTAAACAATTCTGAAGTTGGTCAGTGGTGGGGAATCGTCTCCCATTCAGCCAGCAGCCCCCACGCAACAAGCGTCCTCATTGCAAAGCTGGGGCACCGTGCCGAGGCATCTGTGAGTAAACGTGAGCTGAGCCCCAGGCCAGTTGCTGCTGAACTATTCCCACCCGTCCCAGGTAAAACACCTGAATATATACAAGGACTTGAAAGCCTAGAGGAAGGGCCATAGAGCCGCACGAGTGACAGCATGCCGGCCGACTTGGTGCCTGCAGGCCAGCCAGGATGGTCCTGGCCCTGGGTGCTCTTCTGGAAGATTTCCATTTCCCTGCCTGAGATACCCGTCCTGTCCCTGCCCCCACTGCTTTTTTCCTTCCTCACCTCTGCCCAGGGAGAAATTCCAGCAGCAGGTATGGGTGACACATCCTCTTCTTTAGCAGGTGGCAGCCTGGCAACTGCTGCAGAAAGTCCAGCAGAGCCCCACTCACACTGGGCCACCCACAAAGCCGTGGCCTCTCACTCCCTCCCACCAGCCCAGCCCCGAGACTGCTGACAGGGCAGAGAAAATGGCGTCAGGCACGGCTGCAGGGGCTCTTGCTGCCTGGAGTGGTATTTATATTGATCTCAACCCAGGCACACCTGGGGAGGGCTGGCCGGCACGGTAAGGCTGCCCAGGTCAGCCAATCATCACCCCTCAGGGGCTCACAGTTGCAGAAAATGGAACTTGCTGAACCGGCCAGGTCCAAGGAACAGGTGTGGGCTCCTGAGAGTCAGGATAGACAAGGGGCTGCAGCTTTGGCTTGTTTTCTAATCATTTTATCTGGCCCATGAGTGGGAGACAACTTCAAGAAAACCCTCTCCTAATGAGAGGAACCCAGGAGTCAGGGAGAGGAGGGGTGGGTGGTGGTTGGAGACAGAGGCCTGGTGCCCCGGGTGCAGTGGAAGTCTCTGGAAGACCAGGTGGAGGGAGGCCTCACGGAGTGATGCCCAGGGTCACAGACCTGTCGCAGCTGCTGTTTGTTAGTTCAAGTCCTGCTCTGAGGTGCTCTGTGTCAGCTCTGAGCGACAGGTGAGCTGGGGATGCTCTGCAATGAGGGCTATGTGCACGGTTCCTGTGTGCCCAGCCCTGCCACGGTACCTGCAAGGGTAGCTCTGTATCCTGGGAGGGGCCTGACCACGAGAGCCCCGTGGGCTGGGGTGGGGGTGGGGTACCTGCCCAGGTGAGCTCCATATTCTGGGATTGGTCTGACCACGAGAGCCCCATGGGCTGCTGGGGACCTGGTAAAGGATGTCAGGACAGTCAGTGAAGCCACCGAGGATATTCCTCCAGTTGCTCCTAATTCCTACACCCTGCTGGTCATTCTACCAACCACCAGGACATGGTATTCTGTATTAGTCTTCAATGATGCCTTCTTTTGTATTCCATTAGTCCCAGAGTCACAAGAAATTTTGGCTTGTGAGTGGTAGGACTCAACATACAACTAAAACAATACTTCCGGGCCGTCTGGCCCCAAGGGTGCAAAAATTCCCACACCATCTTTGGGGAAAGCTTAGCTAAAGACCTAAAAGTTCTACCTCTGGAAAAGGAAACCCTCCTTCAATATGCAGACGACATTCTGATCACCAGCCCTACTAAGGAGGCCTCTGAACTACCAAGCCAATAAAGGATAGAAGTTGTCCAAGAAAAAGCTCAAATATCACAGACTGCGGTGACCTGCCTGGGCTTCATTCTCACAGAAGGTCAGAGAAGCCCATCCCAGGAAAGGGAAGAAACCATTTTCAGCCTTACCCCTTTCTAAAACTAGAAGACAGCTTAGGGGTTCCTGGGGAGGCCAGGGTTTGCTGCTTCTGGATCCCTAACTACAGTCTACTAGCTGGGCCTCTATATGAAACACTGAAAGGAAAAGATGATGATCCTTTTGAATAGAATCCAGAAGTGGCCTTTCAAGAATGGAAAGAGCAGTCAATTCAGACCCTTGCCCTGGAACTCCCTAATTTAGCTAAACCCTTTGACCTTTACATTCCCGGTGAAAGGTGAATCGCCATTGGAGAATTAGTGCAAAAACTGGGACCACTTGAAATGGAACAATGCAAGAATGCCATCCAGGTAGGATAAACTACGGTCACTAAGGGGCTTGGCCCACTGCCACATCTGGCCAAGATACTGGCGGTATCTAAAAACCTGGAAATCAGCAGCCCAAAAGGCCACCTCCCTCCTAAGGGAAAAGGACCCCACGTGGTGATCCTAACCACCAACCATGCCCTGAATTTGCAGGGTTCGCTCCGTGGGCACACTGACCTCGAGTGAGGAGGTCCTCCAACTCCAACATCCAGAGAGATAACCGGGGGCAACAGGGCACCATGACGACTCGTGTGAACATCACTTGACCTGGAGTTTCTCTCATAAAACAACAAGAGTGTGTCCCAAAAGAGTAGACTACTGCTTGCAGGACTTACTGCACCCAGAGGGGAGCTAATAATCTTGGCGGGGGAACAGTATACCACACTGTCACCATAGAAAAGCCTACAGACACCGTGATGATGGTGGCCAATAAGACCGGCTGGACTCCTGTTTACTTCAAAAGGCTGTTGACTCAGTAACCATCATGGTCCTTGGTCACCACTGACCCTGGACTGTCTGGGAGTTGAGCGGGCAGGGCTCTGACACCTGGTGCTGTTTGTACGTTAATTCAGGGGCCTAACTGAAGAAAGCGCAGACTACTGGTCAGAGCATCTAGGCTGGCAGAGACGGTCAGCCTAAGGTGGCCGAACAAATGTGGGGCGGGGTGAAACCGGCCCCCACAGCGTCTCTGCACATCTCTTTCCTGGACCCTTAAAGGTCATTAGAATCTATAACACTTCCAATGCTGGTGCTCAGGTGGACGAGCAGGGAGGCAGGGGTCCTGGGGACAATCAACGTCACCGGGAGGCTGCTGGGGAGAAGCTCTGACCCTCGCCCCAGGGTATGAGGGCTCCCAACTCAGCACTCAGCAGTTACAGAAGAAGGGTCTGCACCCTCAGCACTCCAAGAATGAGGAACGGGACAAAAGGCAGAGGAGGGGTTTGTCCCCAGCAAAGCCCATTAAAAATCCCTGGGAGATAAAAATAGAATCTGGGCAATAAAGTCAAGTCTAACCTTTTTTATCCTTTGTGCTTTGTCTAATTTCACGTGCTCCTAGGGTCCCGCATGCAGAGGTTCCACACCCGGCACTTCAGACCAGATTTCCTAGTGCAGAATGGCTGGGTCGACACCTCAGCTCCTGGGGCCCAGTGCAGACTCCACGATATAGAGCCTGAGCTACAGCCAACTCGGCCCTGGAGAGCTCCGCCGCCTCCCTCCCTCCCACTGACTCTGACAGGATCTCTACACAGCAGCCCAGCCCACAGCCCACGGGGTAGTGCATGCTCTCACCTCTCCATTCTCTGATCAAAATATAAAGTTTCCTTTGCTTGTGAACCAAACTCAGTCTCGATCTGTTGGCCCCAATGACACTGGGCAGGGGGACACTTGTTGGGGTCCACTCTGGAGGATCAGTAACAGAAATTGAGACTATTGTAACCTCAATGAACAGATGTGTGAGCCAAACTGTAGTTAACATAGAACAGTGTATAAGGCTCGGGTAAAATAAGATGTTTTTAACACTTCCATTTGATATTTCCATCACTTTTTATAAGCAAGTTCAGTGAAAAGGTTTGTCTTATTTGTCAGGTCAATATTAGAGAAACGAAGTGATTTCTTTCCAAGGATGTACAGCTAATAATCTTGGTTAAACCTTCAATCTTGTTTTAAATGCTTTTCCATTGAAAATGATACCTCTCTTTCAGCTCCCCCATTTCTGAGAAGTATAAAATCTTATAATTTATTATTACCAAAGGGGAAAGGTGGGAGGAGGGATAAATTAACAGTTTGGAATGAACACATACACACTGCTATGTATAAAATAGATCATCAACAAGGAACTACTGTATAGCACAGGGAACTACACTCAACATTTTGCAATAACCTATAAGGGGAAATAATCTGAAAAAGAATAGATATTTTTATTGACATCATCTATCAATGACAGTTAAAGTGTAGCCTAAGGGAAGCTGGTGGTGAGTGCTTCTGACCCTGAAGACTTCAATCATCTAAAGTTTGGACTCTGCCTACTTCCCAAGGCCCTTAATGAACATATGTGTAGCCGTAGCTTAAAAACTTCCCCAGTTTGGGTTTCGGGGAGACACTGATTTTGAAAAAGCCCTGGTGTTCTCCTTACATGAATGGGACTCTTCCTACTGCTAAAACATGTCTGTCACACCCAGAGGATGGTATACCGTCTGATCGGGAAGAGTTTGGAAAAGGCATCTCATCTCCTCATCTCCTGGTGCTCGGGTTCACCCCTCCAGCGTCTTTACTAACAGTCTCCCCACTTGGAGATGTCAGCACTGTCAACATCCTGTTGCGTACAGTTTGGAATTTGTCCAGAGGATGAAGCGGAAGGATGAGGAACAATGAGAGACAAGTCCTAGGTGTTCAGACAGGCACATGTCACTCTAATTTCCAATCAGGAAGACGAATTGACCAAAGGCTAGGGTTGCCCATGGAAACAGTATAGGGCTTGAGGAAATCCCACTGCTTTGTGGCCAGTTCCCATAAACACGAGTTGAACAATGGAACTCAGGGGCAGTAAAATTCACAAAACTGCAGAGTTGAAAATATCCATCACTGAAAAATGTCTTGAGGAAAGTCAGAGAAAAGGACTTGTAAGCAAGGGAGAATGGCAGGAAAGGGATTTGAGGAGGTAGAAAGGACTCGCCATTAAGCACAAGAAAAGGAGCTGAACATTGCCAACATTGCAGTTGGCCAAAAAGGGTGTATGCGTTCTTTTCTGTATATATTCAAGAAAAGGGCATACACTTTTTTAGCCAACCAAACAGGTGGGCACTGGAAGTCAATACTACAAAAGATATCACTTCGCATCAGTCAGAAGAGCCATCCTCATAAAGCGTAAACAACAGAAATGCAGGACAGGGCAACGAGAAGAGGGAGCCCTGTGAGACTTATAGTGGAAATGTATATTGCCAACGGCCATTCTGGAGAAGTGTATTGTGTTTACTAAAGCATCTAAAAAATGAGCTACAGAGCATAGGGCACTTGCACTCATGGGCGTATATCTTGGGAAAAACAAAAATCGAAAGGACACAGGCACCCCAATGTTTACCCCCTCTCTGTTTAAAAGATCCTCGACTAGGATATAACTTAAATGTCTCTGGAGGGAAAAAATGGATAGAGATGTGGTACTTAGGTAGAGTGGAATATTATTCAGCCTGGAAATCAATGAAATATGGCCAGTTGTAACAACTCCGGAGGAGTTACGTATGATCATTCTAAGTGACAGAATTCAAAAAGAAAAAGACACATATCATAAGATATCACTTAAAGGTGGAATCCAAAATGGCTACACATGAAATAAATTACAAAACAAAAACATAGTCAAATATGTAGAAAACACGCATAAGGCTGCTAAACGGGAAAGGTGGGGAGGGGTGAGGCATCATCCAGGAGGTTGAAATTAGCAAAGATACCATTCCAAATACCAAACTGATAATCAACAAGGCCTACACGGTAGCTAAAAGAACTGCACTCAGCACACTCAAGTCACCGGAAAAGAATATATACGACTGGTAAGAATCTGAAAAAGAATTTATTGATGTCTCTCTGTACGCGAATCAAGTGGATGTACAGCAGCAAGAAACAGAGCTTTGAAAATCAGCTGTAACCAATATAGTAATAAATTGAAAAAAATAAACGACAGAGAGACAGAGAAAACCTCTTACAACTTTTCCTCAGGGACGGTGATGCAACATGGATTGAACACATCTAGACCCACAGCAGGATGAGACATAAGGCTGGAAACTGTTTGCGCTAAGAGAAATGTGAGGTTGGGTGAGGAAATGCACACCCTTTAAAGTAATACTACCTGGTACCCATTCAATGGGTCCCAAATCTGCAGGTTCAAGGGATCTTCCTACAGCTAAAACATGCATGGAAAACCCAGAGGACTGTACACCATGTGATCGGGAGATGTGTCTAAAATGCACCTCATTTATCCTCTCCTGGTGCTCCTGTTCACCATTCCAGCCACGCTACTTAGAATCTCCCCACTTGGAGAATCAGCACATTTAAACTTCTGTTCCACACATTTTGCAAATTGTGAGGAGGATGAACGGGAAGAGGGGGAACCAATGAGAGAAGAGTTGTAGGGGTTTGGACGGGCACATATCACTCTAATTTCCCATTAAGAATAAGAATTAAAGAAAGGCTCAGCCTGCCTCGCCGGAGCCAAAATAGGGCCTGAAGCAATCCTGCGGGTTTGAGGCCAGCTCACAAAAGAGCAACTTAAAAAATGGAGCTCAGGGTCACTGCAATTCACAAACCTGCAGAGTTATAAATGAAAACTAACGTCCAAAAATATGTTGAGGTAAGGCAAAGAAGAGGATCTGAATGCAAGACAGAATTGCAAGAAACAGATTTCAAGAGATAGATTGGACTCGTCTTTAACGCACATGAAAAGCGGCAGAATTTCGACAATGATGCAGTTGGCCCAAAAGGGCGTATGCGTTTTTTCCTGATTATATCCAGGAAAAAACGCATACGCACTTTATGGGCAACGAAGCAAGCAAGCAATGCAAATGTGCACAACAAAGAAGTCTCACTTCCCACCGGTCAAAAGGGCCATCCTAAAAATTTGTAAAAACCAGAAATGCAGGACAGGCCATGGAGAACAGGGAGCCTTTATACGCTGATGGGCAGTGTGTGAACTGCCGAGAGCCACTCTGGAGAAGTGTATGGTGGTTCCTAAATCATCTAAAAAACAGAGCTACAGAGCATAGGACACTTCCAATCATGGGAGTATATCTAGGGAAGTCTAAAAATCAACAAGACACAAGCACACCACAGTTTAGGGCTACTCTGTTTACAAGAACCTCAACTTCAGTACACCTTAAATATCCCAGGAAAGAGAACAATGGATAAAGAAGATGTGGTACTTATGTACAATGGAATATCTCTTCACCATGAAATCAATGTAATAAGGCTAGTAGAAGGATAAAGAGTGGATTTAGGTCCGATAATACTACTTGAAATAAGTCAAACAGAAAAAGAAACATATCATAAGATATCACTTATAGAGGGAGGGTAAATATGGCTGCACAAGAAATGAATTACAGAACAGAACAGTGTCTCACATTTAGAAAACACACTTATGTCAGCTTAAGGGGAAAGGAGAGGTGGGGTGATGCATAAAACCAGAGTTTGAAATTAGCACAGATACCGTTCAATAAACCAAATAGGTATTAGACAAGATCTACACCTTGCTCAATGAACTGGCCTCAACACACCCTATACACCGCAGAGAAATATATCTGAGGAATAAGAATCTTAAAACCCATGTATTGATATATCTCCATAAGGGAATCAAGTGTGTGCAGAGCGGCACAAACACAGCAGTGAAAAGGAGCTAAACCCCATTATAGAAATAAATTTTAAAAACAAAACGCTGAAACAATGAAAGAGAGAAAAATTCTTACAAAATTCGCTCAGGGGCTGTGATGCAACCTGGATTGACCACATATAAACCCACAGCTGGATAAGACATAAGGCTGGACACTTGGGGCTGACAGGATTGGTGAGCTTTGGTGAGCAACTGCCGAAAGTTTAATGCAATACTTCATGCTACTCAGTCCAAGGGTCCCAACACTCCAGGTTGAAGGGAATCTTCCTACAGCTAAACCATGCTTGGGAAACCCAGCGACTGGTATACCATATGATCGGGAAAGGTTTCTAAAACGCACCTCATTTTTCCTCTCCTGGGGCTCCGGATCGACATTCCAGCCGCTTTACTAACAACATCCCCACATGGAGTCAATGCCTTTAAGTTCTGGTATCGCACAGTCTGCAGTTAGTGCAGAGGATGAATGGGAATAGGGGGAACCAGTGAGAAACTAGCTGTAGCGGTTTCAATGGGCACATGTCACTCTAATATCACATCAGTAAGAAGAATTAACCAAAGGCACAGCAAGGTGCCCCAGAAGAAAAATAGGGCTTCAAGGAATCCTGTGGTTACGGGGCAAGACCACAAAAATAAGAGCTAAAAAATGGAGCTAAGGGCCACTGCAATTCAAAAACCTGCAGAGTTATAAAGGCCAACTATTTTTAAAAAATATATTGAGGTAAGGCTATGAAGAGGCATTGAAAGCAAGGCAGAATTGCAGGAAACCGATTTCAGGAGGTAGACTGGAATTGCATTGAAAACATATGAAGAGAGTCACAAACTCGACAATGATGCACTTGGCCAAAAAGGGCGTATGCGTTTTTTCCTGAATATATTCAGGAAAAAACGCATACGCACTTTTTGGCCAACCAAGCAAGCTTGCAAAGGAAATCTGCACTACAATGAAGTCTCAATTCCCCCCGGTCAAAAGGGCCATCTGAAAAAAGTGTAAAATCCAGAAAGGCAGGACAGACCATGGAGAACTGGGAGCCTTGTTATGCTGATGGGCGGGATGTAAATTGCCAAGAGACACTCGGGAGAAGTGTATGGTGTTTCCTGAAACATCTAAAAAACAAAGCAACAGAGCCTAGGGCACTTCCACTTATGGTCCTATAGCTTAGGGAATTTAAAATCAAAAAGACACAGCCACCCCAAAGTTTGGAACGGCTCTGTTTACAAGAACCTCGTTTACAGTACAAGTTCAACATCGCAGAAAGTGAAAAATGGATAAAGAAGTTGTGGTATTTACTTACAAAGCAATATCACTCAGCAATGAAATCTGTGTCATCAGGCCCTTAGCAGCACAATGAGTGGATTCAGGTATGATGATTCTAACTGAAATAAGTCACACAGAAAAAGAAACATCATAAGATATCAGTAATACACGGAATGTAAACTTGGCTACACAGGAACTGAATTACAGAACAGAACAGGGTCTCAAATTTAGAAAACCAACTTATGCTTGCTTAAGGGGAAAGGAGAGTTGGGGTGCTGCATAAAACCAGAGATTGAAATGAGCACAGATAAAGTTCCTTAAGCCAAAGATGGAATAGACAAGAGCTACTCCTTGCTCAACGAAATGGACTCAACACCGCATATTAAACGCCTAAGAATGTACCTGACTAGTAAGTATCTTAAAACCTATGGATTGCTATGTCTCCAAAAGAGAATCAAGCATGTGTACAGGGGCATAAACGCAGCAGTGATAGGATTGGAGAGGTTCGGTGAGCAAATGAAGACCCTTTGAAGTCATATTGCATGGTACCCATTCCACGGGTTTCAACTACCCAGGTTTAAGGTATTCTTCCTTCAGCTAAAACATGCATGTGGAACCTAGAGTATGATCAACCATGTGATCGGGAGACGTGTTCAAATATGTCTCAGTTTTCGTACCCTGGTACTCGGGTGCAACATTCCAGACGCTTTACTAACAGTCTCCCGACTTGGAGAGTCAGTCCCTTTAAACTGCTGTTTGGCCCAGTTTGCAATTTCTGCGGAAGATGAACAGGAATAGCGAGAACCAATGAGAGACTAGCTGGAGGTGTCTGGACGGGCAAATTTAACTCTCATTTCCCACCAGGAAGAGGAATTAACCAAAGTCTCAGCGTGCCGTGCCGGAACCAGATTAGGGCCTGAAGCCATCCTACGGTGTTGCGGCCAGCTCACAAGAAAGCGAGTTGAAGAAAGGAGCTCAGGGGCACTGTATTCACAAACCTGCAGAGTTATAAATGACAGTTATCGTCCAAAAATATACTGAAGTAAGGCTGCCAAGAGAACTAGAAAGCGGGGCAGAATTGCAGGAAACCGATTTCAGGAGGTAGACTGGAATTGCATTGAAAGCATAGGAAAAGAGGCAGAACGTCCACAATGATGCACTTGGCCAAAAAGGGCGTATACGTTTTTTCCTGAATATATTCAGGAAAAAACGCATACGCCCTTTTTGGCCAACCAAGCAAACTTGCAAAGGAAATCTGCACTACAATGAAGTCTCACTTCCCCCCGGTCAAAAGGGCCATCTGAAAAAAGTGTAAAATCCAGAAAGGCAGGACAGGACATGGAGAACTGGGAGCCTTGTTATGCTGATGGGCGGGAGGTAAATTGCCAACAGCCACTCCGGAGAAGTGTATGGTGTTTCCTGAAACATCTAAAAACCAAAGTAACAGAACCTAGTGCACTTCCACTTATGGTCCTATAGCTTAGGGAAATTAAAATCAAAAAGACACAGCCACCCCAAAGTTTGGGACGCCTCTGTTTACAACAACCTCGTTTACAGTACAAGTTCAATATCACAGAAAGTGAAAAATGGATAAAGAAGTTGTGGTACTCACGTACAATGCAATATCACTCAGCAATGAAATCTATGTCACCAGGCCCGTAGCAGCACAATGAGTGTATTCGGGTATGGTGATTCTAACTGAAATAAGTCACACAGAAAAAGAAACATCAAAAAATATCACTAATACATGGAATGTAAACTTGGCTACAGAGGAAGTGAATTACAAAACAGAACAGGGTCTCAAATTTAGAAAACCAACTTATGCTTGCTTAAGTGGAAAGGTGAGTTGGGGTGCTGCATAAAACCAGAGATTGAAATGAGCACAGATAAAGTTCCTTAAGCCAAATATGGAATAGACAAGAGCTACTCCTTGCTCAACGAAATGGACTCCACACCCCATATTAAACGCCTAAGAATATAACTGACTAGTAAGTATCTTAAAACCTATGGATTGCTATGTCTCCAAAAGAGAATCAAGCGTGTGTACAAGGGTCATAAACGCAGCAGTGATAGGATTGGAGAGATTCGGTGAGCAAATGAAGACCCTTTGAAGTCATATTGCATGGTACCCATTCCACGGGTCTCAACTCTCCAGGTTTAAGGTATTCTTTCTTCAGCTAAAACATGCATGTTGAACCCAGAGTATGATCAACCGTGTGATCGGGAGACGTGTTCAAATATGTCTCAGTTTTCGTCCCCTGGTACTTCGGTGCAACATTCCAGACGCTTTACTAACACTCTCCCCACTTGGAGAGTCAGTGCCTGTAACCTCCTGTTTGGCCCAGTTTGCAATTTCTGTGGAAGATGTACAGGAATAGGGAGAACCAATGAGAGACAAGCGGGAGGTGTCTGGACGGGCAAATTTAACTCTAATTTCCCACCAAGATGAGGAATTAACCAAAGGCTCAGCGTGCCGTGCCGGAACCAGATTAGGGCCTGAAGCCATCCTGCGGTGTGGCGGCCAGGTCACAAGAAAGCGAGTTGAAGAAAGGAGCTCAGGGGCACTGTAATTCACAAACCTGCAGAGTTATAAATGACAGCTATCATCCAAAAATAGACTGAAGTAAGGCTGCCAAGAGGACTTGAAAGCGGGGCAGAATTGCAGGAAACCGATTTCAGGAGGTAGACTGGAATTGCATTTCAAGCATAGGAAAAGAGGCAGAACGTCCACAATGATGCACTTGGCCAAAAAGGGCGTATGCGTTTTTTCCTGAATATATTCAGGAAAAAACGCATACGCCCTTTTTGGCCAACCAAGCAAGCTTGCAAAGGAAATCTGCACTACAATGAAGTCTCGCTTCCCCCCCGGTCAAAAGGGCCATCTGAAAAAAGTGTAAAATCCAGAAAGGCAGGACAGGCCATGGAGAACTGGGAGCCTTGTTATGCTGATGGGCGGGATGTAAATTGCCAACAGACACTCGGGAGAAGTGTATGGTGTTTCCTGAAACATCTAAAAAACAAAGCAACAGAGC
The DNA here is from genome assembly GCF_951394435.1 of Stenella coeruleoalba. NCBI lineage: Eukaryota > Metazoa > Chordata > Mammalia > Artiodactyla > Delphinidae > Stenella > Stenella coeruleoalba. Next base: position 160,307 of record NW_027646056.1, on the reverse strand, counting down.
CTAGGGCACTTCCACTTATGGTCCTATAGCTTAGGGAAATTAAAATCAAAAAGACACAGCAACCCCAAAATTTGGGACGGCTCTTTTTACAGGAATCTCTTCTACGGCACAAGTTAAATATCCCAGAGAGCAAATAATGGATAAAGAAGTTGCGGTACTTCTGTACAACAGAATACCACTCAGCAATGAAATCTATGTCACCAGGCCCGTACCAGCATAATGAGTGGATTGAGGCACGATGATTCTAAGTGAAATAAGTCACACAGAAAAAGAAACATCATAAGGTATCACTAATACACGGAATGTGAACTTGGCTACACATGAACTGAATTACAAAACAGAACAGGGTCTCAAGTTTAGAAAACCAACTTATGCCTGCTTAAGGGGGAAGGTGAGTTGGGGTGCTGCATAAAAGCAGAGTTTGAAATTAGCACAGATACCGTTCCATAAGCCAAATATGTAATAGACAAGAGCCACCCCTTGCTCAACGAAATGGATTCAACAATGAGGTATCACCTCACACCTGGTAGAATAGGCATCATTGAAAATCTACAAACAAAAAATGCTGCAAAGGGTGTGGAGAAAAGGAACCCTCTTCCACTATTGTTGGGAATATAAATTGATACAGTCATTATGGAGAACAATATGGAATTTCTTAAGAAACTAACAATAGAATTACCATATGATACAGCAATCCCAGTACTGGACATATACCCAGACAAAACCATAAATCAAAAAGAGTCATTCACCGCAATGTTCATTGCATCACTATTTACAATATCGAGGTAATGGAAGCAACCTAAATGCCCACAGACAGACGAATGCATAAAGCTGTGGTACATATATAAAATGGAATATTACTAAGCCATGAAAAGGAATGAAATTGGGTCATTTGTAGAGACGTCGATGGATCTAGAGACTGTCATACAGAGTGAAGTAAGTCAGAAAGAGAAAAACAAATCTTGTATATTCATGCATATATGTGGAACCTAGAAAAACTGTACAGATTAACCATTTTGCAAGGCATAAATAGAGCAACAGATGTAGACAACAAACGTATGGACAACAAGGGGGGAAAGCTGTTGAGGGGGTGGTGGTGGGAGGAGTTGAGAGACTGGGATTGGCATGTATACATTTATATGTATAAAATAGATAACCAATAAGAACCTGCTGTATAAAAATATAAAATAAAATTCAAAATTAAAAAGAAGTAAAATTTAAAAAATAAAACAGAAAAAACAATTATTCCCTGCACATACATGTATTTATATGAATAAATTATTTCCATGCTTATATCTGTAAATACAAAAAAGAGGAATAAAATCTACCTTGAACCAAAAACGAAAAAGAGAAAAAAAACACAGAACCCACCAGTTACACAGAGGAAAACCGTATCAGGGCACTTGCTCCAGTTGTAAACAATTCTGAAGTTGGTCAGTGGTGGGGAATCGTCTCCCATTCAGCCAGCAGCCCCCACGCAACAAGCGTCCTCATTGCAAAGCTGGGGCACCGTGCCGAGGCATCTGTGAGTAAACGTGAGCTGAGCCCCAGGCCAGTTGCTGCTGAACTATTCCCACCCGTCCCAGGTAAAACACCTGAATATATACAAGGACTTGAAAGCCTAGAGGAAGGGCCATAGAGCCGCACGAGTGACAGCATGCCGGCCGACTTGGTGCCTGCAGGCCAGCCAGGATGGTCCTGGCCCTGGGTGCTCTTCTGGAAGATTTCCATTTCCCTGCCTGAGATACCCGTCCTGTCCCTGCCCCCACTGCTTTTTTCCTTCCTCACCTCTGCCCAGGGAGAAATTCCAGCAGCAGGTATGGGTGACACATCCTCTTCTTTAGCAGGTGGCAGCCTGGCAACTGCTGCAGAAAGTCCAGCAGAGCCCCACTCACACTGGGCCACCCACAAAGCCGTGGCCTCTCACTCCCTCCCACCAGCCCAGCCCCGAGACTGCTGACAGGGCAGAGAAAATGGCGTCAGGCACGGCTGCAGGGGCTCTTGCTGCCTGGAGTGGTATTTATATTGATCTCAACCCAGGCACACCTGGGGAGGGCTGGCCGGCACGGTAAGGCTGCCCAGGTCAGCCAATCATCACCCCTCAGGGGCTCACAGTTGCAGAAAATGGAACTTGCTGAACCGGCCAGGTCCAAGGAACAGGTGTGGGCTCCTGAGAGTCAGGATAGACAAGGGGCTGCAGCTTTGGCTTGTTTTCTAATCATTTTATCTGGCCCATGAGTGGGAGACAACTTCAAGAAAACCCTCTCCTAATGAGAGGAACCCAGGAGTCAGGGAGAGGAGGGGTGGGTGGTGGTTGGAGACAGAGGCCTGGTGCCCCGGGTGCAGTGGAAGTCTCTGGAAGACCAGGTGGAGGGAGGCCTCACGGAGTGATGCCCAGGGTCACAGACCTGTCGCAGCTGCTGTTTGTTAGTTCAAGTCCTGCTCTGAGGTGCTCTGTGTCAGCTCTGAGCGACAGGTGAGCTGGGGATGCTCTGCAATGAGGGCTATGTGCACGGTTCCTGTGTGCCCAGCCCTGCCACGGTACCTGCAAGGGTAGCTCTGTATCCTGGGAGGGGCCTGACCACGAGAGCCCCGTGGGCTGGGGTGGGGGTGGGGTACCTGCCCAGGTGAGCTCCATATTCTGGGATTGGTCTGACCACGAGAGCCCCATGGGCTGCTGGGGACCTGGTAAAGGATGTCAGGACCGTCAGTGAAGCCACCGAGGATATTCCTCCAGTTGCTCCTAATTCCTACACCCTGCTGGTCATTCTACCAACCACCAGGACATGGTATTCTGTATTAGTCTTCAATGATGCCTTCTTTTGTATTCCATTAGTCCCAGAGTCACAAGAAATTTTGGCTTGTGAGTGGTAGGACTCAACATACAACTAAAACAATACTTCCGGGCCGTCTGGCCCCAAGGGTGCAAAAATTCCCACACCATCTTTGGGGAAAGCTTAGCTAAAGACCTAAAAGTTCTACCTCTGGAAAAGGAAACCCTCCTTCAATATGCAGACGACATTCTGATCACCAGCCCTACTAAGGAGGCCTCTGAACTACCAAGCCAATAAAGGATAGAAGTTGTCCAAGAAAAAGCTCAAATATCACAGACTGCGGTGACCTGCCTGGGCTTCATTCTCACAGAAGGTCAGAGAAGCCCATCCCAGGAAAGGGAAGAAACCATTTTCAGCCTTACCCCTTTCTAAAACTAGAAGACAGCTTAGGGGTTCCTGGGGAGGCCAGGGTTTGCTGCTTCTGGATCCCTAACTACAGTCTACTAGCTGGGCCTCTATATGAAACACTGAAAGGAAACGATGATGATCCTTTTGAATAGAATCCAGAAGTGGCCTTTCAAGAATGGAAAGAGCAGTCAATTCAGACCCTTGCCCTGGAACTCCCTAATTTAGCTAAACCCTTTGACCTTTACATTCCCGGTGAAAGGTGAATCGCCATTGGAGAATTAGTGCAAAAACTGGGACCACTTGAAATGGAACAATGCAAGAATGCCATCCAGGTAGGATAAACTACGGTCACTAAGGGGCTTGGCCCACTGCCACATCTGGCCAAGATACTGGCGGTATCTAAAAACCTGGAAATCAGCAGCCCAAAAGGCCACCTCCCTCCTAAGGGAAAAGGACCCCACGTGGTGATCCTAACCACCAACCATGCCCTGAAGTTGCAGGGTTCGCTCCGTGGGCACACCGACCTCGAGTGAGGAGGCCCTCCAACTCCAACATCCAGAGAGATAACCGGGGGCAACAGGGCACCATGACGACTCGTGTGAACATCACTTGACCTGGAGTTTCTCTCATAAAACAACAAGAGTGTGTCCCAAAAGAGTAGACTACTGCTTGCAGGACTTACTGCACCCAGAGGGGAGCTAATAATCTTGGCGGGGGAACAGTATACCACACTGTCACCATAGAAAAGCCTACAGACACCGTGATGATGGTGGCCAATAAGACCGGCTGGACTCCTGTTTACTTCAAAAGGCTGTTGACTCAGTAGCCATCATGGTCCTTGGTCACCACTGACCCTGGACTGTCTGGGAGTTGAGCGGGCAGGGCTCTGACACCTGGTGCTGTTTGTACGTTAATTCAGGGGCCTAACTGAAGAAAGCGCAGACTACTGGTCAGAGCATCTAGGCTGGCAGAGACGGTCAGCCTAAGGTGGCCGAACAAATGTGGGGCGGGGTGAAACCGGCCCCCACAGCGTCTCTGCACATCTCTTTCCTGGACCCTTAAAGGTCATTAGAATCTATAACACTTCCAATGCTGGTGCTCAGGTGGACGAGCAGGGAGGCAGGGGTCCTGGGGACAATCAACGTCACCGGGAGGCTGCTGGGGAGAAGCTCTGACCCTCGCCCCAGGGTATGAGGGCTCCCAACTCAGCACTCAGCAGTTACAGAAGAAGGGTCTGCACCCTCAGCACTCCAAGAATGAGGAACGGGACAAAAGGCAGAGGAGGGGTTTGTCCCCAGCAAAGCCCATTAAAAATCCCTGGGAGATAAAAATAGAATCTGGGCAATAAAGTCAAGTCTAACCTTTTTTATCCTTTGTGCTTTGTCTAATTTCACGTGCTCCTAGGGTCCCGCATGCAGAGGTTCCACACCCGGCACTTCAGACCAGATTTCCTAGTGCAGAATGGCTGGGTCGACACCTCAGCTCCTGGGGCCCAGTGCAGACTCCACGATATAGAGCCTGAGCTACAGCCAACTCGGCCCTGGAGAGCTCCGCCGCCTCCCTCCCTCCCACTGACTCTGACAGGATCTCTACACAGCAGCCCAGCCCACAGCCCACGGGGTAGTGCATGCTCTCACCTCTCCATTCTCTGATCAAAATATAAAGTTTCCTTTGCTTGTGAACCAAACTCAGTCTCGATCTGTTGGCCCCAATGACACTGGGCAGGGGGACACTTGTTGGGGTCCACTCTGGAGGATCAGTAACAGAAATTGAGACTATTGTAACCTCAATGAACAGATGTGTGAGCCAAACTGTAGTTAACATAGAACAGTGTATAAGGCTCGGGTAAAATAAGATGTTTTTAACACTTCCATTTGATATTTCCATCACTTTTTATAAGCAAGTTCAGTGAAAAGGTTTGTCTTATTTGTCAGGTCAATATTAGAGAAACGAAGTGATTTCTTTCCAAGGATGTACAGCTAATAATCTTGGTTAAACCTTCAATCTTGTTTTAAATGCTTTTCCATTGAAAATGATACCTCTCTTTCAGCTCCCCCATTTCTGAGAAGTATAAAATCTTATAATTTATTATTACCAAAGGGGAAAGGTGGGAGGAGGGATAAATTAACAGTTTGGAATGAACACATACACACTGCTATGTATAAAATAGATCATCAACAAGGAACTACTGTATAGCACAGGGAACTACACTCAACATTTTGCAATAACCTATAAGGGGAAATAATCTGAAAAAGAATAGATATTTTTATTGACATCATCTATCAATGACAGTTAAAGTGTAGCCTAAGGGAAGCTGGTGGTGAGTGCTTCTGACCCTGAAGACTTCAATCATCTAAAGTTTGGACTCTGCCTACTTCCCAAGGCCCTTAATGAACATATGTGTAGCCGTAGCTTAAAAACTTCCCCAGTTTGGGTTTCGGGGAGACACTGATTTTGAAAAAGCCCTGGTGTTCTCCTTACATGAATGGGACTCTTCCTACTGCTAAAACATGTCTGTCACACCCAGAGGATGGTATACCGTCTGATCGGGAAGAGTTTGGAAAAGGCATCTCATCTCCTCATCTCCTGGTGCTCGGGTTCACCCCTCCAGCGTCTTTACTAACAGTCTCCCCACTTGGAGATGTCAGCACTGTCAACATCCTGTTGCGTACAGTTTGGAATTTGTCCAGAGGATGAAGCGGAAGGATGAGGAACAATGAGAGACAAGTCCTAGGTGTTCAGACAGGCACATGTCACTCTAATTTCCAATCAGGAAGACGAATTGACCAAAGGCTAGGGTTGCCCATGGAAACAGTATAGGGCTTGAGGAAATCCCACTGCTTTGTGGCCAGTTCCCATAAACACGAGTTGAACAATGGAACTCAGGGGCAGTAAAATTCACAAAACTGCAGAGTTGAAAATATCCATCACTGAAAAATGTCTTGAGGAAAGTCAGAGAAAAGGACTTGTAAGCAAGGGAGAATGGCAGGAAAGGGATTTGAGGAGGTAGAAAGGACTCGCCATTAAGCACAAGAAAAGGAGCTGAACATTGCCAACATTGCAGTTGGCCAAAAAGGGTGTATGCGTTCTTTTCTGTATATATTCAAGAAAAGGGCATACACTTTTTTAGCCAACCAAACAGGTGGGCACTGGAAGTCAATACTACAAAAGATATCACTTCGCATCAGTCAGAAGAGCCATCCTCATAAAGCGTAAACAACAGAAATGCAGGACAGGGCAACGAGAAGAGGGAGTCCTGTGAGACTTATAGTGGAAATGTATATTGCCAACGGCCATTCTGGAGAAGTGTATTGTGTTTACTAAAGCATCTAAAAAATGAGCTACAGAGCATAGGGCACTTGCACTCATGGGCGTATATCTTGGGAAAAACAAAAATCGAGAGGACACAGGCACCCCAATGTTTACCCCCTCTCTGTTTAAAAGATCCTCGACTAGGATATAACTTAAATGTCTCTGGAGGGAAAAAATGGATAGAGATGTGGTACTTAGGTAGAGTGGAATATTATTCAGCCTGGAAATCAATGAAATATGGCCAGTTGTAACAACTCCGGAGGAGTTACGTATGATCATTCTAAGTGACAGAATTCAAAAAGAAAAAGACACATATCATAAGATATCACTTAAAGGTGGAATCCAAAATGGCTACACATGAAATAAATTACAAAACAAAAACATAGTCAAATATGTAGAAAACACGCATAAGGCTGCTAAACGGGAAAGGTGGGGAGGGGTGAGGCATCATCCAGGAGGTTGAAATTAGCAAAGATACCATTCCAAATACCAAACTGATAATCAACAAGGCCTACACGGTAGCTAAAAGAACTGCACTCAGCACACTCAAGTCACCGGAAAAGAATATATACGACTGGTAAGAATCTGAAAAAGAATTTATTGATGTCTCTCTGTACGCGAATCAAGTGGATGTACAGCAGCAAGAAACAGAGCTTTGAAAATCAGCTGTAACCAATATAGTAATAAATTGAAAAAAATAAACGACAGAGAGACAGAGAAAACCTCTTACAACTTTTCCTCAGGGACGGTGATGCAACATGGATTGAACACATCTAGACCCACAGCAGGATGAGACATAAGGCTGGAAACTGTTTGCGCTAAGAGAAATGTGAGGTTGGGTGAGGAAATGCACACCCTTTAAAGTAATACTACCTGGTACCCATTCAATGGGTCCCAAATCTGCAGGTTCAAGGGATCTTCCTACAGCTAAAACATGCATGGAAAACCCAGAGGACTGTACACCATGTGATCGGGAGATGTGTCTAAAATGCACCTCATTTATCCTCTCCTGGTGCTCCTGTTCACCATTCCAGCCACGCTACTTAGAATCTCCCCACTTGGAGAATCAGCACATTTAAACTTCTGTTCCACACATTTTGCAAATTGTGAGGAGGATGAACGGGAAGAGGGGGAACCAATGAGAGAAGAGTTGTAGGGGTTTGGACGGGCACATATCACTCTAATTTCCCATTAAGAATAAGAATTAAAGAAAGGCTCAGCCTGCCTCGCCGGAGCCAAAATAGGGCCTGAAGCAATCCTGCGGGTTTGAGGCCAGCTCACAAAAGAGCAACTTAAAAAATGGAGCTCAGGGTCACTGCAATTCACAAACCTGCAGAGTTATAAATGAAAACTAACGTCCAAAAATATGTTGAGGTAAGGCAAAGAAGAGGATCTGAATGCAAGACAGAATTGCAAGAAACAGATTTCAAGAGATAGATTGGACTCGTCTTTAACGCACATGAAAAGCGGCAGAATTTCGACAATGATGCAGTTGGCCCAAAAGGGCGTATGCGTTTTTTCCTGATTATATCCAGGAAAAAACGCATACGCACTTTATGGGCAACGAAGCAAGCAAGCAATGCAAATGTGCACAACAAAGAAGTCTCACTTCCCACCGGTCAAAAGGGCCATCCTAAAAATTTGTAAAAACCAGAAATGCAGGACAGGCCATGGAGAACAGGGAGCCTTTATACGCTGATGGGCAGTGTGTGAACTGCCGAGAGCCACTCTGGAGAAGTGTATGGTGGTTCCTAAATCATCTAAAAAACAGAGCTACAGAGCATAGGACACTTCCAATCATGGGAGTATATCTAGGGAAGTCTAAAAATCAACAAGACACAAGCACACCACAGTTTAGGGCTACTCTGTTTACAAGAACCTCAACTTCAGTACACCTTAAATATCCCAGGAAAGAGAACAATGGATAAAGAAGATGTGGTACTTATGTACAATGGAATATCTCTTCACCATGAAATCAATGTAATAAGGCTAGTAGAAGGATAAAGAGTGGATTTAGGTCCGATAATACTACTTGAAATAAGTCAAACAGAAAAAGAAACATATCATAAGATATCACTTATAGAGGGAGGGTAAATATGGCTGCACAAGAAATGAATTACAGAACAGAACAGTGTCTCACATTTAGAAAACACACTTATGTCAGCTTAAGGGGAAAGGAGAGGTGGGGTGATGCATAAAACCAGAGTTTGAAATTAGCACAGATACCGTTCAATAAACCAAATAGGTATTAGACAAGATCTACACCTTGCTCAATGAACTGGCCTCAACACACCCTATACACCGCAGAGAAATATATCTGAGGAATAAGAATCTTAAAACCCATGTATTGATATATCTCCATAAGGGAATCAAGTGTGTGCAGAGCGGCACAAACACAGCAGTGAAAAGGAGCTAAACCCCATTATAGAAATAAATTTTAAAAACAAAACGCTGAAACAATGAAAGAGAGAAAAATTCTTACAAAATTCGCTCAGGGGCTGTGATGCAACCTGGATTGACCACATATAAACCCACAGCTGGATAAGACATAAGGCTGGACACTTGGGGCTGACAGGATTGGTGAGCTTTGGTGAGCAACTGCCGAAAGTTTAATGCAATACTTCATGCTACTCAGTCCAAGGGTCCCAACACTCCAGGTTGAAGGGAATCTTCCTACAGCTAAACCATGCTTGGGAAACCCAGCGACTGGTATACCATATGATCGGGAAAGGTTTCTAAAACGCACCTCATTTTTCCTCTCCTGGGGCTCCGGATCGACATTCCAGCCGCTTTACTAACAACATCCCCACATGGAGTCAATGCCTTTAAGTTCTGGTATCGCACAGTCTGCAGTTAGTGCAGAGGATGAATGGGAATAGGGGGAACCAGTGAGAAACTAGCTGTAGCGGTTTCAATGGGCACATGTCACTCTAATATCACATCAGTAAGAAGAATTAACCAAAGGCACAGCAAGGTGCCCCAGAAGAAAAATAGGGCTTCAAGGAATCCTGTGGTTACGGGGCAAGACCACAAAAATAAGAGCTAAAAAATGGAGCTAAGGGCCACTGCAATTCAAAAACCTGCAGAGTTATAAAGGCCAACTATTTTTAAAAAATATATTGAGGTAAGGCTATGAAGAGGCATTGAAAGCAAGGCAGAATTGCAGGAAACCGATTTCAGGAGGTAGACTGGAATTGCATTGAAAACATATGAAGAGAGTCACAAACTCGACAATGATGCACTTGGCCAAAAAGGGCGTATGCGTTTTTTCCTGAATATATTCAGGAAAAAACGCATACGCCCTTTTTGGCCAACCAAGCAAGCTTGCAAAGGAAATCTGCACTACAATGAAGTCTCACTTCCCCCCGGTCAAAAGGGCCATCTGAAAAAAGTGTAAAATCCAGAAAGGCAGGACAGGCCATGGAGAACTGGGAGCCTTGTTATGCTGATGGGCGGGATGTAAATTGCCAACAACCACTCGGGAGAAGTGTATGGTGTTTCCTGAAACATCTAAAAAACAAAGCAACAGAACCTAGGGCACTTCCACTTATGGTCCTATAGCTTAGGGAAATTAAAATCAAAAAGACACAGCCACCCCAAAGTTTGGAATGGCTCTGTTTACAAGAACCTCGTTTACAGTACAAGTTCAACATCGCAGAAAGTGAAAAATGGATAAAGAAGTTGTGGTATTTACTTACAAAGCAATATCACTCAGCAATGAAATCTGTGTCATCAGGCCTTTAGCAGCACAATGAGTGGATTCAGGTATGATGATTCTAACTGAAGTAAGTCACACAGAAAAAGAAACATCATAAGATATCAGTAATACACGGAATGTAAACTTGGCTACACAGGAACTGAATTACAGAACAGAACAGGGTCTCAAATTTAGAAAACCAACTTATGCTTGCTTAAGGGTAAAGGTGAGTTGGGGTGCTGCATAAAACCAGAGATTGAAATGAGCACAGATAAAGTTCCTTAAGTCAAATATGGAATAGACAAGAGCTACTCCTTGCTCAATGACATGGACTCAACACCGCATATTAAACGCCTAAGAATGTACCTGACTAGTAAGTATCTTAAAACCTATGGATTGCTATGTCTCCGAAAGAGAATCAAGCATGTGTACAGGGGCATAAACGCAGCAGTGATAGGATTGGAGAGGTTCGGTGAGCAAATGAAGACCCTTTGAAGTCATATTGCATGGTACCCATTCCATGGGTTTCAACTACCCAGGTTTAAGGTATTCTTCCTTCAGCTAAAACATGCATGTGGAACCTAGAGTATGATCAACCATGTGATCGGGAGACGTGTTCAAATATGTCTCAGTTTTCGTACCCTGGTACTCGGGTGCAACATTCCAGATGCTTTACTAACACTCTCCCGACTTGGAGAGTCAGTCCGTTTAACCTCCTGTTTGGCCCAGTTTGCAATTTCTGCAGAAGATGAACAGGAATAGCGAGAACCAATGAGAGGCTAGCTGGAGGTGTCTGGACGGGCAAATTTAACTCTCATTTTTCACCATGAAGAGGAATTAACCAAAGGCTCAGCGTGCACTGCCGGAACCAGATTAGAGCCTGAAGCCATCCTGTGGTGTTGCGGCCAGGTCACAAGAAAGCGAGTTGAAGAAAGGAGCTCAGGGGCACTGTAATTCACAAACCTGCAGAGTTATAAATGACAGCTATCGTCCAAAAATAGACTGAAGTAAGGCTGCCAAGAGGACTTGAAATCGGGTCAGAATTGCAGGAAACCGATTTCAGGAGGTAGACTGGAATTGCATTGAAAGCATAGGAAAAGAGGCAGAACGTCCTCAATGATGCACTTGGCCAAAAAGGGCGTATGCGTTTTTTCCTGAATATATTCAGGAAAAAACGCATACGCCCTTTTTGGCCAACCAAGCAAGCTTGCAAAGGAAATCTGCACTACAATGAAGTCTCAATTCCCCCCGGTCAAAAGGGCCATCTGAAAAAAGTGTAAAATCCAGAAAGGCAGGACAGGCCATGGAGAACTGGGAGCCTTGTTATGCTGATGGGCGGGATGTAAATTGCCAACAGACACTTGGGAGAAGTGTATGGTGTTTCCTGAAACATCTAAAAAACAAAGCAACAGAACCTAGGGCACTTCCACTTATGGTCCTATAGCTTAGGGAAATTAAAATCAAAAAGACACAGCCAACCCAAAGTTTGGAAAGGCTCTGTTTACAAGAACCTCGTTTACAGTACAAGTTCAACATCACAGAAAGTGAAAAATGGATAAAGAAGTTGTGGTATTTACTTACAAAGCAACATCACTCAGCAATGAAACCTGTGTCATCAGTCCCTTAGCAGCACAATGAGTGGATTCAGGTATGATGATTCTAACTGAAATAAGTCACACAGAAAAAGAAACATCATAAGGTATCAGTAATACACGGAATGTAAACTTGGCTACACAGGAACTGAATTACAGAACAGAACAGGGTCTCAAATTTAGAAAACCAACTTATGCTTGCTTAAGGGTAAAGGTGAGTTGGGGTGCTGCATAAAACCAGAGATTGAAATGAGCACAGATAAAGTTCCTTAAGCCAAATATGGAATAGACAAGAGCTACTCCTTGCTCAACGAAATGGACTCAACACCGCATATTAAACGCCTAAGAATGTACCTGACTAGTAAGTATCTTAAAACCTATGGATTGCTATGTCTCCGAAAGAGAATCAAGCATGTGTACAGGGGCATAAACGCAGCAGTGATAGGATTGGAGAGGTTCGGTGAGCAAATGAAGACCCTTTGAAGTCATATTGCATGGTACCCATTCCACAGGTTTCAACTACCCAGGTTTAAGGTATTCTTCCTTCAGCTAAAACATGCATGTGGAACCTAGAGTATGATCAACCATGTGATCGGGAGACGTGTTCAAACATGTCTCAGTTTTCGTACCCTGGTACTCGGGTGCAACATTCCAGACGCTTTACTAACACTCTCCCGACTTGGAGAGTCAGCCCCTTTAACCTCCTGTTTGGCCCAGTTTGCAATTTCTGCGGAAGATGAACAGGAATAGCGAGAACCAATGAGAGACTAGCTGGAGGTGTCTGGACGGGCAAATTTAACTCTCATTTCCCACCAGGAAGAGGAAATAACCAAAGGCTCAGCGTGCCGTGCCGGAACCAGATTAGGGCCTGAAGCCATCCTGCGGTGTTGCGGCCAGCTCACAAGAAAGCGAGTTGAAGAAAGGAGCTCAGGGGCACTGTAGTTCACAAACCTGCAGAGTTATAAATGACAGCTATCGTCCAAAAATAGACTGAAGTAAGGCTGCCAAGAGGACTTGAAAGCGGGGCAGAATTGCAGGAAACCGATTTCAGGAGGTAGACTGGAATTGCATTGCAAGCATAGGAAAAGAGGCAGAACGTCCACAATGATGCACTTGGCCAAAAAGGGCGTATGCGTTTTTTCCTGAATATATTCAGGAAAAAACGCATACGCCCTTTTTGGCCAACCAAGCAAGCTTGCAAAGGAAATCTGCACTACAATGAAGTCTCACTTCCCCCCGGTCAAAAGGGCCATCTGAAAAAAGTGTAAAATCCAGAAAGGCAGGACAGGCCATGGAGAACTGGGAGCCTTGTTATGCTGATGGGTGGGATGTAAACTGCCAACAACCACTCGGGAGAAGTGTATGGTGTTTCCTGAAACATCTAAAAAACAAAGCAACAGAACCTAGGGCACTTCCACTTATGGTCCTATAGCTTAGGGAAATTAAAATCAAAAAGACACAGCCACCCCAAAGTTTGGAACGGCTCTGTTTACAAGAACCTCGTTTACAGTACAAGTTCAACATCGCAGAAAGTGAAAAATGGATAAAGCAGTTGTGGTATTTACTTACAAAGCAATATCACTCAGCAATGAAATCTGTGTCATCAGGCCTTTAGCAGCACAATGAGTGGATTCAGGTATGATGATTCTAACTGAAGTAAGTCACACAGAAAAAGAAACATCATAAGATATCAGTAATACACGGAATGTAAACTTGGCTACACAGGAACTGAATTACAGAACAGAACAGGGTCTCAAATTTAGAAAATCAACTTATGCTTGCTTAAGGGTAAAGGTGAGTTGGGGTGCTGCATAAAACCAGAGATTGAAATGAGCACAGATAAAGTTCCTTAAGTCAAATATGGTATAGATAAGAGCTACTCCTTGCTCAACGAAATGGACTCAACACCGCATATTAAACGCCTAAGAATGTACCTGACTAGTAAGTATCTTAAAACCTATGGATTGCTATGTCTCCAAAAGAGAATCAAGCATGTGTACAGGGGCATAAACGCAGCAGTGATAGGATTGGAGAGGTTCGGTGAGCAAATGAAGACCCTTTGAAGTCATATTGCATGGTACCCATTACACGGGTCTTAACTCTCCAGGTTTAAGGTATTCTTCCTTCAGCTAAAACATGCATGTGGAACCTAGAGTATGATCAACCATGTGATCGGGAGACGTGTTCAAATATGTCTCAGTTTTCGTACCCTGGTACTCAGGTGCAACATTCCAGACGCTTTACTAACACTCTCCCCACTTGGAGAGTCAGTCCCTTTAACCTCCTGTTTGGCCCAGTTTGCAATTTCTGCGGAAGATGAACAGGAATAGGGAGAACCAATGGGAGACTAGCTGGAGGTGTCTGGACGGGCAAATTTAACTCTCATTTCCCACCAGGAAGAGGAATTAACCAAAGGCTCAGTGGGCCGTGCCGGAACCAGATTAGGGCCTGAAGCCATTCTGCGGTGTTGCGGCCAGGTCACAAGAAAGCGAGTTGAAGAAAGGAGCTCAGGGGCACTGTAATTCACAAACCTGCAGAGTTATAAATGACAGCTATCATCCAAAAATAGACTGAAGTAAGGCTGCCAAGAGGACTTGAAAGTGGGGCAGAATTGCAGGAAACCGATTTCAGGAGGTAGACTGGAAATGCATTGAAAGCATAGGAAAAGAGGCAGAACGTCCACAATGATGCACTTGGCCAAAAAGGGCGTATGCGTTTTTTCCTGAATATATTCAGGAAAAAACGCATATGCCCTTTTTGGCCAACCAAGCAAACTTGCAAAGGAAATCTGCACTACAATGAAGTCTCACTTCCCCCCGGTCAAAAGGGCCATCTGAAAAAAGTGTAAAATCCAGAAAGGCAGGACAGGCCATGGAGAACTGGGAGCCTTGTTATGCTGATGGGCGGGATGTAAATTGTCAACAGACACTCTGGAGAAGTGTATGGTGTTTCCTGAAACATCTAAAAAACAAAGCAACAGAGCCTAGGGCACTTCCACTTATGGACCTATAGCTTAGGGAAATTAAAATCAAAAAGACACAGCCACCCCAATGTTTGGGACGCCTCTGTTTACAAGAACCTCGTTTACCGTACAAGTTCAATATCACACAAAATGAAAAATGGATAAAGAACTTGTGGTGCTTACGTACAGTGCAGTATCACTCAGCAATGAAATCTATGTCATCAGGCCCGTAGCAGCATAATGAGTGGATTCAGGTACGATGATTCTAACTGAAATAAGTCACACAGAAAAAGAAACATCATAAGATATCACTAATACACGGAATGTAAACTTGGCTACACAAGAACTGAATTACAGAACAGAACAGGGTCTCAAATTTAGAAAACCAACTTATGCTTGCTTAAGGGGAAAGGTGAGTTGGGGTGCTGCATAAAACCAGAGATTGAAATGAGCACAGATAAAGTTCCTTAAGCCAAATATGGAATAGACAAGAGCTACTCCTTGCTCAAGGAAATGGATTCAAAACCCCATATTAAACGCCTAAGAATGTACCTGACTAGTAAGTATCTTAAAACCTATGGATTGCTATGTCTCCAAAAGAGAATCAAGCGTGTGTACAGGGGCATAAACGCAGCAGTGATAGGATTGGAGAGGTTCGGTGAGCAAATGAAGACCCTTTGAAATTATATTGCATGGTACCCATTACACGGGTCTCAACTCTCCAGGTTTAAGGTATTCTTCCTTCAGCTAAAACATGCATGTGGAACCCAGAGTATGATCAACCATGTCAACGTGAGACGTGTTCAAATATGTCTCAGTTTTCCTCCCCTGGTACTCGGGTGCAACATTCCAGACGCTTTACTAACACTCTCCTGACTTGGAGAGTCAGTCCCTTTAACCTCCTGTTTGGCCCAGTTTGCAATTTCTGCGGAAGATGAACAGGAATAGCGAGAACCAATGAGAGGCTAGCTGGAGGTTTCTGGACGGGCAAATTTAACTCTCATTTCCCACCAGGAAGAGGAATTAACCAAAGGCTCAGCATGCCGGGCCGGAACCAGATTAGGGCCTGAAGCCATCCTGCGGTGTTGCGGCCAGGTCACAAGAAAGCGAGTTGAAGAAAGGAGCTCAGGGGCACTGTAATTCACAAACCTGCAGAGTTATAAATGACAGCTATCGTCCAAAAATATACTGAAGTAAGGCTGCCAAGAGGACTTGAAAGCGGGGCAGAATTGCAGGAAACCGATTTCAGGAGGTAGACTGGAATTGCATTGAAAGCATAGGAAAAGAGGCAGAACGTCCACAATGATGCACTTGGCCAAAAAGGGCGTATGCATTTTTTCCTGAATATATTCAGGAAAAAACGCATACGCCCTTTTTGGCCAACCAAGCAAGCTTGCAAAGGAAATCTGCACTACAATGAAGTCTCACTTCCCCCCGGTCAAAAGGGCCATCTGAAAAAAGTGTAAAATCCAGAAAGGCAGGACAGGCCATGGAGAACTGGGAGCCTTGTTATGCTGATGGGCGGGATGTAAATTGCCAACAGACACTTGGGAGAAGTGTATGGTGATTCCTGAAACATCTAAAAAACAAAGCAACAGAGCCTAGGGCACTTCCACTTATGGTCCTATAGCTTAGGGAAATTAAAATCAAAAAGACACAGCCACCCCAAAGTTTGGAACGGCTGTGTTTACAAGAACCTCGTTTACAGTACAAGTTCAACATCGCAGAAAGTGAAAAATGGATAAAGAAGTTGTGGTATTTACTTACAAAGCAATATCACTCAGCAATGAAATCTATGTCATCAGGCCCTTAGCAGCACAATGAGTGGATTCAGGTATGATGATTCTAACTGAAATAAGTCACACAGAAAAAGAAACAACATAAGATATCAGTAATACACGGAATGTAAACTTGGCTACACAGGAACTGCATTCCAAAACAGAACAGGGTCTCAAATTTAGAAAACCAACTTATGCTTGCTTAAGGGGAAAGGTGAGTTGGGGTGCTGCATAAAACCAGAGATTGAAATGAACACAGATAAAGTTCCTTAAGCCAAATATGGAATAGACAAGAGCTACTCCTTGCTCAACGAAATGGACTCAACACCGCATATTAAACGCCTAAGAATGTACCTGACTAGTAAGTATCTTAAAACCTATGGATTGCTATGTCTCCGAAAGAGAATCAAGCATGTGTACAGGGGCATAAACGCAGCAGTGATAGGATTGGAGAGGTTCGTGAGCAAATGAAGACCCTTTGAAGTCATATTGCATGGTACCCATTCCACGGGTTTCAACTACCTAGGTTTAAGGTATTCTTCCTTCAGCTAAAACATGCATGGGGAACCTAGAGTATGATCAACCATGTGATCGGGAGACGTGTTCAAATATGTCTCAGTTTTTGTACCCTGGTACTCGGGTGCAACATTCCAGACGCTTTATTAACACGCTCCCGACATGGAGAGTCAGTCCCTTTAACCTCCTGTTTGGCCCAGTTTGCAATTTCTGCGGAAGATGAACAGGAATAGCGAGAACCAATGAGAGACTAGCTGGAGGTGTCTGAACGGGCAAATTTAACTCTCATTTCCCACCAGGAAGAGGAATTAACCAAAGACTCAGCGTGCCATGCCGGAACCAGATTAGGGCCTGAAGCCATCCTGCGGTGTTGCGGCCAGCTCACAAGAAAGCGAGTTGAAGAAAGGAGCTCAGGGGCACTGTAATTCACAAACCTGCAGAGTTATAAATGACAGCTATCATCCAAAAATAGACTGAAGTAAGGCTGCAAGAGGACTTGAAAGCGGGGCAGAATTGCAGGAAACTGATTTCAGGAGGTAGACAGGAATTGCATTTCAACCATAGGAAAAGAGGCAGAACGTCCACAGTGATGCACTTGGCCAAAAAGGGCGTATGCGTTTTTTCCTGAATATATTCAGGAAAAAACGCATACGCCCTTTTTGGCCAACCAAGCAAGCTTGCAAAGGAAATCTGCACTACAATGAAGTCTCACTTCCCCCCGGTCAAAAGGGCCATCTGAAAAAAGTGTAAAATCCAGAAAGGCAGGACAGGCCATGGAGAACTGGGAGCCTTGTTATGCTGATGGGCGGGATGTAAATTGCCAACAGACACTTGGGAGAAGTGTAT
Organism: Stenella coeruleoalba; assembly: GCF_951394435.1. Lineage (NCBI taxonomy): Eukaryota > Metazoa > Chordata > Mammalia > Artiodactyla > Delphinidae > Stenella > Stenella coeruleoalba. Next base: position 142,422 of record NW_027646056.1, on the reverse strand, counting down.
GGTGATTCCTGAAACATCTAAAAAACAAAGCAACAGAGCCTAGGGCACTTCCACTTATGGTCCTATAGCTTAGGGAAATTAAAATCAAAAAGACACAGTCACCCCAAAGTTTGGAACGGCTCTGTTTACAAGAACCTCATTTACAGTACAAGTTCAACATCGCAGAAAGTGAAAAATGGATAAAGAAGTTGTGGTATTTACTTACAAAGCAATATCACTCAGCAATGAAATCTATGTCATCAGGCCCTTAGCAGCACAATGAGTGGATTCAGGTATGATGATTCTAACTGAAATAAGTCACACAGAAAAAGAAACATCATAAGATATCAGTAATACACGGAATGTAAACTTGGCTACACAGGAACTGAATTACAGAACAGAACAGTGTCTCAAATTTAGAAAACCAACTTATGCTTGGTTAAGGGTAAAGGTGAGTTGGGGTGCTGCATAAAACCAGAGATTGAAATGAGCACAGATAAAGTTCCTTAAGTCAAATATGGAATAGACAAGAGCTACTCCTTGCTCAACGAAATGGACTCAACACCGCATATTAAACGCCTAAGAATGTACCTGACTAGTAAGTATCTTAAAACCTATGGATTGCTATGTCTCCGAAAGAGAATCAAGCATGTGTACAGGGGCATAAATGCAGCAGTGATAGGATTGGAGAGTTTCGGTGAGCAAATGAAGACCCTTTGAAGTCATATTGCATGGTACCCATTCCACGGGTCTTAACTCTCCAGGTTTAAGGTATTCTTCCTTCAGCTAAAACATGCATGTGGAACCCAAGTATGATCAACCATGTGAACGGGAGACGTGTTCAAATATGTCTCAGTTTTCCTCCCCTGGTACTCTGGTGCAACATTCCAGACGCTTTACTAACACTCTCCCCACTTGGAGAGTCAGCGCCTTTAACCTCCTGTTTGGCCCAGTTTGCAATTTCTGCGGAAGATGAACAGGAATAGCGAGAACCAATGAGAGGCTAGCTGGAGGTGTCTGGACGGGCAAATTTAACTCTCATTTCCCACCAGGAAGAGGAATTAACCAAAGGCTCAGCGTGCCGGGCCGGAACCAGATTAGGGCCTGAAGCCATCCTGTGGTGTTCCGGCCAGCTCAAAAGAAAGCGAGTTGAAGAAAGGAGCTCAGGGGCACTGTAATTCACAAACCTGCAGAGTAATAAATGACAGCTATCGTCCAAAAATAGACTGAAGTAAGTCTGCCAAGAGGACTTGAAAGTGGGGCAGAATTGCAGGAAACCGATTTCAGGAGGTAGACTGGAATTGCATTGAAAGCATAGGAAAAGAGGCAGAACGTCCACAATGATGCACTTGGCCAAAAAGGGCGTATGCGTTTTTTCCTGAATATATTCAGGAAAAAACGCATACGCCCTTTTTGGCCAACCAAGCAAGCTTGCAAAGGAAATCTGCACTACAATGAAGTCTCACTTCCCACCGGTCAAAAGGGCCATCTGAAAAAAGTGTAAAATCCAGAAAGGCAGGACAGGCCATGGAGAACTGGGAGCCTTGTTATGCTGATGGGCGGGATGTAAATTGCCAACAGACACTCGGGAGAAGTGTATGGTGTTTCCTGAAACATCTAAAAAACAAAGCAACAGAGCCTAGGGCACTGCCACTTATGGTCCTATAGCTTAGGGAAATCAAAATAAAAAAGACACAGCCACCCCAAAGTTTGGGACGCCTCTGTTTACAAGAACCTCGTTTACAGTACAAGTTCAACATCGCAGAAAGTGAAAAATGGATAAAGAAGTTGTGGTATTTACTTACAAAGCAATATCACTCAGCAATGAAATCTATGTCATCAGGCCCTTAGCAGCACAATGAGTGGATTCAGGTATGATGATTCTAACTGAAATAAGTCACACAGAAAAAGAAACATCATAAGATATCAGTAATAAACGGAATGGAAACTTGGCTACACAGGAACTGAATTACAGAACAGAACAGGGTCTCAAATTTAGAAAACCAACTTATGCTTGCTTAAGGGTAAAGGTGAGTTGGGGTGCTGCATAAAACCAGAGATTGAAATGAGCACAGATAAAGTTCCTTAAGCCAAATATGGAATAGACAAGAGCTACTCCTTGCTCAACGAAATGGACTCAACACCGCATATTAAACGCCTAAGAATGTACCTGACTAGTAAGTATCTTAAAACCTATGGATTGCTATGTCTCCGAAAGAGAATCAAGCATGTGTACAGGGGCATAAACGCAGCAGTGATAGGATCAGAGAGGTTCGTGAGCAAATGAAGACCCTTTGAAGTCATATTGCATGGTACCCATTCCACGGGTTTCAACTACCCAGGTTTAAGGTATTCTTCCTTCAGCTAAAACATGCATGTGGAACCTAGAGTATGATCAACCATGTGATCAGGAGACGTGTTCAAATATGTCTCAGTTTTCGTACCCTGGTACTCGGGTGCAATATTCCAGACGCTTTACTAACACTCTCCCCACTTGGAGAGTCAGTCCCTTTAACCTCCTGTTTGGCCCAGTTTGCAATTTCCGTGGAAGATGAACAGGAATAGCGAGAACCAATGAGAGACTAGCTGGAGGTGTCTGGATGGGCAAATTTAACTCTCATTTCCCACCAGGAAGAGGAATTAACCAAAGGCTCAGCGTGCCGTGCCAGAACAAGATTAGGGCCTGAAGACATCCTGCGGTGTTGCGGCCAGCTCAAAAGAAAGCGAGTTGAAGAAAGGAGCTCAGGGGCACTGTAATTCACAAACCTGCAGAGTTATAAATGACAGCTATCGTCCAAAAATATACTGCAGTAAGGCTGCCAAGAGGACTTGAATGCGGGGCAGAATTGCAGGAAACCGATTTCAGGAGGTAGACTGGAATTGCATTGAAAGCATAGGAAAAGAGGCAGAACGTCCACAATGATGCACTTGGCCAAAAAGGGCGTATGCATTTTATCCTGAATATATTCAGGAAAAAACGCATACGCCCTTTTTGGCCAACCAAGCAAACTTGCAAAGGAAATCTGCTCTACAATGAAGTCTCACTTCTCCCCGGTCAAAAGGGCCATCTGAAATAAGTGTAAAATCCAGAAAGGCAGGACAGGCCATGGAGAACTGGGAGCCTTGTTATGCTGATGGGCGGGATGTAAATTGCCAACAGACACTTGGGAGAAGTGTATGGTGTTTCCTGAAACATCTAAAAAACAAAGCAACAGAGCCTAGGGCACTTCCACTTATGGTCCTATAGCTTAGGGAAATTAAAATCAAAATGACACAGCCACCCCAAAGTTTGGGACGCCTCCGTTTACAAGAACCTCGTTTACCGTACAAGTTCTATATCACAGAAAGTGAAAAATGGATAAAGAACTTGTGGTACTTACGTACAATGCAGTATCACTCAGCAATGAAATCTATGTCATCAGGCCAGTAGCAGCATAATGAGTGGATTCAGGTACGATGATTCTAACTGAAATAAGTCACACAGAAAAAGAAACATCATAACATATCACTAATACACGGAATGGAAACTTGGCTACACAGGAACTGAATTACAGAACAGAACAGGGTCTCAAATTTAGAAAAGCAACTTATGCTTGCTTAAGGGGAAAGGTGAGTTGGGGTGCTGCATAAAACCAGAGATTGAAATGAGCACAGATAAAGTTCCTTAAGTCAAATATGGAATAGACAAGAGCTACTCCTTGCTCAACGAAATGGACTTAACACCGCATATTAAACGCCTAAGAATGTACCTGACTAGTAAGTATCTTAAAACCTATGGATTGCTATGTCTCCGAAAGAGAATCAAGCATGTGTACAGGGGCATAAATGCAGCAGTGATAGGATTGGAGAGGTTCGGTGAGCAAATGAAGACCCTTTGAAGTCATATTGCATGGTACCCATTCCACGGGTTTCAACTACCCAGGTTTAAGGTATTCTTCCTTCAGCTAAAACATGCATGTGGAACCCAAGTATGATCAACCATGTGAACGGGAGATGTGTTCAAATATGTCTCAGTTTTCCTCCCCTGGTACTCGGGTGCAACATTCCAGACGCTTTACTAACACTCTCCCCACTTGGAGAGTCAGCGCCTTTAACCTCCTGTTTGGCCCAGTTTGCAATTTCTGCGGAAGATGAACAGGAATAGCGAGAACCAATGAGAGACTAGCTGGAGGTGTCTGGATGGGCAAATTAAACTCTCATTTCCCACCAGGAAGAGGAAATAACCAAAGGCTCAGCGTGCCGTGCCGGAACCAGATTAGAGCCTGAAGCCATCCTGCGGTGTTGCGGCCAGGTCACAAGAAAGCAAGTTGAAGAAAGGAGCTCAGGGGCACTGTAATTCACAAACCTGCAGAGTTATAAATGACAGCTATCGTCCAAAAATAGACTGAAGTAAGGCTGCCAAGAGGACTTGAAAGCGGGGCAGTATTGCAGGATACCGATTTCAGGAGGTAGACTGGAATTGCATTGAAAGCATAGGAAAAGAGGCAGAACGTCCACAATGATGCACTTGGTCAAAAAGGGCGTATGCGTTTTTTCCTGAATATATTCAGGAAAAAACGCATACGCCCTTTTTGGCCAACCAAGCAAGCTTGCAAAGGAAATCTGCACTACAATGAAGTCTCACTTCCCACCGGTCAAAAGGGCCATCTGAAAAAAGTGTAAAATCCAGAAAGGCAGGACAGGCCATGGAGAACTGGGAGCCTTGTTATGCTGATGGGCGGGATGTAAATTGCCAACAGACACTCTGGAGAAGTGTATGGTGTTTCCTGAAACATCTAAAAAACAAAGCAACAGAGCCTAGGGCACTGCCACTTATGGTCCTATAGCTTAGGGAAATCAAAATCAAAAAGACACAGCCACCCCAAAGTTTGGGACGCCTCTGTTTACAAGAACCTCGTTTACAGTACAAGTTCAACATCGCAGAAAGTGAAAAATGGATAAAGAAGTTGTGGTATTTACTTACAAAGCAATATCACTCAGCAATGAAATCTATGTCATCAGGCCCTTAGCAGCACAATGAGTGGATTCAGGTATGATGATTCTAACTGAAATAAGTCACACAGAAAAAGAAACATCATAAGATATCAGTAATAAACGGAATGGAAACTTGGCTACACAGGAACTGAATTACAGAACAGAACAGGGTCTCAAATTTAGAAAACCAACTTATGCTTGCTTAAGGGTAAAGGTGAGTTGGGGTGCTGCATAAAACCAGAGATTGAAATGAGCACAGATAAAGTTCCTTAAGCCAAATATGGAATAGACAAGAGCTACTCCTTGCTCAACGAAATGGACTCAACACCGCATATTAAACGCCTAAGAATGTACCTGACTAGTAAGTATCTTAAAACCTATGGATTGCTATGTCTCCGAAAGAGAATCAAGCATGTGTACAGGGGCATAAACGCAGCAGTGATAGGATCGGAGAGGTTCGTGAGCAAATGAAGACCCTTTGAAGTCATATTGCATGGTACCCATTCCACAGGTTTCAACTACCCAGGTTTAAGGTATTCTTCCTTCAGCTAAAACATGCATGTGGAACCTAGAGTATGATCAACCATGTGATCGGGAGACGTGTTCAAATATGTCTCAGTTTTCGTACCCTGGTACTCGGGTGCAATATTCCAGACGCTTTACTAACACTCTCCCCACTTGGAGAGTCAGTCCCTTTAACCTCCTGTTTGGCCCAGTTTGCAATTTCTGTGGAAGATGAACAGGAATAGCGAGAACCAATGAGAGACTAGCTGGAGGTGTCTGGATGGGCAAATTTAACTCTCATTTCCCACCAGGAAGAGGAATTAACCAAAGGCTCAGCGTGCCGTGCCAGAACAAGATTAGGGCCTGAAGACATCCTGCGGTGTTGCGGCCAGCTCAAAAGAAAGCGAGTTGAAGAAAGGAGCTCAGGGGCACTGTAATTCACAAACCTGCAGAGTTATAAATGACAGCTATCGTCCAAAAATATACTGCAGTAAGGCTGCCAAGAGGACTTGAATGCGGGGCAGAATTGCAGGAAACCGATTTCAGGAGGTAGACTGGAATTGCATTGAAAGCATAGGAAAAGAGGCAGAACGTCCACAATGATGCACTTGGCCAAAAAGGGCGTATGCATTTTATCCTGAATATATTCAGGAAAAAACGCATACGCCCTTTTTGGCCAACCAAGCAAACTTGCAAAGGAAATCTGCTCTACAATGAAGTCTCACTTCTCCCCGGTCAAAAGGGCCATCTGAAATAAGTGTAAAATCCAGAAAGGCAGGACAGGCCATGGAGAACTGGGAGCCTTGTTATGCTGATGGGCGGGATGTAAATTGCCAACAGACACTTGGGAGAAGTGTATGGTGTTTCCTGAAACATCTAAAAAACAAAGCAACAGAGCCTAGGGCACTTCCACTTATGGTCCTATAGCTTAGGGAAATTAAAATCAAAATGACACAGCCACCCCAAAGTTTGGGACGCCTCCGTTTACAAGAACCTCGTTTACCGTACAAGTTCTATATCACAGAAAGTGAAAAATGGATAAAGAACTTGTGGTACTTACGTACAATGCAGTATCACTCAGCAATGAAATCTATGTCATCAGGCCCGTAGCAGCATAATGAGTGGATTCAGGTACGATGATTCTAACTGAAATCAGTCACACAGAAAAAGAAACATCATAACATATCACTAATACACGGAATGGAAACTTGGCTACACAGGAACTGAATTACAGAACAGAACAGGGTCTCAAATTTAGAAAACCAACTTATGCTTGCTTAAGGGGAAAGGTGAGTTGGGGTGCTGCATAAAACCAGAGATTGAAATGAGCACAGATAAAGTTCCTTAAGTCAAATATGGAATAGACAAGAGCTACTCCTTGCTCAACGAAATGGACTTAACACCGCATATTAAACGCCTAAGAATGTACCTGACTAGTAAGTATCTTAAAACCTATGGATTGCTATGTCTCCGAAAGAGAATCAAGCATGTGTACAGGGGCATAAATGCAGCAGTGATAGGATTGGAGAGGTTCGGTGAGCAAATGAAGACCCTTTGAAGTCATATTGCATGGTACCCATTCCACGGGTCTTAACTCTCCAGGTTTAAGGTATTCTTCCTTCAGCTAAAACATGCATGTGGAACCCAAGTATGATCAACCATGTGAACGGGAGATGTGTTCAAATATGTCTCAGTTTTCCTCCCCTGGTACTCGGGTGCAACATTCCAGACGCTTTACTAACACTCTCCCCACTTGGAGAGTCAGCGCCTTTAACCTCCTGTTTGGCCCAGTTTGCAATTTCTGCGGAAGATGAACAGGAATAGCGAGAACCAATGAGAGACTAGCTGGAGGTGTCTGGATGGGCAAATTAAACTCTCATTTCCCACCAGGAAGAGGAAATAACCAAAGGCTCAGCGTGCCGTGCCGGAACCAGATTAGAGCCTGAAGCCATCCTGCGGTGTTGCGGCCAGGTCACAAGAAAGCAAGTTGAAGAAAGGAGCTCAGGGGCACTGTAATTCACAAACCTGCAGAGTTATAAATGACAGCTATCGTCCAAAAATAGACTGAAGTAAGGCTGCCAAGAGGACTTGAAAGCGGGGCAGTATTGCAGGATACCGATTTCAGGAGGTAGACTGGAATTGCATTGAAAGCATAGGAAAAGAGGCAGAACGTCCACAATGATGCACTTGGCCAAAAAGGGCGTATGCGTTTTTTCCTGAATATATTCAGGAAAAAACGCATACGCCCTTTTTGGCCAACCAAGCAAGCTTGCAAAGGAAATCTGCACTACAATGAAGTCTCACTTCCCCCCGGTCAAAAGGGCCATCTGAAAAAAGTGTAAAATCCAGAAAGGCAGGACAGGCCATGGAGAACTGGGAGCCTTGTTATGCTGATGGGTGGGATGGAAATTGCCAACAACCACTCGGGAGAAGTGTATGGTGTTTCCTGAAACATCTAAAAAACAAAGCAACAGAATCTAGGGCACTTCCACTTATGGTCCTATAGCTTAGAGAAATTAAAATCAAAAAGACACAGCCACCCCAAAGTTTGGAAAGGCTCTGTTTACAAGAACCTCGTTTACAGTACAAGTTCAACATCGCAGAAAGTGAAAAATGGATAAAGAAGTTGTGGTATTTACTTACAAAGCAATATCACTCAGCAATGAAACCTGTGTCATCAGTCCCTTAGCAGCACAATGAGTGGATTCAGGTATGATGATTCTAACTGAAATAAGTCACACAGAAAAAGAAACATCATAAGATATCAGTAATACACGGAATGTAAACTTGACTACACAGGAACTGAATTACAGAACAGAACAGGGTCTCAAATTTAGAAAACCAACTTATTCTTGCTTATGGATAAAGGTGAGTTAGGGTGCTGCATAAAACCAGAGATTGAAATGAGCACAGATAAAGTTCCTTAAGCCAAATATGGAATAGACAAGAGCTACTCCTTGCTCAACGAAATGGACTCAACACCCCATATTAAACGCCTAAGAATGTACCTGACTAGTAAGTATCCTAAAACCTATGGATTGCTATGTCTCCGAAAGAGAATCAAGCATGTGTACAGGAGCATAAACGCAGCAGTGATAGGATTGGAGAGGTTCGGTGAGCAAATGAAGACCCTTTGAAGTCATATTGCATGGTACCCATTCCACGGGTTTCAACTACCTAGGTTTAAGGTATTCTTCCTTCAGCTAAAACATGCATGTGGAACCTAGAGTATGATCAACCATGTGATTGGGAGACGTGTTCAAATATGTCTCAGTTTTCGTACCCTGGTACTCGGGTGCAACATTCCAGACACTTTACTAAAACACTCCCGACTTGGAGAGTCAGTCCCTTTAACCTCCTGTTTGGCCCAGTTTGCAATTTCTGCGGAAGATGAACAGGAATAACGAGAACCAATGTGAGGCTAGCTGGAGGTGTCTGGATGGGCAAATTTAACTCTCATTTCCCACCAGGAAGAGGAATTAACCAAAGTCTCAGCGTGCCGTGCTGGAACCAGATTAGGGCCTGAAGCCATCCTGTGGTGTTGCGGCCAGGTCACAAGAAAGCAAGTTGAAGAAAGGAGCTCAGGGGCACTGTAATTCACAAACCTGCAGAGTTATAAATGACAGCTATCGTCCAAAAATAGACTGAAGTAAGGCTGCCAAGAGGACTTGAAAGCGGGTCAGAATTGCAGGAAACCGATTTCAGGAGCTAGACCGGAATTGCATTGAAAGCATAGGAAAAGAGGCAGAACGTCCACAATGATGCACTTGGCCAAAAAGGGCGTATGCGTTTTTTCCTGAATATATTCAGGAAAAAACGCATACGCCCTTTTTGGCCAACCAAGCAAGCTTGCAAAGGAAATTTGCACTACAATGAAGTCTCACTTCCCCCCGGTCAAAAGGGCCATCTGAAAAAAGTGTAAAATCCAGAAAGGCAGGACAGGCCATGGAGAACTGGGAGCCTTGTTATGCTGATGGGCGGGATGTAAATTGCCAACAGACACTTGGGAGAAGTGTATGGTGTTTCCTGAAACATCTAAAAAACAAAGCAACAGAACCTAGGGCACTTCCACTTATGGTCCTATAGCTTAGGGAAATTAAAATCAAAAAGACACAGCCACCCCAAAGTTTGGAAAGGCTCTGTTTACAAGAACCTCGTTTACAGTACAAGTTCAACATCGCAGAAAGTGAAAAATGGATAAAGAAGTTGTGGTATTTACTTACAAAGCAACATCACTCAGCAATGAAACCTGTGTCATCAGTCCCTTAGCAGCACAATGAGTGGATTCAGGTATGATGATTCTAACTGAAATAAGTCACACAGAAAAAGAAACATCATAAGGTATCAGTAATACACGGAATGTAAACTTGGCTACACAGGAACTGAATTACACAACAGAACAGGGTCTCAAATTTAGAAAACCAACTTATTCTTGCTTAAGGGTAAAGGTGAGTTGGGGTGCTGCATAAAACCAGAGATTGAAATGAGCACAGATAAAGTTCCTTAAGCCAAATATGGAATAGACAAGAGCTACTCCTTGCTCAACGAAATGGACTCAACACCCCATATTAAACGCCTAAGAATGTACCTGACTAGTAAGTATCTTAAAACCTATGGATTGCTATGTCTCCGAAAGAGAATCAAGCATGTGTACAGGGGCATAAACGCAGCAGTGATAGGATTGGAGAGGTTCGGTGAGCAAATGAAGACCCTTTGAAGTCATATTGCATGGTACCCATTCCACGGGTTTCAACTACCCAGGTTTAAGGTATTCTTCCTTCAGCTAAAACATGCATGTGGAACCTAGAGTATGATCAACCATGTGATCGGGAGACGTGTTCAAATATGTCTCAGTTTTCGTACCCTGGTACTCGGGTGCAACATTCCAGACGCTTTACTAACACTCTCCCGACTTGGAGAGTCAGCCCCTTTAACCTCCTGTTTGGCCCAGTTTGCAATTTCTGCGGAAGATGAACAGGAATAGCGAGAACCAATGAGAGACTAGCTGGAGGTGTCTGAACGGGCAAATTTAACTCTCATTTCCCACCAGGAAGAGGAAATAATCAAAGGCTCAGCGTGCCGTGCCGGAACCAGATTAGGGCCTGAAGCCATCCTGCGGTGTTGCGGCCAGCTCACAAGAAAGCGAGTTGAAGAAAGGAGCTCAGGGGCACTGTAGTTCACAAACCTGCAGAGTTATAAATGACAGCTATCGTCCAAAAATAGACTGAAGTAAGGCTGCCAAGAGGACTTGAAAGCGGGGCATAATTGCAGGAAACCGATTTCAGGAGGTAGACTGGAATTGCTTTGCAAGCATAGGAAAAGAGGCAGAACGTCCACAATGATGCACTTGGCCAAAAAGGGCGTATGCGTTTTTTCCTGAATATATTCAGGAAAAAACGCATACGCCCTTTTTGGCCAACCAAGCAAGCTTGCAAAGGAAATCTGCACTACAATGAAGTCTCACTTCCCCCCGGTCAAAAGGGCCATCTGAAAAAAGTGTAAAATCCAGAAAGGCAGGACAGGACATGGAGAACTGGGAGCCTTGTTATGCTGATGGGCGGGATGTAAATTGCCAACAGACACTCTGGAGAAGTGTATGGTGTTTCCTGAAACATCTAAAAAACAAAGCAACAGAACCTAGGGCACTTCCACTTATGGTCCTATAGCTTAGGGAAACTAAAATCAAAAAGACACAGCCACCCCAAAGTTTGGAACGGCTCTGTTTACAAGAACCTCGTTTACAGTACAAGTTCAACATCGCAGAAAGTGAAAAATGGATAAAGAAGTTGTGGTATTTACTTACAAAGCAATATCACTCAGCAATGAAACCTGTGTCATCAGGCCCTTAGCAGCACAATGAGTGGATTCAGGTATGATGATTCTAACTGAAATAAGTCACACAGAAAAAGAAACATCATAAGATATCAGTAATACACGGAATGGAAACTTGACTACACAGGAACTGAATTACAGAACAGAACAGGGTCTCAAATTTAGAAAACCAACTTATTCTTGCTTATGGGTAAAGGTGAGTTAGGGTGCTGCATAAAACCAGAGATTGAAATGAGCACAGATAAAGTTCTTTAAGCCCAATATGGAATAGACAAGAGCTACTCCTTGCTCAACGAAATGGACTCAACACCCCATATTAAACGCCTAAGAATGTACCTGACTAGTAAGTATCTTAAAACCTATGGATTGCTATGTCTCCGAAAGAGAATCAAGCATGTGTACAGGGGCATAAACGCAGCAGTGATAGGATTGGAGAGGTTCGGGGAGCAAATGAAGACCCTTTGAAGTCATATTGCATGGTACCCATTCCACGGGTTTCAACTACCCAGGTTTAAGGTATTCTTCCTTCAGCTAAAACATGCATGTGGAACCTAGAGTATGATCAACCATGTGATCGGGAGACGTGTTCAAATATGTCTCAGTTTTCGTACCCTGGTACTCGGGTGCAACATTCCAGACACTTTACTAAAACTCTCCCGACTTGGAGAGTCAGTCCCTTTAACCTCCTGTTTGGCCCAGTTTGCAATTTCTGCGGAAGATGAACAGGAATAACGAGAACCAATGTGAGGTTAGCTGGAGGTGTCTGGATGGGCAAATTTAACTCTCATTTCCCACCAGGAAGAGGAATTAACCAAAGTCTCAGCGTGCCGTGCTGGAACCAGATTAGGGCCTGAAGCCATCCTGTGGTGTTGCGGCCAGGTCACATGAAAGCAAGTTGAAGAAAGGAGCTCAGGGGCACTGTAATTCACAAACCTGCAGAGTTATAAATGACAGCTATCGTCCAAAAATAGACTGAAGTAAGGCTGCCAAGAGGACTTGAAAGCGGGTCAGAATTGCAGGAAACCGATTTCAGGAGCTAGACCGGAATTGCATTGAAAGCATAGGAAAAGAGGCAGAACGTCCACAATGATGCACTTGGCCAAAAAGGGCGTATGCGTTTTTTCCTGAATATATTCAGGAAAAAACGCATACGCCCTTTTTGGCCAACCAAGCAAGCTTGCAAAGGAAATCTGCACTACAATGAAGTCTCACTTCCCCCCGGTCAAAAGGGCCATCTGAAAAAAGTGTAAAATCCAGAAAGGCAGGACAGGCCATGGAGAACTGGGAGCCTTGTAATGCTGATGGGCGGGATGTAAATTGCCAACAGACACTTGGGAGAAGTGTATGGTGTTTCCTGAAACATCTAAAAAACAAAGCAACAGAACCTAGGGCACTTCCACTTATGGTCCTATAGCTTAGGGAAATTAAAATCAAAAAGACACAGCCACCCCAAAGTTTGGAAAGGCTCTGTTTACAAGAACCTCGTTTACAGTACAAGTTCAACATCGCAGAAAGTGAAAAATGGATAAAGAAGTTGTGGTATTTACTTACAAAGCAACATCACTCAGCAATGAAACCTGTGTCATCAGTCCCTTAGCAGCACAATGAGTGGATTCAGGTATGATGATTCTAACTGAAATAAGTCACACAGAAAAAGAAACATCATAAGGTATCAGTAATACACGGAATGTAAACTTGGCTACACAGGAACTGAATTACACAACAGAACAGGGTCTCAAATTTAGAAAACCAACTTATTCTTGCTTAAGGGTAAAGGTGAGTTGGGGTGCTGCATAAAACCAGAGATTGAAATGAGCACAGATAAAGTTCCTTAAGCCAAATATGGAATAGACAAGAGCTACTCCTTGCTCAACGAAATGGACTCAACACCCCATATTAAACGCCTAAGAATGTACCTGACTAGTAAGTATCTTAAAACCTATGGATTGCTATGTCTCCGAAAGAGAATCAAGCATGTGTACAGGGGCATAAACGCAGCAGTGATAGGATTGGAGAGGTTCGGTGAGCAAATGAAGACCCTTTGAAGTCATATTGCATGGTACCCATTCCACGGGTTTCAACTACCCAGGTTTAAGGTATTCTTCCTTCAGCTAAAACATGCATGTGGAACCTAGAGTATGATCAACCATGTGATCGGGAGACGTGTTCAAATATGTCTCAGTTTTCGTACCCTGGTACTCGGGTGCAACATTCCAGACACTTTACTAAAACTCTCCCGACTTGGAGAGTCAGTCCCTTTAACCTCCTGTTTGGCCCAGTTTGCAATTTCTGCGGAAGATGAACAGGAATAACGAGAACCAATGTGAGGCTAGCTGGAGGTGTCTGGATGGGCAAATTTAACTCTCATTTCCCACCAGGAAGAGGAATTAACCAAAGTCTCAGCGTGCCGTGCTGGAACCAGATTAGGGCCTGAAGCCATCCTGTGGTGTTGCGGCCAGGTCACATGAAAGCAAGTTGAAGAAAGGAGCTCAGGGGCACTGTAATTCACAAACCTGCAGAGTTATAAATGACAGCTATCGTCCAAAAATAGACTGAAGTAAGGCTGCCAAGAGGACTTGAAAGCGGGGCAGAATTGCAGGAAACCGATTTCAGGAGGTAGACTGGAATTGCATTGAAAGCATAGGAAAAGAGGCAGAACGTCCACAATGATGCACATGGCCAAAAAGGGCGTAAGCGTTTTTTCCTGAATATATTCAGGAAAAAACGCATACGCCCTTTTTGGCCAACCCAGCAAGCTTGCAAAGGAAATCTGCACTACAATGAAGTCTCACTTCCCCCCGGTCAAAAGGGCCATCTGAAAAAAGTGTAAAATCCAGAAAGACAGGACAGGCCATGAAGTGGGAGTCTTGTTATGATGATGGGCGGGATGTAAATTGCCAACAACCACTCGGGAGAAGTGTATGGTGTTTCCTGAAACATCTAAAAAACAAAGCAACAGAACCTAGGGCACTTCCACTTATGGTCCTATAGCTTAGGGAAATTAAAATCAAAAAGACACAGCCACCCCAAAGTTTGGAAAGGCTCTGTTTACAAGAACCTCGTTTACAGTACAAGTTCAACATCGCAGAAAGTGAAAAATGGATAAAGAAGTTGTGGTATTTACTTACAAAGCAATATCACTCAACAATGAAACCTGTGTCATCAGGCCCTTAGCAGCACAATGAGTGGATTCAGGTATGATGATTCTAACTGAAATAAGTCACACAGAAAAAGAAACATCATAAGATATCAGTAATACACGGAATGTAAACTTGGCTACACAGGAACTGAATTACAGAACAGAACAGGGTCTCAAATTTAGAAAACCAACTTATTCTTGCTTAAGGGTAAAGGTGAGTTGGGGTGCTGCTTAGAACCAGAGATTGAAATGAGCACAGATAAAGTTCCTTAAGCCAAATATGGAATAGACAAGAGCTACTCCTTGCTCAACGAAATGGACTCAACACCCCATATTAAAGGCCTAAGAATGTACCTGACTAGTAAGTATCTTAAAACCTATGGATTGCTATGTCTCCGAAAGAGAATCAAGCATGTGTACAGGGGCATAAACGCAGCAGTGATAGGATTGGAGATGTTCGGTGAGCAAATGAAGACCCTTTGAAGTCATATTGCATGGTACCCATTCCACGGGTTTCAACTACCCAGGTTTAAGGTATTCTTCCTTCAGCTAAAACATGCATGTGGAACCTAGAGTATGATCAACCATGTGATCGGGAGACATGTTCAAATATGTCTCAGTTTTCGTACCCTGGTACTCGGGTGCAACATTCCAGACACTTTACTAACACTCTCCCGACTTGGAGAGTCAGTCCCTTTAACCTCCTGTTTGGCCCAGTTTGCAATTTCTGCGGAAGATGAACAGGAATACCGAGAACCAATGTGAGGCTAGCTGGAGGTGTCTGGACAGGCAAATTTAACTCTCATTTTCCACCATGAAGAGGAATTAACCAAAGGCTCAGCGTGCCCTGCCGGAAACAGATTACGGCCTGAAGCCATCCTGTGGTGTTGCGGCCAGGTCACAAGAAAGCAAGTTGAAGAAAGGAGCTCAGGGGCACTGTAATTCACAAACCTGCAGAGTTATAAATGACAGCTATCGTCCAAAAATAGACTGAAGTAAGGCTGCCAAGAGGACTTGAAAGCGGGTCAGAATTGCAGGAAACCGATTTCAGGAGCTAGACCGGAATTGCATTGAAAGCATAGGAAAAGAGGCAGAACGTCCACAATGATGCACTTGGCCAAAAAGGGCGTATGCGTTTTTTCCTGAATATATTCAGGAAAAAACGCATACGCCCTTTTTGGCCAACCAAGCAAGCTTGCAAAGGAAATCTGCACTACAATGAAGTCTCACTTCCCCCCGGTCAAAAGGGCCATCTGAAAAAAGTGTAAAATCCAGAAAGGCAGGACAGGCCATGGAGAACTGGGAGCCTTGTTATGCTGATGGGCGGGATGTAAATTGCCAACAGACACTCGGGAGAAGTGTATGGTGTTTCCTGAAACATCTAAAAAACAAAGCAACAGAGCCTAGGGCACTTCCACTTATGGTCCTATAGCTTAGGGAAATTAAAATCAAAAAGACAAAGCCACCCCAAAGTTTGGAACGGCTCTGTTTACAAGAACCTCGTTTACAGTACAAGTTCAACATCGCAGAAAGTGAAAAATGGATAAAGAAGTTGTGGTATTCACTTACAAAGCAATATCACTCAGCAATGAAATCTATGTCATCAGGCCCTTAGCAGCACAATGAGTGGATTCAGGTATGATGATTCTAACTGAAATAAGTCACACAGAAAAAGAAACATCATAAGATATCTGTAATACACGGAATGTAAACTTGGCTACACAGGAACTGAATTACAGAACAGAACAGGGTCTCAAGTTTAGAAAACCAACTTATTCTTGCTTAAGGGTAAAGGTGAGTTGGGGTGCTGCATAAAACCAGAGATTGAAATGAGCACAGATAAAGTTCCTTAAGCCAAATATGGAATAGACAAGAGCTACTCCTTGCTCAACGAAATGGACTCAACACCCCATATTAAACGCCTAAGAATGTACCTGACTAGTAAGTATCTTAAAACCTATGGATTGCTATGTCTCCGAAAGAGAATCAAGCATGTGTACAGGGGCATAAACGCAGCAGTGATAGGATTGGAGAGGTTCGGTGAGCAAATGAAGACCCTTTGAAGTCATATTGCATGGTACCCATTCCACGGGTTTCAACTACCCAGGTTTAAGGTTATCTTCCTTCAGCTAAAACATGCATGTGGAACCTAGAGTATGATCAACCATGTGATCGGGAGACGTGTTCAAATATGTCTCAGTTTTCGTACCCTGGTACTCGGGTGCAACATTCCAGACGCTTACTAACACTCTCTCCACTTGGAGAGTCAGTCCCTTTAACCTCCTGTTTGGCCCAGTTTGCAATTTCTGCGGAAGATGAACAGGAATAGCGAGAATCAATGAGAGACTAGCTGGAGGTGTCTGGATGGGCAAATTTAACTCTCATTTCCCACCAGGAAGAGGAATTAACCAAAGGCTCAGCGTGCCGTGCCAGAACCAGATTAGGGCCTGAAGCCATCCTGCGGTGTTGCGGCCAGCTCAAAAGAAAGCGAGTTGAAGAAAGGAGTTCAGGGGCACTGTAATTCACAAACCTGCAGAGTTATAAATGACAGCTATCGTCCAAAAATAGACTGAAGTAAGGCTGCCAAGAGGACTTGAAAGCAGGGCAAAATTGCAGGAAACCGATTTCAGGAGGTAGACTAGAATTACATTGAAAGCATAGGAAAAGAGGCAGAACGTCCACAATGATGCATTTGGCCAAAAAGTGCGTATGCATTTTTTCCTGAATATATTCAGGAAAAAACGCATACGCACTTCTTGGCCAACCAAGCAAGCTTGCAAAGGAAATCTGCACTACAATGAAGTCTCACTTCCCCCCGGTCAAAAGGGCCATCTGAAAAAAGTGTAAAATCCAGAAAGGCAGGACAGGTCATGGAGAACTGGGAGCCTTGTTATGCTGAAGGGCGGGATGTAAATTGCCAACAACCACTCGGGAGAAGTGTATGGTGTTTCCTGAAACATCTAAAAAACAAAGCAACAGAACCTAGGGCACTTCCACTTATGGTCCTATAGATTAGGGAAATTAAAATCAAAAAGACACAGCCACCCCAAAGTTTGGGATGCCTCCGTTTACAAAAACCTCGTTTACCGTACAAGTTCAATATCACAGAAAGTGAAAAATGGATAAAGAACTTGTGGTACTTACGTACAATGCAGTATCACTCAGCAATGAAATCTATGTCATCAGGCCCGTCACAGCATAATGAGTGGATTCAGGTACGATGATTCTAACTGAAATAAGTCACACAGAAAAAGAAACATCATAAGATATCACTAATACACGGAATGTAAACTTGGCTACACAAGAACTGAATTACAGAACAGAACAGGGTCTCAAATTTAGAAAACCAACTTATGCTTGCTTAAGGGGAAAGGTGAGTTGGGGTGCTGCATAAAACCAGAGATTGAAATGAGCACAGATAAAGTTCCTTAAGCCAAATATGGAATAGACAAGAGCTACTCCTTGCTCAAGGAAATGGACTCAAAATCCCATATTAAACGCCTAAGAATGTACCTGACTAGTAAGTATCTTAAAACCTATGGATTGCTATGTCTCCAAAAGAGAATCAAGCGTGTGTACAGGGGCATAAACGCAGCAGTGATAGGATTGGAGAGGTTCGGTGAGCAAATGAAGACCCTTTGAAGTTATATTGCATGGTACCCATTACACGGGTCTCAACTCTCCAGGTTTAAGGTATTCTTCCTTCAGCTAAAACATGCATGTGGAACCCAGAGTATGATCAACCATGTCAACGTGAGACGTGTTCAAATATGTCTCAGTTTTCCTCCCCTGGTACTCGGGTGCAACATTCCAGACGCTTTACTAACACTCTCCCGACTTGGAGAGTCAGTCCCTTTAACCTCCTGTTTGGCCCAGTTTGCAATTTCTGTGGAAGATGAACAGGAATAGCGAGAACCAATGAGAGGCTAGCTGGAGGTTTCTGGACGGGCAAATTTAACTCTCATTTCCCACCAGGAAGAGGAATTAACCAAAGGCTCAGCATGCCGGGCCGGAACCAGATTAGGGCCTGAAGCCATCCTGCGGTGTTGCGGCCAGGTCACAAGAAAGCGAGTTGAAGAAAGGAGCTCAGGGGCACTGTAATTCACAAACCTGCAGAGTTATAAATGACAGCTATCGTCCAAAAATATACTGAAGTAAGGCTGCCAAGAGGACTTGAAAGCGGGGCAGAATTGCAGGAAACCGATTTCAGGAGGTAGACTGGAATTGCATTGAAAGCATAGGAAAAGAGGCAGAACGTCCACAATGATGCACTTGGCCAAAAAGGGCGTATGCATTTTTTCCTGAATATATTCAGGAAAAAACGCATACGCCCTTTTTGGCCAACCAAGCAAGCTTGCAAAGGAAATCTGCACTACAATGAAGTCTCACTTCCCCCCGGTCAAAAGGGCCATCTGAAAAAAGTGTAAAATCCAGAAAGGCAGGACAGGCCATGGAGAACTGGGAGCCTTGTTATGCTGATGGGCGGGATGTAAATTGCCAACAGACACTTGGGAGAAGTGTATGGTGATTCCTGAAACATCTAAAAAACAAAGCAACAGAGCCTAGGGCACTTCCACTTATGGTCCTATAGCTTAGGGAAATTAAAATCAAAAAGACACAGCCACCCCAAAGTTTGGAACGGCTGTGTTTACAAGAACCTCGTTTACAGTACAAGTTCAACATCGCAGAAAGTGAAAAATGGATAAAGAAGTTGTGGTATTTACTTACAAAGCAATATCACTCAGCAATGAAATCTATGTCATCAGGCCCTTAGCAGCACAATGAGTGGATTCAGGTATGATGATTCTAACTGAAATAAGTCACACAGAAAAAGAAACAACATAAGATATCAGTAATACACGGAATGTAAACTTGGCTACACAGGAACTGCATTCCAAAACAGAACAGGGTCTCAAATTTAGAAAACCAACTTATGCTTGCTTAAGGGTAAAGGTGAGTTGGGGTGCTGCATAAAACCAGAGATTGAAATGAACACAGATAAAGTTCCTTAAGCCAAATATGGAATAGACAAGAGCTACTCCTTGCTCAACGAAATGGACTCAACACCGCATATTAAACGCCTAAGAATGTACGTGACTAGTAAGTATCTTAAAACCTATGGATTGCTATGTCTCCGAAAGAGAATCAAGCATGTGTACAGGGGCATAAACGCAGCAGTGATAGGATTGGAGAGGTTCGTGAGCAAATGAAGACCCTTTGAAGTCATATTGCATGGTACCCATTCCACGGGTTTCAACTACCTAGGTTTAAGGTATTCTTCCTTCAGCTAAAACATGCATGGGGAACCTAGAGTATGATCAACCATGTGATCGGGAGACGTGTTCAAATATGTCTCAGTTTTTGTACCCTGGTACTCGGGTGCAACATTCCAGACGCTTTATTAACACGCTCCCGACATGGAGAGTCAGTCCCTTTAACCTCCTGTTTGGCCCAGTTTGCAATTTCTGCGGAAGATGAACAGGAATAGCGAGAACCAATGAGAGACTAGCTGGAGGTGTCTGAACGGGCAAATTTAACTCTCATTTCCCACCAGGAAGAGGAATTAACCAAAGACTCAGCGTGCCATGCCGGAACCAGATTAGGGCCTGAAGCCATCCTGCGGTGTTGCGGCCAGCTCACAAGAAAGCGAGTTGAAGAAAGGAGCTCAGGGGCACTGTAATTCACAAACCTGCAGAGTTATAAATGACAGCTATCGTCCAAAAATAGACTGAAGTAAGGCTGCAAGAGGACTTGAAAGCGGGGCAGAATTGCAGGAAACCGATTTCAGGAGGTAGACTGGAATTGCACTGAAAGCATAGGAAAAGAGGCAGAACGTCCACAATGATGCACTTGGCCAAAAAGGGCGTATGCGTTTTTTCCTGAATATATTCAGGAAAAAACGCATACGCCCTGTTTGGCCAACCAAGCAAGCTTGCAAAGGAAATCTGCACTACAATGAAGTCTCACTTCCCCCCGGTCAAAAGGGCCATCTGAAAAAAGTGTAAAATCCAGAAAGGCAGGACAGGCCATGGAGAACTGGGAGCCTTGTTATGCTGATGGGCGGGATGTAAATTGCCAACAGACACTTGGGAGAAGTGTATGGTGATTCCTGAAACATCTAAAAAACAAAGCAACAGAGCCTAGGGCACTTCCACTTATGGTCCTATAGCTTAGGGAAATTAAAATCAAAAAGACACAGTCACCCCAAAGTTTGGAACGGCTCTGTTTACAAGAACCTCATTTACAGTACAAGTTCAACATCGCAGAAAGTGAAAAATGGATAAAGAAGTTGTGGTATTCACTTACAAAGCAATATCACTCAGCAATGAAATCTATGTCATCAGGCCCTTAGCAGCACAATGAGTGGATTCAGGTATGATGATTCTAACTGAAATAAGTCACACAGAAAAAGAAACATCATAAGATATCAGTAATACACGGAATGTAAACTTGGCTACACAGGAACTGAATTACAGAACAGAACAGTGTCTCAAATTTAGAAAACCAACTTATGCTTGGTTAAGGGTAAAGGTGAGTTGGGGTGCTGCATAAAACCAGAGATTGAAATGAGCACAGATAAAGTTCCTTAAGTCAAATATGGAATAGACAAGAGCTACTCCTTGCTCAACGAAATGGACTCAACACCGCATATTAAACGCCTAAGAATGTACCTGACTAGTAAGTATCTTAAAACCTATGGATTGCTATGTCTCCGAAAGAGAATCAAGCATGTGTACAGGGGCATAAATGCAGCAGTGATAGGATTGGAGAGTTTCGGTGAGCAAATGAAGACCCTTTGAAGTCATATTGCATGGTACCCATTCCACGGGTCTTAACTCTCCAGGTTTAAGGTATTCTTCCTTCAGCTAAAACATGCATGTGGAACCCAAGTATGATCAACCATGTGAACGGGAGACGTGTTCAAATATGTCTCAGTTTTCCTCCCCTGGTACTCTGGTGCAACATTCCAGACGCTTTACTAACACTCTCCCCACTTGGAGAGTCAGCGCCTTTAACCTCCTGTTTGGCCCAGTTTGCAATTTCTGCGGAAGATGAACAGGAATAGCGAGAACCAATGAGAGGCTAGCTGGAGGTGTCTGGACGGGCAAATTTAACTCTCATTTCCCACCAGGAAGAGGAATTAACCAAAGGCTCAGCGTGCCGGGCCGGAACCAGATTAGGGCCTGAAGCCATCCTGTGGTGTTCCGGCCAGCTCAAAAGAAAGCGAGTTGAAGAAAGGAGCTCAGGGGCACTGTAATTCACAAACCTGCAGAGTAATAAATGACAGCTATCGTCCAAAAATAGACTGAAGTAAGTCTGCCAAGAGGACTTGAAAGTGGGGCAGAATTGCAGGAAACCGATTTCAGGAGGTAGACTGGAATTGCATTGAAAGCATAGGAAAAGAGGCAGAACGTTCACAATGATGCACTTGGCCAAAAAGGGCGTATGCGTTTTTTCCTGAATATATTCAGGAAAAAACGCATACGCCCTTTTTGGCCAACCAAGCAAGCTTGCAAAGGAAATCTGCACTACAATGAAGTCTCACTTCCCACCGGTCAAAAGGGCCATCTGAAAAAAGTGTAAAATCCAGAAAGGCAGGACAGGCCATGGAGAACTGGGAGCCTTGTTATGCTGATGGGCGGGATGTAAATTGCCAACAGACACTCGGGAGAAGTGTATGGTGTTTCCTGAAACATCTAAAAAACAAAGCAACAGAGCCTCGGGCACTGCCACTTATGGTCCTATAGCTTAGGGAAATCAAAATCAAAAAGACACAGCCACCCCAAAGTTTGGGACGCCTCTGTTTACAAGAACCTCGTTTACAGTACAAGTTCAACATCGCAGAAAGTGAAAAATGGATAAAGAAGTTGTGGTATTTACTTACAAAGCAATATCACTCAGCAATGAAATCTATGTCATCAGGCCCGTAGCAGCACAATGAGTGGATTCAGGTATGATGATTCTAACTGAAATAAGTCACACAGAAAAAGAAACATCATAACATATCACTAATACACGGAATGGAAACTTGGCTACACAGGAACTGAATTACAGAACAGAACAGGGTCTCAAATTTAGAAAACCAACTTATGCTTGCTTAAGGGGAAAGGTGAGTTGGGGTGCTGCATAAAACCAGAGATTGAAATGAGCACAGATAAAGTTCCTTAAGTCAAATATGGAATAGACAAGAGCTACTCCTTGCTCAACGAAATGGACTTAACACCGCATATTAAACGCCTAAGAATGTACCTGACTAGTAAGTATCTTAAAACCTATGGATTGCTATGTCTCCGAAAGAGAATCAAGCATGTGTACAGGGGCATAAATGCAGCAGTGATAGGATTGGAGAGGTTCGGTGAGCAAATGAAGACCCTTTGAAGTCATATTGCATGGTACCCATTCCACGGGTCTTAACTCTCCAGGTTTAAGGTATTCTTCCTTCAGCTAAAACATGCATGTGGAACCCAAGTATGATCAACCATGTGAACGGGAGATGTGTTCAAATATGTCTCAGTTTTCCTCCCCTGGTACTCGGGTGCAACATTCCAGACGCTTTACTAACACTCTCCCCACTTGGAGAGTCAGCGCCTTTAACCTCCTGTTTGGCCCAGTTTGCAATTTCTGCGGAAGATGAACAGGAATAGCGAGAACCAATGAGAGACTAGCTGGAGGTGTCTGGATGGGCAAATTAAACTCTCATTTCCCACCAGGAAGAGGAAATAACCAAAGGCTCAGCGTGCCGTGCCGGAACCAGATTAGAGCCTGAAGCCATCCTGCGGTGTTGCGGCCAGGTCACAAGAAAGCAAGTTGAAGAAAGGAGCTCAGGGGCACTGTAATTCACAAACCTGCAGAGTTATAAATGACAGCTATCGTCCAAAAATAGACTGAAGTAAGGCTGCCAAGAGGACTTGAAAGCGGGGCAGTATTGCAGGATACCGATTTCAGGAGGTAGACTGGAATTGCATTGAAAGCATAGGAAAAGAGGCAGAACGTCCACAATGATGCACTTGGCCAAAAAGGGCGTATGCGTTTTTTCCTGAATATATTCAGGAAAAAACGCATACGCCCTTTTTGGCCAACCAAGCAAGCTTGCAAAGGAAATCTGCACTACAATGAAGTCTCACTTCCCACCGGTCAAAAGGGCCATCTGAAAAAAGTGTAAAATCCAGAAAGGCAGGACAGGCCATGGAGAACTAGGAGCCTTGTTATGCTGATGGGCGGGATGTAAATTGCCAACAGACACTCGGGAGAAGTGTATGGTGTTTCCTGAAACATCTAAAAAACAAAGCAACAGAGCCTAGGGCACTGCCACTTATGGTCCTATAGCTTAGGGAAATCAAAATCAAAAAGACACAGCCACCCCAAAGTTTGGGATGCCTCTGTTTACAAGAACCTCGTTTACACTACAAGTTCAACATCGCAGAAAGTGAAAAATGGATAAAGAAGTTGTGGTATTTACTTACAAAGCAATATCACTCAGCAATGAAATCTATGTCATCAGGCCCTTAGCAGCACAATGAGTGGATTCAGGTATGATGATTCTAACTGAAATAAGTCACACAGAAAAAGAAACATCATAAGATATCAGTAATAAACGGAATGGAAACTTGGCTACACAGGAACTGAATTACAGAACAGAACAGGGTCTCAAATTTAGAAAACCAACTTATGCTTGCTTAAGGGTAAAGGTGAGTTGGGGTGCTGCATAAAACCAGAGATTGAAATGAGCACAGATAAAGTTCCTTAAGCCAAATATGGAATAGACAAGAGCTACTCCTTGCTCAACGAAATGGACTCAACACCGCATATTAAACGCCTAAGAATGTACCTGACTAGTAAGTATCTTAAAACCTATGGATTGCTATGTCTCCGAAAGAGAATCAAGCATGTGTACAGGGGCATAAACGCAGCAGTGATAGGATCGGAGAGGTTCGTGAGCAAATGAAGACCCTTTGAAGTCATATTGCATGGTACCCATTCCACGGGTTTCAACTACCCAGGTTTAAGGTATTCTTCCTTCAGCTAAAACATGCATGTGGAACCTAGAGTATGATCAACCATGTGATCGGGAGATGTGTTCAAATATGTCTCAGTTTTCGTACCCTGGTACTCGGGTGCAATATTCCAGACGCTTTACTAACACTCTCCCCACTTGGAGAGTCAGTCCCTTTAACCTCCTGTTTGGCCCAGTTTGCAATTTCTGTGGAAGATGAACAGGAATAGCGAGAACCAATGAGAGACTAGCTGGAGGTGTCTGGATGGGCAAATTTAACTCTCATTTCCCACCAGGAAGAGGAATTAACCAAAGGCTCAGCGTGCCGTGCCAGAACAAGATTAGGGCCTGAAGACATCCTGCGGTGTTGCGGCCAGCTCAAAAGAAAGCGAGTTGAAGAAAGGAGCTCAGGGGCACTGTAATTCACAAACCTGCAGAGTTATAAATGACAGCTATCGTCCAAAAATAGACTGCAGTAAGGCTGCCAAGAGGACTTGAATGCGGGGCAGAATTGCAGGAAACCGATTTCAGGAGGTAGACTGGAATTGCATTGAAAGCATAGGAAAAGAGGCAGAACGTCCACAATGATGCACTTGGCCAAAAAGTGCGTATGCATTTTATCCTGAATATATTCAGGAAAAAACGCATACGCCCTTTTTGGCCAACCAAGCAAACTTGCAAAGGAAATCTGCTCTACAATGAAGTCTCACTTCTCCCCGGTCAAAAGGGCCATCTGAAATAAGTGTAAAATCCAGAAAGGCAGGACAGGCCATGGAGAACTGGGAGCCTTGTTATGCTGATGGGCGGGATGTAAATTGCCAACAGACACTTGGGAGAAGTGTATGGTGTTTCCTGAAACATCTAAAAAACAAAGCAACAGAGCCTAGGGCACTTCCACTTATGGTCCTATAGCTTAGGGAAATTAAAATCAAAATGACACAGCCACCCCAAAGTTTGGGACGCCTCCGTTTACAAGAACCTCGTTTACCGTACAAGTTCTATATCACAGAAAGTGAAAAATGGATAAAGAACTTGTGGTACTTACGTACAATGCAGTATCACTCAGCAATGAAATCTATGTCATCAGGCCCGTAGCAGCATAATGAGTGGATTCAGGTACGATGATTCTAACTGAAATAAGTCACACAGAAAAAGAAACATCATAACATATCACTAATACACGGAATGGAAACTTGGCTACACAGGAACTGAATTACAGAACAGAACAGGGTCTCAAATTTAGAAAACCAACTTATGCTTGCTTAAGGGGAAAGGTGAGTTGGGGTGCTGCATAAAACCAGAGATTGAAATGAGCACAGATAAAGTTCCTTAAGTCAAATATGGAATAGACAAGAGCTACTCCTTGCTCAACGAAATGGACTTAACACCGCATATTAAACGCCTAAGAATGTACCTGACTAGTAAGTATCTTAAAACCTATGGATTGCTATGTCTCCGAAAGAGAATCAAGCATGTGTACAGGGGCATAAATGCAGCAGTGATAGGATTGGAGAGGTTCGGTGAGCAAATGAAGACCCTTTGAAGTCATATTGCATGGTACCCATTCCACGGGTCTTAACTCTCCAGGTTTAAGGTATTCTTCCTTCAGCTAAAACATGCATGTGGAACCCAAGTATGATCAACCATGTGAACGGGAGATGTGTTCAAATATGTCTCAGTTTTCCTCCCCTGGTACTCGGGTGCAACATTCCAGACGCTTTACTAACACTCTCCCCACTTGGAGAGTCAGCGCCTTTAACCTCCTGTTTGGCCCAGTTTGCAATTTCTGCGGAAGATGAACAGGAATAGCGAGAACCAATGAGAGACTAGCTGGAGGTGTCTGGATGGGCAAATTAAACTCTCATTTCCCACCAGGAAGAGGAAATAACCAAAGGCTCAGCGTGCCGTGCCGGAACCAGATTAGAGCCTGAAGCCATCCTGCGGTGTTGCGGCCAGGTCACAAGAAAGCAAGTTGAAGAAAGGAGCTCAGGGGCACTGTAATTCACAAACCTGCAGAGTTATAAATGACAGCTATCGTCCAAAAATAGACTGAAGTAAGGCTGCCAAGAGGACTTGAAAGCGGGGCAGTATTGCAGGATACCGATTTCAGGAGGTAGACTGGAATTGCATTGAAAGCATAGGAAAAGAGGCAGAACGTCCACAATGATGCACTTGGCCAAAAAGGGCGTATGCGTTTTTTCCTGAATATATTCAGGAAAAAACGCATACGCCCTTTTTGGCCAACCAAGCAAGCTTGCAAAGGAAATCTGCACTACAATGAAGTCTCACTTCCCCCCGGTCAAAAGGGCCATCTGAAAAAAGTGTAAAATCCAGAAAGGCAGGACAGGCCATGGAGAACTGGGAGCCTTGTTATGCTGATGGGTGGGATGGAAATTGCCAACAACCACTCGGGAGAAGTGTATGGTGTTTCCTGAAACATCTAAAAAACAAAGCAACAGAATCTAGGGCACTTCCACTTATGGTCCTATAGCTTAGAGAAATTAAAATCAAAAAGACACAGCCACCCCAAAGTTTGGAAAGGCTCTGTTTACAAGAACCTCGTTTACAGTACAAGTTCAACATCGCAGAAAGTGAAAAATGGATAAAGAAGTTGTGGTATTTACTTACAAAGCAATATCACTCAGCAATGAAACCTGTGTCATCAGTCCCTTAGCAGCACAATGAGTGGATTCAGGTATGATGATTCTAACTGAAATAAGTCACACAGAAAAAGAAACATCATAAGATATCAGTAATACACGGAATGTAAACTTGACTACACAGGAACTGAATTACAGAACAGAACAGGGTCTCAAATTTAGAAAACCAACTTATTCTTGCTTATGGATAAAGGTGAGTTAGGGTGCTGCATAAAACCAGAGATTGAAATGAGCACAGATAAAGTTCCTTAAGCCAAATATGGAATAGACAAGAGCTACTCCTTGCTCAACGAAATGGACTCAACACCCCATATTAAACGCCTAAGAATGTACCTGACTAGTAAGTATCTTAAAACCTATGGATTGCTATGTCTCCAAAAGAGAATCAAGCGTGTGTACAGGGGCATAAACGCAGCAGTGATAGGATTGGAGAGGTTCGGTGAGCAAATGAAGACCCTTTGAAGTCATATTGCATGGTACCCATTCCACGGGTTTCAACTACCTAGGTTAAAGGTATTCTTCCTTCAGCTAAAACATGCATGTGGAACCTAGAGTATGATCAACCATGTGATCGGGAGACGTGTTCAAATATGTCTCAGTTTTCGTACCCTGGTACTCGGGTGCAACATTCCAGACACTTTACTAAAACACTCCCGACTTGGAGAGTCAGTCCCTTTAACCTCCTGTTTGGCCCAGTTTGCAATTTCTGCGGAAGATGAACAGGAATAACGAGAACCAATGTGAGGCTAGCTGGAGGTGTCTGGATGGGCAAATTTAACTCTCATTTCCCACCAGGAAGAGGAATTAACCAAAGTCTCAGCGTGCCGTGCTGGAACCAGATTAGGGCCTGAAGCCATCCTGTGGTGTTGCGGCCAGGTCACAAGAAAGCAAGTTGAAGAAAGGAGCTCAGGGGCACTGTAATTCACAAACCTGCAGAGTTATAAATGACAGCTATCGTCCAAAAATAGACTGAAGTAAGGCTGCCAAGAGGACTTGAAAGCGGGTCAGAATTGCAGGAAACCGATTTCAGGAGCTAGACCGGAATTGCATTGAAAGCATAGGAAAAGAGGCAGAACGTCCACAATGATGCACTTGGCCAAAAAGGGCGTATGCGTTTTTTCCTGAATATATTCAGGAAAAAACGCATACGCCCTTTTTGGCCAACCAAGCAAGCTTGCAAAGGAAATTTGCACTACAATGAAGTCTCACTTCCCCCCGGTCAAAAGGGCCATCTGAGAAAAGTGTAAAATCCAGAAAGGCAGGACAGGCCATGGAGAACTGGGAGCCTTGTTATGCTGATGGGCGGGATGTAAATTGCCAACAGACACTTGGGAGAAGTGTATGGTGTTTCCTGAAACATCTAAAAAACAAAGCAACAGAACCTAGGGCACTTCCACTTATGGTCCTATAGCTTAGGGAAATTAAAATCAAAAAGACACAGCCACCCCAATGTTTGGAAAGGCTCTGTTTACAAGAACCTCGTTTACAGTACAAGTTCAACATCGCAGAAAGTGAAAAATGGATAAAGAAGTTGTGGTATTTACTTACAAAGCAACATCACTCAGCAATGAAACCTGTGTCATCAGTCCCTTAGCAGCACAATGAGTGGATTCAGGTATGATGATTCTAACTGAAATAAGTCACACAGAAAAAGAAACATCATAAGGTATCAGTAATACACGGAATGTAAACTTGGCTACACAGGAACTGAATTACACAACAGAACAGGGTCTCAAATTTAGAAAACCAACTTATTCTTGCTTAAGGGTAAAGGTGAGTTGGGGTGCTGCATAAAACCAGAGATTGAAATGAGCACAGATAAAGTTCCTTAAGCCAAATATGGAATAGACAAGAGCTACTCCTTGCTCAACGAAATGGACTCAACACCCCATATTAAACGCCTAAGAATGTACCTGACTAGTAAGTATCTTAAAACCTATGGATTGCTATGTCTCCGAAAGAGAATCAAGCATGTGTACAGGGGCATAAACGCAGCAGTGATAGGATTGGAGAGGTTCGGTGAGCAAATGAAGACCCTTTGAAGTCATATTGCATGGTACCCATTCCACGGGTTTCAACTACCCAGGTTTAAGGTATTCTTCCTTCAGCTAAAACATGCATGTGGAACCTAGAGTATGATCAACCATGTGATCGGGAGACGTGTTCAAATATGTCTCAGTTTTCGTACCCTGGTACTCGGGTGCAACATTCCAGACGCTTTACTAACACTCTCCCGACTTGGAGAGTCAGCCCCTTTAACCTCCTGTTTGGCCCAGTTTGCAATTTCTGCGGAAGATGAACAGGAATAGCGAGAACCAATGAGAGACTAGCTGGAGGTGTCTGCACGGGCAAATTTAACTCTCATTTCCCACCAGGAAGAGGAAATAACCAAAGGCTCAGCGTGCCGTGCCGGAACCAGATTAGGGCCTGAAGCCATCCTGCGGTGTTGCGGCCAGCTCACAAGAAAGCGAGTTGAAGAAAGGAGCTCAGGGGCACTGTAGTTCACAAACCTGCAGAGTTATAAATGACAGCTATCGTCCAAAAATAGACTGAAGTAAGGCTGCCAAGAGGACTTGAAAGCGGGGCAGAATTGCAGGAAACCGATTTCAGGAGGTAGACTGGAATTGCATTGCAAGCATAGGAAAAGAGGCAGAACGTCCACAATGATGCACTTGGCCAAAAAGGGCGTATGCGTTTTTTCCTGAATATATTCAGGAAAAAACGCATACGCCCTTTTTGGCCAACCAAGCAAGCTTGCAAAGGAAATCTGCACTACAATGAAGTCTCACTTCCCCCCGGTCAAAAGGGCCATCTGAAAAAAGTGTAAAATCCAGAAAGGCAGGACAGGTCATGGAGAACTGGGAGCCTTGTTATGCTGATGGGCGGGATGTAAATTGCCAACAGACACTCTGGAGAAGTGTATGGTGTTTCCTGAAACATCTAAAAAACAAAGCAACAGAACCTAGGGCACTTCCACTTATGGTCCTATAGCTTAGGGAAATTAAAATCAAAAAGACACAGCCACCCCAAAGTTTGGAACGGCTCTGTTTACAAGAACCTCGTTTACAGTACAAGTTCAACATCGCAGAAAGTGAAAAATGGATAAAGAAGTTGTGGTATTTACTTACAAAGCAATATCACTCAGCAATGAAACCTGTGTCATCAGGCCCTTAGCAGCACAATGAGTGGATTCAGGTATGATGATTCTAACTGAAATAAGTCACACAGAAAAAGAAACATCATAAGGTATCAGTAATACACGGAATGTAAACTTGGCTACACAGGAACTGAATTACACAACAGAACAGGGTCTCAAATTTAGAAAACCAACTTATTCTTGCTTAAGGGTAAAGGTGAGTTGGGGTGCTGCATAAAACCAGAGATTGAAATGAGCACAGATAAAGTTCCTTAAGCCAAATATGGAATAGACAAGAGCTACTCCTTGCTCAACGAAATGGACTCAACACCCCATATTAAACGCCTAAGAATGTACCTGACTAGTAAGTATCTTAAAACCTATGGATTGCTATGTCTCCGAAAGAGAATCAAGCATGTGTACAGGGGCATAAACGCAGCAGTGATAGGATTGGAGAGGTTCGGTGAGCAAATGAAGACCCTTTGAAGTCATATTGCATGGTACCCATTCCACGGGTTTCAACTACCCAGGTTTAAGGTATTCTTCCTTCAGCTAAAACATGCATGTGGAACCTAGAGTATGATCAACCATGTGATCGGGAGACGTGTTCAAATATGTCTCAGTTTTCGTACCCTGGTACTCGGGTGCAACATTCCAGACGCTTTACTAACACTCTCCCGACTTGGAGAGTCAGCCCCTTTAACCTCCTGTTTGGCCCAGTTTGCAATTTCTGCGGAAGATGTACAGGAATAGCGAGAACCAATGAGAGACTAGCTGGAGGTGTCTGGACGGGCAAATTTAACTCTCATTTCCCACCAGGAAGAGGAAATAACCAAAGGCTCAGCGTGCCGTGCCGGAACCAGATTAGGGCCTGAAGCCATCCTGCGGTGTTGCGGCCAGCTCACAAGAAAGCGAGTTGAAGAAAGGAGCTCAGGGGCACTGTAGTTCACAAACCTGCAGAGTTATAAATGACAGCTATCGTCCAAAAATAGACTGAAGTAAGGCTGCCAAGAGGACTTGAAAGCGGGGCAGAATTGCAGGAAACCGATTTCAGGAGGTAGACTGGAATTGCATTGAAAGCATAGGAAAAGAGGCAGAACGTCCACAATGATGCACTTGGCCAAAAAGGGCGTATGCGTTTTTTCCTGAATATATTCAGGAAAAAACGCATACGCCCTTTTTGGCCAACCAAGCAAGCTTGCAAAGGAAATCTGCACTACAATGAAGTCTCACTTCCCCCCAGTCAAAAGGGCCATCTGAAAAAAGTGTAAAATCCAGAAAGGCAGGACAGGACATGGAGAACTGGGAGCCTTGTTATGCTGATGGGCGGGATGTAAATTGCCAACAGACACTCTGGAGAAGTGTATGGTGTTTCCTGAAACATCTAAAAAACAAAGCAACAGAACCTAGGGCACTTCCACTTATGGTCCTATAGCTTAGGGAAATTAAAATCAAAAAGACACAGCCACCCCAAAGTTTGGAACGGCTCTGTTTACAAGAACCTCGTTTACAGTACAAGTTCAACATCGCAGAAAGTGAAAAATGGATAAAGAAGTTGTGGTATTTACTTACAAAGCAATATCACTCAGCAATGAAACCTGTGTCATCAGGCCTTTAGCAGCACAATGAGTGGATTCAGGTATGATGATTCTAACTGAAATAAGTCACACAGAAAAAGAAACATCATAAGATATCAGTAATACACGGAATGTAAACTTGACTACACAGGAACTGAATTACAGAACAGAACAGGGTCTCAAATTTAGAAAACCAACTTATTCTTGCTTATGGGTAAAGGTGAGTTAGGGTGCTGCATAAAACCAGAGATTGAAATGAGCACAGATAAAGTTCCTTAAGCCAAATATGGAATAGACAAGAGCTACTCCTTGCTCAACGAAATGGACTCAACACCCCATATTAAACGCCTAAGAATGTACCTGACTAGTAAGTATCTTAAAACCTACGGATTGCTATGTCTCCGAAAGAGAATCAAGCATGTGTACAGGGGCATAAACGCAGCAGTGATAGGATTGGAGAGGTTCGGTGAGCAAATGAAGACCCTTTGAAGTCATATTGCATGGTACCCATTCCACGGGTTTCAACTACCCAGGTTTAAGGTATTCTTCCTTCAGCTAAAACATGCATGTGGAACCTAGAGTATGATCAACCATGTGATCGGGAGACGTGTTCAAATATGTCTCAGTTTTCGTACCCTGGTACTCGGGTGCAACATTCCAGACACTTTACTAAAACTCTCCCGACTTGGAGAGTCAGTCCCTTTAACCTCCTGTTTGGCCCAGTTTGCAATTTCTGCGGAAGATGAACAGGAATAACGAGAACCAATGTGAGGCTAGCTGGAGGTGTCTGGATGGGCAAATTTAACTCTCATTTCCCACCAGGAAGAGGAATTAACCAAAGTCTCAGCGTGCCGTGCTGGAACCAGATTAGGGCCTGAAGCCATCCTGTGGTGTTGCGGCCAGGTCACATGAAAGCAAGTTGAAGAAAGGAGCTCAGGGGCACTGTAATTCACAAACCTGCAGAGTTATAAATGACAGCTATCGTCCAAAAATAGACTGAAGTAAGGCTGCCAAGAGGACTTGAAAGCGGGGCAGAATTGCAGGAAACCGATTTCAGGAGGTAGACTGGAATTGCATTGAAAGCATAGGAAAAGAGGCAGAACGTCCACAATGATGCACATGGCCAAAAAGGGCGTAAGCGTTTTTTCCTGAATATATTCAGGAAAAAACGCATACGCCCTTTTTGGCCAACCCAGCAAGCTTGCAAAGGAAATCTGCACTACAATGAAGTCTCACTTCCCCCCGGTCAAAAGGGCCATCTGAAAAAAGTGTAAAATCCAGAAAGACAGGACAGGCCATGAAGTGGGAGTCTTGTTATGATGATGGGCGGGATGTAAATTGCCAACAACCACTCGGGAGAAGTGTATGGTGTTTCCTGAAACATCTAAAAAACAAAGCAACAGAACCTAGGGCACTTCCACTTATGGTCCTATAGCTTAGGGAAATTAAAATCAAAAAGACACAGCCACCCCAAAGTTTGGAAAGGCTCTGTTTACAAGAACCTCGTTTACAGTACAAGTTCAACATCGCAGAAAGTGAAAAATGGATAAAGAAGTTGTGGTATTTACTTACAAAGCAATATCACTCAACAATGAAACCTGTGTCATCAGGCCCTTAGCAGCACAATGAGTGGATTCAGGTATGATGATTCTAACTGAAATAAGTCACACAGAAAAAGAAACATCATAAGATATCAGTAATACACGGAATGTAAACTTGGCTACACAGGAACTGAATTACAGAACAGAACAGGGTCTCAAATTTAGAAAACCAACTTATTCTTGCTTAAGGGTAAAGGTGAGTTGGGGTGCTGCTTAGAACCAGAGATTGAAATGAGCACAGATAAAGTTCCTTAAGCCAAATATGGAATAGACAAGAGCTACTCCTTGCTCAACGAAATGGACTCAACACCCCATATTAAAGGCCTAAGAATGTACCTGACTAGTAAGTATCTTAAAACCTATGGATTGCTATGTCTCCGAAAGAGAATCAAGCATGTGTACAGGGGCATAAACGCAGCAGTGATAGGATTGGAGATGTTCGGTGAGCAAATGAAGACCCTTTGAAGTCATATTGCATGGTACCCATTCCACGGGTTTCAACTACCCAGGTTTAAGGTATTCTTCCTTCAGCTAAAACATGCATGTGGAACCTAGAGTATGATCAACCATGTGATCGGGAGACATGTTCAAATATGTCTCAGTTTTCGTACCCTGGTACTCGGGTGCAACATTCCAGACACTTTACTAACACTCTCCCGACTTGGAGAGTCAGTCCCTTTAACCTCCTGTTTGGCCCAGTTTGCAATTTCTGCGGAAGATGAACAGGAATACCGAGAACCAATGAGAGGCTAGCTGGAGGTGTCTGGACAGGCAAATTTAACTCTCATTTTCCACCATGAAGAGGAATTAACCAAAGGCTCAGCGTGCCCTGCCGGAAACAGATTACGGCCTGAAGCCATCCTGTGGTGTTGCGGCCAGGTCACAAGAAAGCAAGTTGAAGAAAGGAGCTCAGGGGCACTGTAATTCACAAACCTGCAGAGTTATAAATGACAGCTATCGTCCAAAAATAGACTGAAGTAAGGCTGCCAAGAGGACTTGAAAGCGGGTCAGAATTGCAGGAAACCGATTTCAGGAGCTAGACCGGAATTGCATTGAAAGCATAGGAAAAGAGGCAGAACGTCCACAATGATGCACTTGGCCAAAAAGGGCGTATGCGTTTTTTCCTGAATATATTCAGGAAAAAACGCATACGCCCTTTTTGGCCAACCAAGCAAGCTTGCAAAGGAAATCTGCACTACAATGAAGTCTCACTTCCCCCCGGTCAAAAGGGCCATCTGAAAAAAGTGTAAAATCCAGAAAGGCAGGACAGGCCATGGAGAACTGGGAGCCTTGTTATGCTGATGGGCGGGATGTAAATTGCCAACAGCCACTCTGGAGAAGTGTATGGTGTTTCCTGAAACATCTAAAAAACAAAGCAACAGAACCTAGGGCACTTCCACTTATGGTCCTATAGCTTAGGGAAATTAAAATCAAAAAGACACAGCCACCCCAAAGTTTGGAACGGCTCTGTTTACAAGAACCTCGTTTACAGTACAAGTTCAACATCGCAGAAAGTGAAAAATGGATAAAGAAGTTGTGGTATTTACTTACAAAGCAATATCACTCAGCAATGAAACCTGTGTCATCAGGCCCTTAGCAGCACAATGAGTGGATTCAGGTATGATGATTCTAACTGAAATAAGTCACACAGAAAAAGAAACATCATAAGATATCAGTAATACACGGAATGTAAACTTGACTACACAGGAACTGAATTACAGAACAGAACAGGGT
The DNA here is from genome assembly GCF_951394435.1 of Stenella coeruleoalba. Taxonomy (NCBI): domain Eukaryota; kingdom Metazoa; phylum Chordata; class Mammalia; order Artiodactyla; family Delphinidae; genus Stenella; species Stenella coeruleoalba. The sequence continues at coordinate 107,292 of NW_027646056.1, read as the reverse complement.
CTCAAATTTAGAAAACCAACTTATTCTTGCTTATGGGTAAAGGTGAGTTAGGGTGCTGCATAAAACCAGAGATTGAAATGAGCACAGATAAAGTTCCTTAAGCCAAATATGGAATAGACAAGAGCTACTCCTTGCTCAACGAAATGGACTCAACACCCCATATTAAACGCCTAAGAATGTACCTGACTAGTAAGTATCTTAAAACCTACGGATTGCTATGTCTCCGAAAGAGAATCAAGCATGTGTACAGGGGCATAAACGCAGCAGTGATAGGATTGGAGAGGTTCGGTGAGCAAATGAAGACCCTTTGAAGTCATATTGCATGGTACCCATTCCACGGGTTTCAACTACCCAGGTTTAAGGTATTCTTCCTTCAGCTAAAACATGCATGTGGAACCTAGAGTATGATCAACCATGTGATCGGGAGACGTGTTCAAATATGTCTCAGTTTTCGTACCCTGGTACTCGGGTGCAACATTCCAGACACTTTACTAAAACTCTCCCGACTTGGAGAGTCAGTCCCTTTAACCTCCTGTTTGGCCCAGTTTGCAATTTCTGCGGAAGATGAACAGGAATAACGAGAACCAATGTGAGGCTAGCTGGAGGTGTCTGGATGGGCAAATTTAACTCTCATTTCCCACCAGGAAGAGGAATTAACCAAAGTCTCAGCGTGCCGTGCTGGAACCAGATTAGGGCCTGAAGCCATCCTGTGGTGTTGCGGCCAGGTCACATGAAAGCAAGTTGAAGAAAGGAGCTCAGGGGCACTGTAATTCACAAACCTGCAGAGTTATAAATGACAGCTATCGTCCAAAAATAGACTGAAGTAAGGCTGCCAAGAGGACTTGAAAGCGGGGCAGAATTGCAGGAAACCGATTTCAGGAGGTAGACTGGAATTGCATTGAAAGCATAGGAAAAGAGGCAGAACGTCCACAATGATGCACATGGCCAAAAAGGGCGTAAGCGTTTTTTCCTGAATATATTCAGGAAAAAACGCATACGCCCTTTTTGGCCAACCAAGCAAGCTTGCAAAGGAAATCTGCACTACAATGAAGTCTCACTTCCCCCCGGTCAAAAGGGCCATCTGAAAAAAGTGTAAAATCCAGAAAGACAGGACAGGCCATGAAGTGGGAGTCTTGTTATGATGATGGGCGGGATGTAAATTGCCAACAACCACTCGGGAGAAGTGTATGGTGTTTCCTGAAACATCTAAAAAACAAAGCAACAGAACCTAGGGCACTTCCACTTATGGTCCTATAGCTTAGGGAAATTAAAATCAAAAAGACACAGCCACCCCAAAGTTTGGAAAGGCTCTGTTTACAAGAACCTCGTTTACAGTACAAGTTCAACATCGCAGAAAGTGAAAAATGGATAAAGAAGTTGTGGTATTTACTTACAAAGCAATATCACTCAACAATGAAACCTGTGTCATCAGGCCCTTAGCAGCACAATGAGTGGATTCAGGTATGATGATTCTAACTGAAATAAGTCACACAGAAAAAGAAACATCATAAGATATCAGTAATACACGGAATGTAAACTTGGCTACACAGGAACTGAATTACAGAACAGAACAGGGTCTCAAATTTAGAAAACCAACTTATTCTTGCTTAAGGGTAAAGGTGAGTTGGGGTGCTGCTTAGAACCAGAGATTGAAATGAGCACAGATAAAGTTCCTTAAGCCAAATATGGAATAGACAAGAGCTACTCCTTGCTCAACGAAATGGACTCAACACCCCATATTAAAGGCCTAAGAATGTACCTGACTAGTAAGTATCTTAAAACCTATGGATTGCTATGTCTCCGAAAGAGAATCAAGCATGTGTACAGGGGCATAAACGCAGCAGTGATAGGATTGGAGATGTTCGGTGAGCAAATGAAGACCCTTTGAAGTCATATTGCATGGTACCCATTCCACGGGTTTCAACTACCCAGGTTTAAGGTATTCTTCCTTCAGCTAAAACATGCATGTGGAACCTAGAGTATGATCAACCATGTGATCGGGAGACGTGTTCAAATATGTCTCAGTTTTCGTACCCTGGTACTCGGGTGCAACATTCCAGACACTTTACTAAAACTCTCCCGACTTGGAGAGTCAGTCCCTTTAACCTCCTGTTTGGCCCAGTTTGCAATTTCTGCGGAAGATGAACAGGAATAACGAGAACCAATGTGAGGCTAGCTGGAGGTGTCTGGATGGGCAAATTTAACTCTCATTTCCCACCAGGAAGAGGAATTAACCAAAGTCTCAGCGTGCCGTGCTGGAACCAGATTAGGGCCTGAAGCCATCCTGTGGTGTTGCGGCCAGGTCACATGAAAGCAAGTTGAAGAAAGGAGCTCAGGGGCACTGTAATTCACAAACCTGCAGAGTTATAAATGACAGCTATCGTCCAAAAATAGACTGAAGTAAGGCTGCCAAGAGGACTTGAAAGCGGGGCAGAATTGCAGGAAACCGATTTCAGGAGCTAGACCGGAATTGCATTGAAAGCATAGGAAAAGAGGCAGAACGTCCACAATGATGCACTTGGCCAAAAAGGGCGTATGCGTTTTTTCCTGAATATATTCAGGAAAAAACGCGTACGCCCTTTTTGGCCAACCAAGCAAGCTTGCAAAGGAAATCTGCACTACAATGAAGTCTCACTTCCCCCCGGTCAAAAGGGCCATCTGAAAAAAGTGTAAAATCCAGAAAGGCAGGACAGGCCATGGAGAACTGGGAGCCTTGTTATGCTGATGGGCGGGATGTAAATTGCCAACAGACACTTGGGAGAAGTGTATGGTGTTTCCTGAAACATCTAAAAAACAAAGCAACAGAACCTAGGGCACTTCCACTTATGGTCCTATAGCTTAGGGAAATTAAAATCAAAAAGACACAGCCACCCCAAAGTTTGGAAAGGCTCTGTTTACAAGAACCTCGTTTACAGTACAAGTTCAACATCGCAGAAAGTGAAAAATGGATAAAGAAGTTGTGGTATTTACTTACAAAGCAACATCACTCAGCAATGAAACCTGTGTCATCAGTCCCTTAGCAGCACAATGAGTGGATTCAGGTATGATGATTCTAACTGAAATAAGTCACACAGAAAAAGAAACATCATAAGGTATCAGTAATACACGGAATGTAAACTTGACTACACAGGAACTGAATTACACAACAGAACAGGGTCTCAAATTTAGAAAACCAACTTATTCTTGCTTAAGGGTAAAGGTGAGTTGGGGTGCTGCATAAAACCAGAGATTGAAATGAGCACAGATAAAGTTCCTTAAGCCAAATATGGAATAGACAAGAGCTACTCCTTGCTCAACGAAATGGACTCAACACCCCATATTAAACGCCTAAGAATGTACCTGACTAGTAAGTATCTTAAAACCTATGGATTGCTATGTCTCCGAAAGAGAATCAAGCATGTGTACAGGGGCATAAACGCAGCAGTGATAGGATTGGAGAGGTTCGGTGAGCAAATGAAGACCCTTTGAAGTCATATTGCATGGTACCCATTCCACGGGTTTCAACTACCCAGGTTTAAGGTATTCTTCCTTCAGCTAAAACATGCATGTGGAACCTAGAGTATGATCAACCATGTGATTGGGAGACGTGTTCAAATATGTCTCAGTTTTCGTACCCTGGTACTCGGGTGCAACATTCCAGACGCTTTACTAACACTCTCCCGACTTGGAGAGTCAGCCCCTTTAACCTCCTGTTTGGCCCAGTTTGCAATTTCTGCGGAAGATGAACAGGAATAGCGAGAACCAATGAGAGACTAGCTGGAGGTGTCTGGACGGGCAAATTTAACTCTCATTTCCCACCAGGAAGAGGAAATAACCAAAGGCTCAGCGTGCCGTGCCGGAACCAGATTAGGGCCTGAAGCCATCCTGCGGTGTTGCGGCCAGCTCACAAGAAAGCGAGTTGAAGAAAGGAGCTCAGGGGCACTGTAGTTCACAAACCTGCAGAGTTATAAATGACAGCTATCGTCCGAAAATAGACTGAAGTAAGGCTGCCAAGAGGACTTGAAAGCGGGTCAGAATTGCAGGAAACCGATTTCAGGAGGTAGACTGGAATTGCATTGCAAGCATAGGAAAAGAGGCAGAACGTCCACAATGATGCACTTGGCCAAAAAGGGCGTATGCGTTTTTTCCTGAATATATTCAGGAAAAAACGCATACGCCCTTTTTGGCCAACCCAGCAAGCTTGCAAAGGAAATCTGCACTACAATGAAGTCTCACTTCCCCCAGGTCAAAAGGGCCATCTGAAAAAAGTGTAAAATCCAGAAAGGCAGGACAGGCCATGGAGAACTGGGAGCCTTGTTATGCTGATGGGCGGGATGTAAATTGCCAACAGACACTCCAGAGAAGTGTATGGTGTTTCCTGAAACATCTAAAAAACAAAGCAACAGAGCCTAGGGCACTTCCACTTATGGTCCTATAGCTTAGGGAAATTAAAATCAAAAAGACACAGCTACCCCAAAGTTTGGGACGCCTCTGTTTACAAGAACCTCGTTTACAGTACAAGTTCAACATCGCAGAAAATGAAAAATGGATAAATAAGTTGTGGTATTTACTTACAAAGCAATAACACTCAGCAATGAAATCTATGTCATCAGGCCATTAGCAGCACAATGAGTGGATTCAGGTATGATGATTCTAACTGAAATAAGTCACACAGAAAAAGAAACATCATAAGATATCACTAATACACGGAATGGAAACTTGGCTACACAGGAACTGAATTACAGAACAGAACAGGGTCTCAAATTCAGAAAACCAACTTATGCTTGCTTAAGGGGAAAGGTGAGTTGGGGTGCTGCATAAAACCAGAGATTGAAATGAGCACAGATAAAGTTCCTTAAGCCAAATATGGAATAGACAAGAGCTACTCCTTACTCAACGAAATGGACTCAACACCCCATATTAAACGCCTAAGAATGTACCTGACTAGTAAGTATCTTAAAACCTATGGATTGCTATGTCTCCAAAAGAGAATCAAGCGTGTGTACAGGGGCATAAACGCAGCAGTGATTGGATTGGAGAGGTTCGGTGAGCAAATGAAGACCCTTTGAAGTCATATTGCATGGTACCCATTATACGGGTCTCAACTCTCCAGGTTTTAGGTATTCTTCCTTCAGCTACAACATGCATGTGGAACCAAGAGTATGATCAACCGTGTGAACGGGAGACGTGTTCAAATATGTCTCAGTTTTTGTACCCTGGTACTCGGGTGCAACATTCCAGACGCTTTACTAACACTCTCCCGACTTGGAGAGTCAGCGCCTTTAACCTCCTGTTTGGCCCAGTTTGCAATTTCTGCGGAAGATGAACAGGAATAGCGAGAACCAATGAGAGACTAGCTGGAGGTGTCTGGACGGGCAAATTTCACTCTCATTTCCCACCAGGAAGAAGAAATAACCAAAGGCTCAGCGTGCCGTGCCGGAAACAGATTAGGGCCTGAAGCCATCCTGCGGTGTTGCGGCCAGCTCACAAGAAAGCGAGTTGAAGAAAGGAGCTCAGGGGCACTGTAATTCACAAACCTGCAGAGTTATAAATGACAGCTATCGTCCAAAAATATACTGAAGTAAGCCTGCCAATAGGACTTGAAAGCGGGGCAGAATTGCAGGAAACCGATTTCAGGAGGTAGACTGGAATTGCATTGAAAGCATAGGAAAAGAGGCAGAACGTCGACAATGATGCACTTGGCCAAAAAGGGCGTATGCGTTTTTTCCTGAATATATTCAGGAAAAAACGCATACGCCTTTTTTGGCCAACCAAGCAAACTTGCAAAGGAAATCTGCACTACAATGAAGTCTCACTTCTCCCCGGTTAAAAGGGCCATCTGAAAAAAGTGTAAAATCCAGAAAGGCAGGACAGGCCATGGAGAACTGGGAGCCTTGTTATGCTGATGGGCGGGATGTAAATTGCCAACAGACACTCTGGAGAAGTGTATGGTGTTTCCTGAAACATCTAAAAAACAAAGCAACAGAGCCTAGGGCACTGCCACTTATGGTCCTATAGATTAGGGAAATTAAAATCAAAAAGACACAGCCACCCCAAAGTTTGGGACACCTCCGTTTACAGGAACCTCATTTACCGTACAAGTTCAATATCACAAAAAGTGAAAAATGGATAAAGAACTTGAGGTACTTACGTACAATGCAGTATCACTCAGCAATGAAATCTATGTCATCAGGCCCTTAGCAGCATAATTAGTGGATTCAGGTACGATGATTCTAACTGAAATAAGTCACACAGAAAAAGAAACATCATAAGATATCACTAATACACGGAATGTAAACTTGGCTACACAGGAACTGCATTCCAAAACAGAACAGGGTCTCAAATTTAGAAAACCAACTTATGCTTGCTTAAGGGGAAAGGTGAGTTGGGGTGCTGCATAAAACCAGAGATTGAAATGAGCACAGATAAAGTTCCTTAAGCCAAATATGGAATAGACAAGAGCTACTCCTTGCTCAACGAAATGGACTCAACACCCCATATTAAACGCCTAAGAATGTACCTGACTAGTAAGTATCTTAAAACCTATGGATTGCTATGTCTCCGAAAGATAATCAAGCATGTGTATAGGGGCATAAACGCAGCAGTGATAGGATTGGAGAGGTTCGGTGAGCAAATGAAGACCCTTTGAAGTCATATTGCATGGTACCCATTCCACGGGTCTCAACTCTCCAGGTTTAAGGTTATCTTCCTTCAGCTAAAACATGCATGTGGAACCTAGAGTATGATCAACCATGTGATCGGGAGACGTGTTCAAATATGTCTCAGTTTTCGTACCCTGGTACTCGGGTGCAACATTCCAGACGCTTACTAACACTCTCTCCACTTGGAGAGTCAGTCCCTTTAACCTCCTGTTTGGCCCAGTTTGCAATTTCTGCGGAAGATGAACAGGAATAGCGAGAATCAATGAGAGACTAGCTGGAGGTGTCTGGATGGGCAAATTTAACTCTCATTTCCCACCAGGAAGAGGAATTAACCAAAGGCTCAGCGTGCCGTGCCAGAACCAGATTAGGGCCTGAAGCCATCCTGCGGTGTTGCGGCCAGCTCAAAAGAAAGCGAGTTGAAGAAAGGAGCTCAGGGGCACTGTAATTCACAAACCTGCAGAGTTATAAATGACAGCTATCGTCCAAAAATAGACTGAAGTAAGGCTGCCAAGAGGACTTGAAAGCGGGGCAGAATTGCAGGAAACCGATTTCAGGAGGTAGACTAGAATTACATTGAAAGCATAGGAAAAGAGGCAGAACGTCCACAATGATGCATTTGTCCAAAAAGTGCGTATGCGTTTTTTCCTGAATATATTCAGGAAAAAACGCATACGCACTTTTTGGCCAACCAAGCAAGCTTGCAAAGGAAATCTGCACTACAATGAAGTCTCACTTCCCCCCGGTCAAAAGGTCCATCTGAAAAAAGTGTAAAATCCAGAAAGGCAGGACAGGTCATGGAGAACTGGGAGCCTTGTTATGCTGAAGGGCGGGATGTAAATTGCCAACAACCACTCGGGAGAAGTGTATGGTGTTTCCTGAAACATCTAAAAAACAAAGCAACAGAACCTAGGGCACTTCCACTTATGGTCCTATAGATTAGGGAAATTAAAATCAAAAAGACACAGCCACCCCAAAGTTTGGGATGCCTCCGTTTACAAAAACCTCGTTTACCGTACAAGTTCAATATCACAGAAAGTGAAAAATGGATAAAGAACTTGTGGTACTTACGTACAATGCAGTATCACTCAGCAATGAAATCTATGTCATCAGGCCCGTCGCAGCATAATGAGTGGATTCAGGTACGATGATTCTAACTGAAATAAGTCACACAGAAAAAGAAACATCATAAGATATCACTAATACACGGAATGTAAACTTGGCTACAGAGGAACTGCATTCCAAAACAGAACAGTGTCTCAAATTTAGAAAACCAACTTATGCTTGCTTAAGGGGAAAGGTGAGTTGGGGTGCTGCATAAAACCAGAGATTGAAATGAGCACAGATAAAGTTCCTTAAGCCAAATATGGAATAGACAAGAGCTACTCCTTGCTCAACGAAATGGACTCAAAACCCCATATTAAACGCCTAAGAATGTACCTGACTAGTAAGTATCTTAAAACCTATGGATTGCTATGTCTCCAAAAGAGAATCAAGCATGTGTACAGGGGCATAAACGCAGCAGTGATAGGATTGGAGAGGTTCGGTGAGCAAATGAAGACCCTTTGAAGTTATATTGCATGGTACCCATTACACGGGTCTCAACTCTCCAGGTTTAAGGTATTCTTCCTTCAGCTAAAACATGCATGTGGAACCCAGAGTATGATCAACCATGTCAACGTGAGACGTGTTCAAATATGTCTCAGTTTTCCTCCCCTGGTACTCGGGTGCAACATTTCAGACGCTTTACTAACACTCTCCTGACTTGGAGAGTCAGTCCCTTTAACCTCCTGTTTGGCCCAGTTTGCAATTTCTGCGGAAGATGAACAGGAATAGCGAGAACCAATGAGAGGCTAGCTGGAGGTTTCTGGACGGGCAAATTTAACTCTCATTTCCCACCAGGAAGAGGAATTAACCAAAGGCTCAGCATGCCGGGCCGGAACCAGATTAGGGCCTGAAGCCATCCTGCGGTGTTGCGGCCAGGTCACAAGAAAGCGAGTTGAAGAAAGGAGCTCAGGGGCACTGTAATTCACAAACCTGCAGAGTTATAAATGACAGCTATCGTCCAAAAATATACTGAAGTAAGGCTGCCAAGAGGACTTGAAAGCGGGGCAGAATTGCAGGAAACCGATTTCAGGAGGTAGACTGGAATTGCATTGAAAGCATAGGAAAAGAGGCAGAACGTCCACAATGATGCACTTGGCCAAAAAGGGCGTATGCGTTTTTTCCTGAATATATTCAGGAAAAAACGCATACGCCCTTTTTGGCCAACCAAGCAAGCTTGCAAAGGAAATCTGCACTACAATGAAGTCTCACTTCCCCCCGGTCAAAAGGGCCATCTGAAAAAAGTGTAAAATCCAGAAAGGCAACAGGCCATTGAGAACTGGGAGCCGTGTTATGCTGATGGGCGGGATGTAAATTGCCAACAGACACTCTGGAGAAGTGTATGGTGTTTCCTGAAACATCTAAAAAACAAAGCAACAGAGCCTAGGGCACTTCCACTTATGGTCCTATAGCTTAGGGAAATTAAAATCAAAAAGACACAGCCACCCCAAAGTTTGGAACGGCTCTGTTTACAAGAACCTCGTTTACAGTACAAGTTCAACATCGCAGAAAGTGAAAAATGGATAAAGAAGTTGTGGTATTTACTTACAAAGCAATATCACTCAGCAATGAAATCTATGTCATCAGGCCCTTAGCAGCACAATGAGTGGATTCAGGTATGATGATTCTAACTGAAATAAGTCACACAGAAAAAGAAACATCATAAGATATCAGTAATACACGGAATGTAAACTTGGCTACACAGGAACTGAATTACAGAACAGAACAGGGTCTCAAAATTAGAAAACCAACTTATGCTTGCTTAAGGGTAAAGGTGAGTTGGGGTGCTGCATAAAACCAGAGATTGAAATGAGCACAATAAAGTTCCTTAAGCCAAATATGGAATAGACAAGAGCTACTCCTTGCTCAACGAAATGGACTCAACACCGCATATTAAACGCCTAAGAATGTACCTGACTAGTAAGTATCTTAAAACCTATGGATTGCTATGTCTCCGAAAGAGAATCAAGCATGTGTACAGGGGCATAAACGCAGCAGTGATAGGATTGGAGAGGTTCGTGAGCAAATGAAGACCCTTTGAAGTCATATTGCATGGTACCCATTCCACGGGTTTCAACTACCCAGGTTTAAGGTATTCTTCCTTCAGCTAAAACATGCATGTGGAACCTAGAGTATGATCAACCATGTGATCGGGAGACGTGTTCAAATATGTCTCAGTTTTCGTACCCTGGTACTCGGGTGCAATATTCCAGACGCTTTACTAACCCTCTCCCCACTTGGAGAGTCAGTCCCTTTAACCTCCTGTTTGGCCCAGTTTGCAATTTCTGTGGAAGATGAACAGGAATAACGAGAACCAATGAGAGACTAGCTGGAGGTGTCTGGATGGGCAAATTTAACTCTCATTTCCCACCAGGAAGAGGAATTAACCAAAGGCTCAGCGTGCCGTGCCAGAACAAGATTAGGGCCTGAAGACATCCTGCGGTGTTGCGGCCAGCTCAAAAGAAAGCGAGTTGAAGAAAGGAGCTCAGGGGCACTGTAATTCACAAACCTGCAGAGTTATAAATGACAGCTATCGTCCAAAAATATACTGCAGTAAGGCTGCCAAGAGGACTTGAATGCGGGGCAGAATTGCAGGAAACCGATTTCAGGAGGTAGACTGGAATTGCATTGAAAGCATAGGAAAAGAGGCAGAACGTCCACAATGATGCACTTGGCCAAAAAGGGCGTATGCGTTTTATCCTGAATATATTCAGGAAAAAACGCATACGCCCTTTTTGGCCAACCAAGCAAACTTGCAAAGGAAATCTGCTCTACAATGAAGTCTCACTTCTCCCCGGTCAAAAGGGCCATCTGAAATAAGTGTAAAATCCAGAAAGGCAGGACAGGCCATGGAGAACTGGGAGCCTTGTTATGCTGATGGGCGGGATGTAAATTGCCAACAGACACTTGGGAGAAGTGTATGGTGTTTCCTGAAACATCTAAAAAACAAAGCAACAGAGCCTAGGGCACTTCCACTTATGGTCCTATAGCTTAGGGAAATTAAAATCAAAATGACACAGCCACCCCAAAGTTTGGGACGCCTCCGTTTACAAGAACCTCGTTTACCGTACAAGTTCTATATCACAGAAAGTGAAAAATGGATAAAGAACTTGTGGTACTTACGTACAATGCAGTATCACTCAGCAATGAAACCTATGTCATCAGGCCCGTAGCAGCATAATGAGTGGATTCAGGTACGATGATTCTAACTGAAATAAGTCACACAGAAAAAGAAACATCATAACATATCACTAATACACGGAATGTAAACTTGGCTACACAGGAACTGCATTCCAAAACAGAACAGGGTCTCAAATTTAGAAAACCAACTTATGCTTGCTTAAGGGGAAAGGTGAGTTGGGGTGCTGCATAAAACCAGAGATTGAAACGAGCACAGATAAAGTACCTTAAGCCAAATATGGAATAGACAAGAGCTACTCCTTGCTCAACGAAATGGACTCAAAACCCCATATTAAACGCCTAAGAATGTACCAGGCTAGTAAGTATCTTAAAACCTATGGATTGCTATGTCTCCAAAAGAGAATCAAGCGTGTGTACAGGGGCATAAACACAGCAGTGATAAGATTGGAGAGGTTCGGTGAGCAAATGAAGACCCTTTGAAGTCATATTGCATGGTACCCATTACACGGGTCTCAACTCTCCAGGTTTAAGGTATTCTTCCTTCAGCTAAAACATGCATGTGGAACCCAGAGTATGATCAACCATGTGAACGGGAGACGTGTTCAAATATGTCTCAGTTTTCCTCCCCTGGTACTCGGGTGCAACATTCCAGACGCTTTACTAACACTCTCCCGACTTGGAGAGTCAGTCCCTTTAACCTCCTGTTTGGCCCAGTTTGCAATTTCTGCGGAAGATGAACAGGAATAGCGAGAACCAATGAGAGGCTAGCTGGAGGTGTCTGGATGGGCAAATTTAACTCTCATTTCCCACCAGGAAGAGGAAATAACCAAAGGCTCAGCGTGCCGTGCCGGAAACAGATTACGGCCTGAAGTCATCCTGCGGTGTTGCGGTCAGGTCACAAGAAAGCGAGTTGAAGAAAGAGCTCAGGGGCGCTGTAATTCACAAACCTGCAGAGTTATAAATGACAGCTATCGTCCAAAAATAGACTGAAGTAAGGCTGCCAAGAGGGCTTGAAAGCGGGGCAGAATTGCAGGAAACCGATTTCAGGAGGTAGACTGGAATTGCATTGAAAGCATAGGAAAAGAGGCAGAACGTCCACAATGATGCACTTGGCCAAAAAGGGCGTATGCGTTTTTTCCTGAATATATTCAGGAAAAAACGCATACGCCCTTTTCGGACAACCAAGCAAGCTTGCAAAGGAAATCTGCACTACAATGAAGTCTCACTTCCCCCCGGTCAAAAGGGCCATCTGAAAAAAGTGTAAAATCCAGAAAGGCAACAGGCCATTGAGAACTGGGAGCCTTGTTATGCTGATGGGTGGGATGTAAATTGCCAACAGACACTCGGGAGAAGTGTATGGTGTTTCCTGAAACATCTAAAAAACAAAGCAACAGAGCCTAGGGCACTGCCACTTATGGTCCTATAGCTTAGGGAAATTAAAATCAAAAAGACACAGCCACCCCAAAGTTTGGAACGGCTCTGTTTACAAGAACCTCGTTTACAGTACAAGTTCAACATCGCAGAAAGTGAAAAATGGATAAAGAAGTTGTGGTATTTACTTACAAAGCAACATCACTCAGCAATGAAACCTGTGTCATCAGTCCCTTAGCAGCACAATGAGTGGATTCAGGTATGATGATTCTAACTGAAATAAGTCACACAGAAAAAGAAACATCATAAGGTATCAGTAATACACGGAATGTAAACTTGGCTACACAGGAACTGAATTACACAACAGAACAGGGTCTCAAATTTAGAAAACCAACTTATTCTTGCTTAAGGGTAAAGGTGAGTTGGGGTGCTGCATAAAACCAGAGATTGAAATGAGCACAGATAAAGTTCCTTAAGCCAAATATGGAATAGACAAGAGCTACTCCTTGCTCAACGAAATGGACTCAACACCCCATATTAAACGCCTAAGAATGTACCTGACTAGTAAGTATCTTAAAACCTATGGATTGCTATGTCTCCGAAAGAGAATCAAGCATGTGTACAGGGGCATAAACGCAGCAGTGATAGGATTGGAGAGGTTCGGTGAGCAAATGAAGACCCTTTGAAGTCATATTGCATGGTACCCATTCCACGGGTTTCAACTACCCAGGTTTAAGGTATTCTTCCTTCAGCTAAAACATGCATGTGGAACCTAGAGTATGATCAACCATGTGATCGGGAGACGTGTTCAAATATGTCTCAGTTTTCGTACCCTGGTACTCGGGTGCAACATTCCAGACACTTTACTAAAACTCTCCCGACTTGGAGAGTCAGTCCCTTTAACCTCCTGTTTGGCCCAGTTTGCAATTTCTGCGGAAGATGAACAGGAATAACGAGAACCAATGTGAGGCTAGCTGGAGGTGTCTGGATGGGCAAATTTAACTCTCATTTCCCACCAGGAAGAGGAATTAACCAAAGTCTCAGCGTGCCGTGCTGGAACCAGATTAGGGCCTGAAGCCATCCTGTGGTGTTGCGGCCAGGTCACATGAAAGCAAGTTGAAGAAAGGAGCTCAGGGGCACTGTAATTCACAAACCTGCAGAGTTATAAATGACAGCTATCGTCCAAAAATAGACTGAAGTAAGGCTGCCAAGAGGACTTGAAAGCGGGGCAGAATTGCAGGAAACCGATTTCAGGAGGTAGACTGGAATTGCATTGAAAGCATAGGAAAAGAGGCAGAACGTCCACAATGATGCACATGGCCAAAAAGGGCGTAAGCGTTTTTTCCTGAATATATTCAGGAAAAAACGCATACGCCCTTTTTGGCCAACCCAGCAAGCTTGCAAAGGAAATCTGCACTACAATGAAGTCTCACTTCCCCCCGGTCAAAAGGGCCATCTGAAAAAAGTGTAAAATCCAGAAAGACAGGACAGGCCATGAAGTGGGAGTCTTGTTATGATGATGGGCGGGATGTAAATTGCCAACAACCACTCGGGAGAAGTGTATGGTGTTTCCTGAAACATCTAAAAAACAAAGCAACAGAACCTAGGGCACTTCCACTTATGGTCCTATAGCTTAGGGAAATTAAAATCAAAAAGACACAGCCACCCCAAAGTTTGGAAAGGCTCTGTTTACAAGAACCTCGTTTACAGTACAAGTTCAACATCGCAGAAAGTGAAAAATGGATAAAGAAGTTGTGGTATTTACTTACAAAGCAATATCACTCAACAATGAAACCTGTGTCATCAGGCCCTTAGCAGCACAATGAGTGGATTCAGGTATGATGATTCTAAGTGAAATAAGTCACACAGAAAAAGAAACATCATAAGATATCAGTAATACACGGAATGTAAACTTGGCTACACAGGAACTGAATTACAGAACAGAACAGGGTCTCAAATTTAGAAAACCAACTTATTCTTGCTTAAGGGTAAAGGTGAGTTGGGGTGCTGCTTAGAACCAGAGATTGAAATGAGCACAGATAAAGTTCCTTAAGCCAAATATGGAATAGACAAGAGCTACTCCTTGCTCAACGAAATGGACTCAACACCCCATATTAAAGGCCTAAGAATGTACCTGACTAGTAAGTATCTTAAAACCTATGGATTGCTATGTCTCCGAAAGAGAATCAAGCATGTGTACAGGGGCATAAACGCAGCAGTGATAGGATTGGAGATGTTCGGTGAGCAAATGAAGACCCTTTGAAGTCATATTGCACGGTACCCATTCCACGGGTTTCAACTACCCAGGTTTAAGGTATTCTTCCTTCAGCTAAAACATGCATGTGGAACCTAGAGTATGATCAACCATGTGATCGGGAGACATGTTCAAATATGTCTCAGTTTTCGTACCCTGGTACTCGGGTGCAACATTCCAGACACTTTACTAACACTCTCCCGACTTGGAGAGTCAGTCCCTTTAACCTCCTGTTTGGCCCAGTTTGCAATTTCTGCGGAAGATGAACAGGAATACCGAGAACCAATGAGAGGCTAGCTGGAGGTGTCTGGACAGGCAAATTTAACTCTCATTTTCCACCATGAAGAGGAATTAACCAAAGGCTCAGCGTGCCCTGCCGGAAACAGATTACGGCCTGAAGCCATCCTGTGGTGTTGCGGCCAGGTCACAAGAAAGCAAGTTGAAGAAAGGAGCTCAGGGGCACTGTAATTCACAAACCTGCAGAGTTATAAATGACAGCTATCGTCCAAAAATAGACTGAAGTAAGGCTGCCAAGAGGACTTGAAAGCGGGTCAGAATTGCAGGAAACCGATTTCAGGAGCTAGACCGGAATTGCATTGAAAGCATAGGAAAAGAGGCAGAACGTCCACAATGATGCACTTGGCCAAAAAGGGCGTATGCGTTTTTTCCTGAATATATTCAGGAAAAAACGCATACGCCCTTTTTGGCCAACCAAGCAAGCTTGCAAAGGAAATCTGCACTACAATGAAGTCTCACTTCCCCCCGGTCAAAAGGGCCATCTGAAAAAAGTGTAAAATCCAGAAAGGCAGGACAGGCCATGGAGAACTGGGAGCCTTGTTATGCTGATGGGCGGGATGTAAATTGCCAACAGCCACTCCGGAGAAGTGTATGGTGTTTCCTGAAACATCTAAAAAACAAAGCAACAGAGCCTAGGGCACTTCCACTTATGGTCCTATAGCTTAGGGAAATTAAAATCAAAAAGACACAGCCACCCCAAAGTTTGGAAAGGCTCTGTTTACAAGAACCTCGTTTACAGTACAAGTTCAACATCGCAGAAAGTGAAAAATGGATAAAGAAGTTGTGGTATTTACTTACAAAGCAACATCACTCAGCAATGAAACCTGTGTCATCAGTCCCTTAGCAGCACAATGAGTGGATTCAGGTATGATGATTCTAACTGAAATAAGTCACACAGAAAAAGAAACATCATAAGGTATCAGTAATACACGGAATGTAAACTTGGCTACACAGGAACTGAATTACACAACAGAACAGGGTCTCAAATTTAGAAAACCAACTTATTCTTGCTTAAGGGTAAAGGTGAGTTGGGGTGCTGCATAAAACCAGAGATTGAAATGAGCACAGATAAAGTTCCTTAAGCCAAATATGGAATAGACAAGAGCTACTCCTTGCTCAACGAAATGGACTCAACACCCCATATTAAACGCCTAAGAATGTACCTGACTAGTAAGTATCTTAAAACCTATGGATTGCTATGTCTCCGAAAGAGAATCAAGCATGTGTACAGGGGCATAAACGCAGCAGTGATAGGATTGGAGAGGTTCGGTGAGCAAATGAAGACCCTTTGAAGTCATATTGCATGGTACCCATTCCACGGGTTTCAACTACCCAGGTTTAAGGTATTCTTCCTTCAGCTAAAACATGCATGTGGAACCTAGAGTATGATCAACCATGTGATCGGGAGACGTGTTCAAATATGTCTCAGTTTTCGTACCCTGGTACTCGGGTGCAACATTCCAGACACTTTACTAAAACTCTCCCGACTTGGAGAGTCAGTCCCTTTAACCTCCTGTTTGGCCCAGTTTGCAATTTCTGCGGAAGATGAACAGGAATAACGAGAACCAATGTGAGGCTAGCTGGAGGTGTCTGGATGGGCAAATTTAACTCTCATTTCCCACCAGGAAGAGGAATTAACCAAAGTCTCAGCGTGCCGTGCTGGAACCAGATTAGGGCCTGAAGCCATCCTGTGGTGTTGCGGCCAGGTCACATGAAAGCAAGTTGAAGAAAGGAGCTCAGGGGCACTGTAATTCACAAACCTGCAGAGTTATAAATGACAGCTATCGTCCAAAAATAGACTGAAGTAAGGCTGCCAAGAGGACTTGAAAGCGGGGCAGAATTGCAGGAAACCGATTTCAGGAGGTAGACTGGAATTGCATTGAAAGCATAGGAAAAGAGGCAGAACGTCCACAATGATGCACATGGCCAAAAAGGGCGTAAGCGTTTTTTCCTGAATATATTCAGGAAAAAACGCATACGCCCTTTTTGGCCAACCCAGCAAGCTTGCAAAGGAAATCTGCACTACAATGAAGTCTCACTTCCCCCCGGTCAAAAGGGCCATCTGAAAAAAGTGTAAAATCCAGAAAGACAGGACAGGCCATGAAGTGGGAGTCTTGTTATGATGATGGGCGGGATGTAAATTGCCAACAACCACTCGGGAGAAGTGTATGGTGTTTCCTGAAACATCTAAAAAACAAAGCAACAGAACCTAGGGCACTTCCACTTATGGTCCTATAGCTTAGGGAAATTAAAATCAAAAAGACACAGCCACCCCAAAGTTTGGAAAGGCTCTGTTTACAAGAACCTCGTTTACAGTACAAGTTCAACATCGCAGAAAGTGAAAAATGGATAAAGAAGTTGTGGTATTTACTTACAAAGCAATATCACTCAACAATGAAACCTGTGTCATCAGGCCCTTAGCAGCACAATGAGTGGATTCAGGTATGATGATTCTAACTGAAATAAGTCACACAGAAAAAGAAACATCATAAGATATCAGTAATACACGGAATGTAAACTTGGC
Organism: Stenella coeruleoalba; assembly: GCF_951394435.1. Taxonomy (NCBI): domain Eukaryota; kingdom Metazoa; phylum Chordata; class Mammalia; order Artiodactyla; family Delphinidae; genus Stenella; species Stenella coeruleoalba. The sequence goes on along the minus strand of NW_027646056.1, from coordinate 89,963 downwards.
TACACAGGAACTGAATTACAGAACAGAACAGGGTCTCAAATTTAGAAAACCAACTTATTCTTGCTTAAGGGTAAAGGTGAGTTGGGGTGCTGCATAAAACCAGAGATTGAAATGAGCACAGATAAAGTTCCTTAAGCCAAATATGGAATAGACAAGAGCTACTCCTTGCTCAACGAAATGGACTCAACACCCCATATTAAACGCGTAAGAATGTACCTGACTAGTAAGTATCTTAAAACCTATGGATTGCTATGTCTCCGAAAGAGAATCAAGCATGTGTACAGGGGCATAAACGCAGCAGTGATAGGATTGGAGATGTTCGGTGAGCAAATGAAGACCCTTTGAAGTCATATTGCATGGTACCCATTCCACGGGTTTCAACTACCCAGGTTTAAGGTATTCTTCCTTCAGCTAAAACATGCATGTGGAACCTAGAGTATGATCAACCATGTGATCGGGAGACATGTTCAAATATGTCTCAGTTTTCGTACCCTGGTACTCGGGTGCAACATTCCAGACACTTTACTAACACTCTCCCGACTTGGAGAGTCAGTCCCTTTAACCTCCTGTTTGGCCCAGTTTGCAATTTCTGCGGAAGATGAACAGGAATACCGAGAACCAATGAGAGGCTAGCTGGAGGTGTCTGGACGGGCAAATTTAACTCTCATTTTCCACCATGAAGAGGAATTAACCAAAGGCTCAGCGTGCCCTGCCGGAAACAGATTACGGCCTGAAGCCATCCTGTGGTGTTGCGGCCAGGTCACAAGAAAGCAAGTTGAAGAAAGGAGCTCAGGGGCACTGTAATTCACAAACCTGCAGAGTTATAAATGACAGCTATCGTCCAAAAATAGACTGAAGTAAGGCTGCCAAGAGGACTTGAAAGCGGGTCAGAATTGCAGGAAACCGATTTCAGGAGCTAGACCGGAATTGCATTGAAAGCATAGGAAAAGAGGCAGAACGTCCACAATGATGCACTTGGCCAAAAAGGGCGTATGCGTTTTTTCCTGAATATATTCAGGAAAAAACGCGTACGCCCTTTTTGGCCAACCAAGCAAGCTTGCAAAGGAAATCTGCACTACAATGAAGTCTCACTTCCCCCCGGTCAAAAGGGCCATCTGAAAAAAGTGTAAAATCCAGAAAGGCAGGACAGGCCATGGAGAACTGGGAGCCTTGTTATGCTGATGGGCGGGATGTAAATTGCCAACAGACACTTGGGAGAAGTGTATGGTGTTTCCTGAAACATCTAAAAAACAAAGCAACAGAACCTAGGGCACTTCCACTTATGGTCCTATAGCTTAGGGAAATTAAAATCAAAAAGACACAGCCACCCCAAAGTTTGGAAAGGCTCTGTTTACAAGAACCTCGTTTACAGTACAAGTTCAACATCGCAGAAAGTGAAAAATGGATAAAGAAGTTGTGGTATTTACTTACAAAGCAACATCACTCAGCAATGAAACCTGTGTCATCAGTCCCTTAGCAGCACAATGAGTGGATTCAGGTATGATGATTCTAACTGAAATAAGTCACACAGAAAAAGAAACATCATAAGGTATCAGTAATACACGGAATGTAAACTTGGCTACACAGGAACTGAATTACACAACAGAACAGGGTCTCAAATTTAGAAAACCAACTTATTCTTGCTTAAGGGTAAAGGTGAGTTGGGGTGCTGCATAAAACCAGAGATTGAAATGAGCACAGATAAAGTTCCTTAAGCCAAATATGGAATAGACAAGAGCTACTCCTTGCTCAACGAAATGGACTCAACACCCCATATTAAACGCGTAAGAATGTACCTGACTAGTAAGTATCTTAAAACCTATGGATTGCTATGTCTCCGAAAGAGAATCAAGCATGTGTACAGGGGCATAAACGCAGCAGTGATAGGATTGGAGAGGTTCGGTGAGCAAATGAAGACCCTTTGAAGTCATATTGCATGGTACCCATTCCACGGGTTTCAACTACCCAGGTTTAAGGTATTCTTCCTTCAGCTAAAACATGCATGTGGAACCTAGAGTATGATCAACCATGTGATCGGGAGACGTGTTCAAATATGTCTCAGTTTTCGTACCCTGGTACTCGGGTGCTACATTCCAGACGCTTTACTAACACTCTCCCCACTTGGAGAGTCAGTCCCTTTAACCTCCTGTTTGGCCCAGTTTACAATTTCCATGGAAGATGAACAGGAATAGCGAGAACCAATGAGAGGCTAGCTGGAGGTGTCTGGACGGGCAAATTTAACTCTCATTTCCCACCAGGAAGAGGAATTAACCAAAGGCTCAGCGTGCCGTGCTGGAACCAGATTAGGGCCTGAAGCCATCCTGCGGTGTTGCGGCCAGCTCACAAGAAAGCGAGTTGAAGAAAGGAGCTCAGGGGCACTGTAATTCACAAACCTGCAGAGTTATAAATGACAGCTATCGTCCAAAAATAGACTGAAGTAACGCTGCTAAGAGGACTTGAAAGCGGGGCAGAATTGCAGGAAACCGATTTCAGGAGGTAGACTGGAATTGCATTGAAAGCATAGGAAAAGAGGCAGAACGTCCACAATGATGCACTTGGCCAAAAAGGGCGTATGCGTTTTTTCCTGAATATATTCAGGAAAAAACGCATACGCCCTTTTTGGCCAACCAAGCAAGCTTGCAAAGGAAATCTGCACTACAATGAAGTCTCACTTCCCCCCGGTCAAAAGGGCCATCTGAAAAAAGTGTAAAATCCAGAAAGGCAGGACAGGCCATGGAGAACTGGGAGCCTTGTTATGCTGATGGGCGGGATGTAAATTGCCAACAGACACTCGGGAGAAGTGTATGGTGTTTCCTGAAACATCTAAAAAACAAAGCAACAGAGCCTAGGGCACTGCCACTTATGGTCCTATAGCTTAGGGAAATTAAAATCAAAAAGACACAGCCACCCCAAAGTTTGGGACGCCTCTGTTTACAAGAACCTCGTTTACAGTACAAGTTCAACATCGCAGAAAGTGAAAAATGGATAAAGAAGTTGTGGTATTTACTTACAAAGCAATATCACTCAGCAATGAAATCTATGTCATCAGGCCCTTAGCAGCACAATGAGTGGATTCAGGTATGATGATTCTAACTGAAATAAGTCACACAGAAAAAGAAACATCATAAGATATCACTAATACACGGAATGTAAACTTGGCTACACAGGAACTGCATTCCAAAACAGAACAGGGTCTCAAATTTAGAAAACAAACTTATGCTTGCTTAAGGGTAAAGGTGAGTTGGGGTGCTGCATAAAACCAGAGATTGAAATGAGCACAGATAAAGTTCCTTAAGCCAAATATGGAATAGACCAGAGCTACTCCTTGCTCAACGAAATGGACTCAAAACCCCATATTAAACGCCTAAGAATGTACCTGACTAGTAAGTATCTTAAAACCTATGGATTGCTATGTCTCTGAAAGAGAATCAAGCGTGTGTACAGGGGCATAAACGCAGCAGTGATAGGATTGGAGAGGTTCGGTGAGCAAATGAAGACCCTTTGAAGTCATATTGCATGGTACCCATTACACGGGTCTCAACTCTCCAGGTTTAAGGTATTCTTCCTTCAGCTAAAACATGCATGTGGAACCCAGAGTATGATCAACCATGTGAACGGGAGTTGTGTTCAAATATGTCTCAGTTTTGCTCTCCTGGTACTCAGGTGCAACATTCCAGACGCTTTACTAACACTCTCCCGACTTGGAGAGTCAGTCCCTTTAACCTCCTGTTTGGCCCAGTTTGCAATTTCTGCGGAAGATGAACAGGAATAGCGAGAACCAATGAGAGGCTAGCTGGAGGTGTCTGGACGGGCAAATTTAACTCTCATTTCCCACCAGGAAGAGGAATTAACCAAAGGCTCAGCGTGCCGTGCTGGAACCAGATTAGGGCCTGAAGCCATCCTGCGGTGTTGCGGCCAGCTCACAAGAAAGCGAGTTGAAGAAAGGAGCTCAGGGGCACTGTAATTCACAAACCTGCAGAGTTATAAATGACAGCTATCGTCCAAAAATAGACTGAAGTAACGCTGCTAAGAGGACTTGAAAGCGGGGCAGAATTGCAGGAAACCGATTTCAGGAGGTAGACTGGAATTGCATTGAAAGCATAGGAAAAGAGGCAGAACGTCCACAATGATGCACTTGGCCAAAAAGGGCGTATGCGTTTTTTCCTGAATATATTCAGGAAAAAACGCATACGCCCTTTTTGGCCAACCAAGCAAGCTTGCAAAGGAAATCTGCACTACAATGAAGTCTCACTTCCCCCCGGTCAAAAGGGCCATCTGAAAAAAGTGTAAAATCCAGAAAGGCAGGACAGGCCATGGAGAACTGGGAGCCTTGTTATGCTGATGGGCGGGATGTAAATTGCCAACAGACACTCGGGAGAAGTGTATGGTGTTTCCTGAAACATCTAAAAAACAAAGCAACAGAGCCTAGGGCACTGCCACTTATGGTCCTATAGCTTAGGGAAATTAAAATCAAAAAGACACAGCCACCCCAAAGTTTGGGACGCCTCTGTTTACAAGAACCTCGTTTACAGTACAAGTTCAACATCGCAGAAAGTGAAAAATGGATAAAGAAGTTGTGGTATTTACTTACAAAGCAATATCACTCAGCAATGAAATCTATGTCATCAGGCCCTTAGCAGCACAATGAGTGGATTCAGGTATGATGATTCTAACTGAAATAAGTCACACAGAAAAAGAAACATCATAAGATATCACTAATACACGGAATGTAAACTTGGCTACACAGGAACTGCATTCCAAAACAGAACAGGGTCTCAAATTTAGAAAACAAACTTATGCTTGCTTAAGGGTAAAGGTGAGTTGGGGTGCTGCATAAAACCAGAGATTGAAATGAGCACAGATAAAGTTCCTTAAGCCAAATATGGAATAGACCAGAGCTACTCCTTGCTCAACGAAATGGACTCAAAACCCCATATTAAACGCCTAAGAATGTACCTGACTAGTAAGTATCTTAAAACCTATGGATTGCTATGTCTCTGAAAGAGAATCAAGCGTGTGTACAGGGGCATAAACGCAGCAGTGATAGGATTGGAGAGGTTCGGTGAGCAAATGAAGACCCTTTGAAGTCATATTGCATGGTACCCATTACACGGGTCTCAACTCTCCAGGTTTAAGGTATTCTTCCTTCAGCTAAAACATGCATGTGGAACCCAGAGTATGATCAACCATGTGAACGGGAGTTGTGTTCAAATATGTCTCAGTTTTGCTCTCCTGGTACTCAGGTGCAACATTCCAGACGCTTTACTAACACTCTCCCGACTTGGAGAGTCAGTCCCTTTAACCTCCTGTTTGGCCCAGTTTGCAATTTCTGCGGAAGATGAACAGGAATAGCGAGAACCAATGAGAGGCTAGCTGGAGGTGTCTGGACGGGCAAATTTAACTCTCATTTCCCACCAGGAAGAGGAATTAACCAAAGGCTCAGCATGCCGGGCCGGAACCAGATTAGGGCCTGAAGCCATCCTGCGGTGTTACGGCCAGGTCACAAGAAAGCGAGTTGAAGAAAGGAGCTCAGCGGCACTGTAATTCACAAACCTGCAGAGTTATAAATGACAGCTATCGTCCAAAAATAGACTGAAGTAAGGCTGCCAAGAGGACTTGAAAGCGGGGCAGAATTGCAGGAAACCGATTTCAGGAGGTAGACTGGAATTGCATTGAAAGCATAGGAAAAGAGGCAGAACGTCCACAATGATGCACTTGGCCAAAAAGGGCGTATGCGTTTTTTCCTGAATATATTCAGGAAAAAACGCATACGCCCTTTTTGGCCAACCAAGCAAGCTTGCAAAGGAAATCTGCACTACAATGAAGTCTCACTTCTCCCCGGTCAAAAGGGCCATCTGAAAAAAGTGTAAAATCCAGAAAGGCAGGACAAGCCATGGAGAACTGGGAGCCTTGTTATGCTGAAGGGTGGGATGTAAATTGCCAACAACCACTCGGGAGAAGTGTATGGTGTTTCCTGAAACATCTAAAAAACAAAGCAACAGAGCCTAGGGCACTTCCACTTATGGTCCTATAGCTTAGGGAAATTAAAATCAAAAAGACACAGCCACCCCAAAGTTTGGCATGGCTCTGTTTACAAGAACCTCGTTTACAGTACAAGTTCAACATCGCAGAAAGTGAAAAATGGATAAAGAAGTTGTGGTATTCACTTACAAAGCAATATCACTCAGCAATGAAATCTATGTCATCAGGCCCTTAGCAGCACAATGAGTGGATTCAGGTATGATGATTCTAACTGAAATAAGTCACACAGAAAAAGAAACATCATAAGATATCAGTAATACACGGAATGGAAACTTGGCTACACAGGAACTGAATTACAGAACAGAACAGAGTCTCAAATTTAGAAAACCAACTTTTGCTTGCTTAAGGGTAAAGGTGAGTTGGGGTGCTGCATAAAACCAGAGATTGAAATGAGCACAGATAAAGTTCCTTAAGCCAAATATGGAATAGACAAGAGCTACTCCTTGCTCAACGAAGTGGACTCAACACCGCATATTAAACGCCTAAGAATGTAACTGACTAGTAAGTATCTTAAAACCTATGGATTGCTATGTCTCAAAAAGAGAATCAAGCATGTGTACAGGGGCATAAACGCAGCAGTGATAGGATTGGAGAGGTTCGGTGAGCAAATGAAGACCCTTTGAAGTCATATTGCATGGTACCCATTCCACGGGTTTCAGCTACCCAATTTAAGGTATTCTTCCTTCAGCTAAAACATGCATGTGGAACCTAGAGTATGATCAACCATTTGATCGGGAGACGTGTTCAAATATGTCTCAGTTTTCCTCCCCTGGTACTCGGGTGCAACATTCCAGACGCTTTACTGACACTCTCCCCACTTGAAAAGTCAGCGCCTTTAACCTCCTGTTTGGCACAGTTTGCAATTTCTGCGGAAGATGAACAGGAATAGCGAGAACCAATGAGAGGCTAGCTGGAGGTGTCTGGACGGGCAAATTTAACTCTCATTTCCCACCAGGAGGAGGAAATAACCAAAGGCTCAGCGTGCCGGGCCGGAACCAGATTAGGGCCTGAAGCCATCCTGCGGTGTTGCGGCCAGCTCACAAGAAAGCGAGTTGAAGAAAGGAGCTCAGGGGCACTGTAATTCACAAACCTGCAGAGTTATAAATGACAGCTATCGTCCAAAAATAGACTGAAGTAAGGCTGCCAAGAGGACTTGAAAGCGGGGCAGAATTGCAGGAAACCGATTTCAGGAGGTAGACTGGAATTGCATTGAAAGCATAGGAAAAGAGGCAGAACGTCCACAATGATGCACTTGGCCAAAAAGGGCGTATGCGTTTTTTCCTGAATATATTCAGGAAAAAACGCATACGCCCTTTTTGGCCAACCAAGCAAGCTTGCAAAGGAAATCTGCACTACAATGAAGTCTCACTTCTCCCCGGTCAAAAGGGCCATCTGAAAAAAGTGTAAAATCCAGAAAGGCAACAGGCCATAGAGAACTGGGAGCCTTGTTATGCTGATGGGCGGGATGTAAATTGCCAACAGACACTCAGGAGAAGTGTATGGTGTTTCCTGAAACATCTAAAAAACAAAGCAACAGAGCCTAGGGCACTTCCACTTATGGTCCTATAGCTTAGGGAAATTAAAATCAAAAAGACACAGCCACCCCAAAGTTTGGAATGGCTCTGTTTACAAGAACCTCGTTTACAGTACAAGTTCAACATCGCAGAAAGTGAAAAATGGATAAAGAAATTGTGGTATTCACTTACAAAGCAATATCACTCAGCAATGAAATCTATGTCATCAGGCCCTTAGCAGCACAATGAGTGGATTCAGGTATGATGATTCTAACTGAAATAAGTCACACAGAAAAAGAAACATCATAAGATATCAGTAATACACGGAATGGAAACTTGGCTACACAGGAACTGAATTACAGAACAGAACAGGGTCTCAAATTCAGAAAACCAACTTATGCTTGCTTAAGGGTAAAGGTGAGTTGGGGTGCTGCATAAAACCAGAGATTGAAATGAGCACAGATAAAGTTCCTTAAGCCAAATATGGAATAGACAAGAGCTACTCCTTGCTCAACGAAATGGACTCAACACCGCATATTAAACGCCTAAGAATGTACCTGACTAGTAAGTATCTTAAAACCTATGGATTGCTATGTCTCCAAAAGAGAATCAAGCATGTGTACAGGGGCATAAACGCAGCAGTGATAGGATTGGAGAGGTTCGGTGAGCAAATGAAGACCCTTTGAAGTCATATTGCATGGTACCCATTCCACGGGTTTCAACTACCCAGGTTTAAGGTATTCTTCCTTCAGCTAAAACATGCATGTGGAACCTAGAGTATGATCAACCATTTGATCGGGAGACGTGTTCAAATATGTCTCAGTTTTCCTCCCCTGGTACTCGGGTGCAACATTCCAGACGCTTTACTGACACTCTCCGCACTTGAAGAGTCAGAGCCTTTAACCTCCTGTTTGGCCCAGTTTGCAATTTCTGCGGAAGATGAACAGGAATAGCGAGAACGAATGAGAGGCTAGCTGGAAGTGTCTGGACGGGCAAATTTAACTCTCATTTCCCACCAGGAGGAGGAAATAACCAAAGGCTCAGCGTGCCGTGCCAGAACCAGATTAGGGCCTGAAGCCATCCTGCGGTGTTGCGGCCAGCTCAAAAGAAAGCGAGTTGAAGAAAGGAGCTCAGGGGCACTGTAATTCACAAACCTGCAGAGTTATAAATGACAGCTATCGTCCAAAAATAGACTGAAGTAAGGCTGCCAAGAGGACTTGAAAGCGGGGCAGAATTGCAGGAAACCGATTTCAGGAGGTAGACTGGAATTGCATTGAAAGCATAGGAAAAGAGGCAGAACGTCCACAATGATGCACTTGGCCAAAAAGGGCGTATGCGTTTTTTCCTGAATATATTCAGGAAAAAACGCATACGCCCTTTTTGGCCAACCAAGCAAGCTTGCAAAGGAAATCTGCACTACAATGAAGTCTCACTTCCCCCCGGTCAAAAGGGGCATCTGAAAAAAGTGTAAAATCCAGAAAGGCAGGACAGGCCATGGAGAACTGGGAGCCTTGTTATGCTGATGGGCGGGATGTAAACTGCCAACAGACACTGGGGAGAAGTGTATGGTGTTTCCTGAAACATCTAAAAAACAAAGCAACAGAGCCTAGGGCACTGCCACTTATGGTCCTATAGCTTAGGGAAATTAAAATCAAAAGGACACAGCCACCCCAAAGTTTGGGACGCCTCTGTTTACAAGAACCTCGTTTACAGTACAAGTTCAACATCGCAGAAAGTGAAAAATGGATAAAGAAGTTGTGGTATTTACTTACAAAGCAATATCACTCAGCAATGAAATCTATGTCATCAGGCCCTTAGCAGCACAATGAGTGGATTCAGGTACGATGATTCTAACTGAAATAAGTCACACAGAAAAAGAAACATCATAAGATATCACTAATACACGGAATGTAAACTTGGATACAAAGGAACTGCATTCCAAAACAGAACAGGGTCTCAAATTTAGAAAACCAACTTATGCTTGCTTAAGGGGAAAGGTGAGTTGGGGTGCTGCATAAAACCAGAGATTGAAATGAGCACAGATAAAGTTCCTTAAGCCAAATATGGAATAGACAAGAGCTACTCCTTGCTCAACGAAATGGACTCAAAACCCCATATTAAACGCCTAAGAATGTACCTGACTAGTAAGTATCTTAAAACCTATGGATTGCTATGTCTCCAAAAGAGAATCAAGCATGTGTACAGGGGCATAAACGCAGCAGTGATAGGATTGGAGAGGTTCGGTGAGCAAATGAAGACCCTTTGAAGTCATATTGCATGGTACCCATTACACGGGTCTCAACTCTCCAGGTTTAAGGTATTCTTCCTTCAGCTAAAACATGCATGTGGAACCCAGAGTATGATCAACCATGTGAACGGGAGTCGTGTTCAAATATGACTCAGTTTTGCTCCCCTGGTACTCGGGTGCAACATTCCAGACGCTTTACTAACACTCTCCCGACTTGGAGAGTCAGTCCCTTTAACCTCCTGTTTGGCCCAGTTTGCAATTTCTGAGGAAGATGAACAGGAATAGCGAGAACCAATGAGAGGCTAGCTGGAGGTGTCTGGACGGGCAAATTTAACTCTCATTTCCCACCAGGAAGAGGAATTAACCAAAGGCTCAGCATGCCGGGCCGGAACCAGATTAGGGCCTGAAGCCATCCTGCGGTGTTGCGGCCAGGTCACAAGAAAGCGAGTTGAAGAAAGGAGCTCACGGGCACTGTAATTCACAAACCTGCAGAGTTATAAATGACAGCTATCGTCCAAAAATAGACTGAAGTAAGGCTGCCAAGAGGACTTGAAAGCGGGGCAGAATTGCAGGAAACCGATTTCAGGAGGTAGACTGGAATTGCATTGAAAGCATAGGAAAAGAGGCAGAACGTCCACAATGATGCACTTGGCCAAAAAGGGCGTATGCGTTTTTTCCTGAATATATTCAGGAAAAAACGCATACGCCCTTTTTGGCCAACCAAGCAAGCTTGCAAAGGAAATCTGCACTACAATGAAGTCTCACTTCTCCCCGGTCAAAAGGGCCATCTGAAAAAAGTGTAAAATCCAGAAAGGCAACAGGCCATTGAGAACTGGGAGCCTTGTTATGCTGATGGGCGGGATGTAAATTGCCCACAGACACTCAGGAGAAGTGTATGGTGTTTCCTGAAACATCTAAAAAACAAAGCAACAGAGCCTAGGGCACTTCCACTTATGGTCCTATAGCTTAGGGAAATTAAAATCAAAAAGACACAGTCACCCCAAAGTTTGGAATGGCTCTGTTTACAAGAACCTCGTTTACAGTACAAGTTCAACATCGCAGAAAGTGAAAAATGGATAAAGAAGTTGTGGTATTCACTTACAAAGCAATATCACTCAGCAATGAAATCTATGTCATCAGGCCCTTAGCAGCACAATGAGTGGATTCAGGTATGATGATTCTAACTGAAATAAGTCACACAGAAAAAGAAACATCATAAGATATCAGTAATACACGGAATGGAAACTTGGCTACACAGGAACTGAATTACAGAACAGAACAGGGTCTCAAATTTAGAAAACCAACTTATGCTTGCTTAAGGGCAAAGGTGAGTTGGGGTGCTGCATAAAACCAGAGATTGAAATGAGCACAGATAAAGTTCCTTAAGCCAAATATGGAATAGTCCAGAGCTACTCCTTGCTCAACGAAATGGACTCAACACCGCATATTAAACGCCTAAGAATGTACCTGACTAGTAAGTATCTTAAAACCTATGGATTGCTATGTCGCCAAAAGAGAATCAAGCATGTGTACAGGGGCATAAACGCAGCAGTGATAGGATTGGAGAGGTTCGGTGAGCAAATGAAGACCCTTTGAAGTCATATTGCATGGTACCCATTCCACGGGTTTCAGCTACCCAATTTAAGGTATTCTTCCTTCAGCTAAAACATGCATGTGGAACCTAGAGTATGATCAACCATTTGATCGGGAGACGTGTTCAAATATGTCTCAGTTTTCCTCCCCTGGTACTCGGGTGCAACATTCCAGACGCTTTACTGACAGTCTCCCCACTTGAAGAGTCAGCGCCTTTAACTTCCTGTTTGGCACAGTTTGCAATTTCTGCGGAAGATGAACAGGAGTAGCGAGAACCAATGAGAGGCTAGCTGGAGGTGTCTGGACGGGCAAATTTAACTCTCATTTCCCACCAGGAGGAGGAAATAACCAAAGGCTCAGCGTGCCGTGCCAGAACCAGATTAGGGCCTGAAGCCATCCTGCGGTGTTGCGGCCAGCTCACAAGAAAGCGAGTTGAAGAAAGGAGCTCAGGGGCACTGTAATTCACAAACCTGCAGAGTTATAAATGACAGCTATCGTCCAAAAATAGACTGAAGTAAGGCTGCCAAGAGGACTTGAAAGCGGGGCAGAATTGCAGGAAACCGATTTCAGGAGGTAGACTGGAATTGCATTGAAAGCATAGGAAAAGAGGCAGAACGTCCACAATGATGCACTTGGCCAAAAAGGGCGTATGCGTTTTTTCCTGAATATATTCAGGAAAAAACGCATACGCCCTTTTTGGCCAACCAAGCAAGCTTGCAAAGGAAATCTGCACTACAATGAAGTCTCACTTCCCCCCGGTCAAAAGGGCCATCTGAAAAAAGTGTAAAATCCAGAAAGGCAGGGCAGGCCATGGAGAACTGGGAGCCTTGTTATGCTGATGGGCGGGATGTAAATTGCCAACAGACACTCGGGAGAAGTGTATGGTGTTTCCTGAAACATCTAAAAAACAAAGCAACAGAGCCTAGGGCACTGCCACTTATGGTCCTATAGCTTAGGGAAATTAAAATCAAAAAGACACAGCCACCCCAAAGTTTGGGACGCCTCTGTTTACAAGAACCTCGTTTAGAGTACAAGTTCAACATCGCAGAAAGTGAAAAATGGATAAAGAAGTTGTGGTATTTACTTACAAAGCAATATCACTCAGCAATGAAATCTATGTCATCAGGCCCTTAGCAGCACAATGAGTGGATTCAGGTACGATGATTCTAACTGAAATAAGTCACACAGAAAAAGAAACATCATAAGATATCACTAATACACGGAATGTAAACTTGGCTACACAGGAACTGCATTCCAAAACAGAACAGGGTCTCAAATTTAGAAAACCAACTTATGCTTGCTTAAGGGGAAAGGTGAGTTGGGGTGCTGCATAAAACCAGAGATTGAAATGAGCACAGATAAAGTTCCTTAAGCCAAATATGGAATAGACCAGAGCTACTCCTTGCTCAACGAAATGGACTCAAAACCCCATATTAAACGCCTAAGAATGTACCTGACTAGTAAGTATCTTAAAACCTATGGATTGCTATGTCTCCAAAAGAGAATCAAGCGTGTGTACAGGGGCATAAACGCAGCAGTGATAGGATTGGAGAGGTTCGGTGAGCAAATGAAGACCCTTTGAAGTCATATTGCATGGTACCCATTACACGGGTCTCAACTCTCCAGGTTTAAGGTATTCTTCCTTCAGCTAAAACATGCATGTGGAACCCAGAGTATGATCAACCATGTGAACGGGAGTCGTGTTCAAATATGTCTTAGTTTTGCTCCCCTGGTACTCGGGTGCAACATTCCAGACGCTTTACTAACACTCTCCCGACTTGGAGAGTCAGTCCCTTTAACCTCCTGTTTGGCCCAGTTTGCAATTTCTGCGGAAGATGAACAGGAATAGCGAGAACCAATGAGAGGCTAGCTGGAAGTGTCTGGACGGGCAAATTTAACTCTCATTTCCCACCAGGAAGAGGAATTAACCAAAGGCTCAGCATGCCGGGCCGGAACCAGATTAGGGCCTGAAGCCATCCTGCGGTGTTACGGCCAGCTCACAAGAAAGCGAGTTGAAGAAAGGAGCTCAGGGGCACTGTAATTCACAAACCTGCAGAGTTATAAATGACAGCTATCGTCCAAAAATAGACTGAAGTAAGGCTGCCAAGAGGACTTGAAAGCGGGGCAGAATTGCAGGAAACCGATTTCAGGAGGTAGACTGGAATTGCATTGAAAGCATAGGAAAAGAGGCAGAACGTCCACAATGATGCACTTGGCCAAAAAGGGCGTATGCGTTTTTTCCTGAATATATTCAGGAAAAAACGCATACGCCCTTTTTGGTCAACCAAGCAAGCTTGCAAAGGAAATCTGCACTACAATGAAGTCTCACTTCTCCCTGGACAAAAGGGCCATCTGAAAAAAGTGTAAAATCCAGAAAGGCAGGACAGGCCATGGAGAACTGGGAGCCTTGTTATGCTGAAGGGTGGGATGTAAATTGCCAACAACCACTCAGGAGAAGTGTATGGTGTTTCCTGAAACATCTAAAAAACAAAGCAACAGAGCCTAGGGCACTGCCACTTATGGTCCTATAGCTTAGGCAATTTAAAATCAAAAAGACACAGCCACCCCAAAGTTTGGGACGCCTCTGGTTACAAGAACCTCGTTTACAGTACAAGTTCAACATCGCAGAAAGTGAAAAATGGATAAAGAAGTTGTGGTATTTACTTACAAAGCAATATCACTCAGCAATGAAATCTATGTCATCAGGTCCTTAGCAGCACAATGAGTGGATTCAGGTATGATGATTCTAAGTGAAATAAGTCACAAAGAAAAAGAAACATCATAAGATATCAGTAATACACGGAATGTAAACTTGGCTACCAGGAACTGAATTACAGAACAGAACAGGGTCTCAAATTTAGAAAACCAACTTATGCTTGCTTAAGGGGAAAGGTGAGTTGGGGTGCTGCATAAAACCAGAGATTGAAATGAGCACAGATAAAGTTCCTTAAGCCAAATATGGAATAGACAAGAGCTACTCCTTGCTCAACGAAATGGACTCAACACCGCATATTAAACGCGTAAGAATGTACCTGACTAGTAAGTATCTTAAAACCTATGGATTGCTATGTCTCCGAAAGAGAATCAAGCATGTGTACAGGGGCATAAACGCAGCAGTGATAGGATTGGAGAGGTTCGGTGAGCAAATGAAGACCCTTTGAAGTCATATTGCATGGTACCCATTCCACGGGTTTCAACTACCCAGGTTTAAGGTATTCTTCCTTCAGCTAAAACATGCATGTGGAACCTAGAGTATGATCAACCATGTGATTGGGAGACGTGTTCAAATATGTCTCAGTTTTCTTACCCTGGTACTCGGGTGCAACATTCCAGACGCTTTACTAACACTCTCCCGAATTGCAGAGTCAGTCCCTTTAACCTCCTGTATGGCCCAGTTTGCAATTTCTGCGGAAGATGAACAGGAAAAGCGAGAACCAATTAGAGGCTAGCTGGAGGTGTCTGGACGGGCAAATTTAACTCTCATTTCCCACCAGGAAGAGGAATTAACCAAAGGCTCAGCGTGCCGTGCCGGAACCAGATTAGGGCCTGAAGCCATCCTGCGGTGTTGCGGCCATCTCAAAAGAAAGCGAGTTGAAGAAAGGAGCTCAGGGGCACTGTAATTCACAAACCTGCAGAGTTATAAATGACAGCTATCGTCCAAAAATAGACTGAAGTAAGGCTGCCAAGAGGACTTGAAAGCGGGGCAGAATTGCAGGAAACCGATTTCAGGAGGTAGACTGGAATTGCATTGAAAGCATAGGAAAAGAGGCAGAACGTCCACAATGATGCACTTGGCCAAAAAGGGCGTATGCGTTTTTTCCTGAATATATTCAGGAAAAAACGCATACGCCCTTTTTGGCCAACCAAGCAAGCTTGCAAAGGAAATCTGCACTACAATGAAGTCTCACTTCCCCCCGGTCAAAAGGGCCATCTGAAAAAAGTGTAAAATCCAGAAAGGCAGGACAGGCCATGGAGAACTGGGAGCCTTGTTATGCTGATGGGCGGGATGTAAATTGCCAACAGACACTGGGGAGAAGTGTATGGTGTTTCCTGAAACATCTAAAAAACAAAGCAACAGAGCCTAGGGCACTGCCACTTATGGTCCTATAGCTTAGGGAAATTAAAATCAAAAGGACACAGCCACCCCAAAGTTTGGGACGACTCTGTTTACAAGAACCTCGTTTAGAGTACAAGTTCAACATCGCAGAAAGTGAAAAATGGATAAAGAAGTTGTGATATTTACTTACAAAGCAATATCACTCAGCAATGAAATCTATGTCATCAGGCCCTTAGCAGCACAATGAGTGGATTCAGGTATGATGATTCTAACTGAAATAAGTCACACAGAAAAAGAAACATCATAAGGTATCAGTAATACACGGAATGTAAACTTGGCTACACAGGAACTGAATTACAGAACAGAACAGGGTTTCAAATTTAGAAAAACAACTTATGCTTGCTTAAGGGTAAAGGTGAGTTGGGGTGCTGCATAAAACCAGAGATTGAAATGAGCACAGATAAAGTTCCTTAAGCCAAATATGGAATAGACAAGAGCTACTCCTTGCTCAACGAAATGGACTCAAAACCCCATATTAAACGCCTAAGAATGTACCTGAGTAGTAAGTATCTTAAAACCTATGGATTGCTATGTCTCCAAAAGAGAATCAAGCGTGTGTACAGGGGCATAAACGCAGCAGTGATAGGATTGGAGAGGTTCGGTGAGCAAATGAAGACCCTTTGAAGTCATATTGCATGGTACCCATTCCACGGGTTTCAACTACCCATGTTTAAGGTATTCTTCCTTCAGCTAAAACATGCATGTGGAACCTAGAGTATGATCAACCATGTGATCGGGAGACGTGTTCAAATATGTCTCAGTTTTCGTACCCTGGTACTCGGGTGCAACATTCCAGACGCTTTACTCACACTCTCCCGACTTGGAGAGTCAGTCCCTTTAACCTCCTGTTTGGCCCAGTTTCCAATTTCCGTGGAAGATGAACAGGAATAGCGAGAACCAATGAGAGACTAGCTGGAGGTGTCTGGATGGGCAAATTTAACTCTCATTTCCCACCAGGAAGAGGAATTAACCAAAGGCTCAGCGTGCCGTGCCGGAACCAGATTAGGGCCTGAAGCCATCCTGCGGTGTTGCGGCCAGGTCACAAGAAAGCGAGTTGAAGAAAGGAGCTCAGGGGCACTGTAATTCACAAACCTGCAGAGTTATAAATGACAGCTATCGTCCAAAAATAGACTGAAGTAAGGCTGCCAAGAGGACTTGAAAGCGGGGCAGAATTGCAGGAAACCGATTTCAGGAGGTAGACTGGAATTGCATTGAAAGCATAGGAAAAGAGGCAGAACGTCCACAATGATGCACTTGGCCAAAAAGGGCGTATGCGTTTTTTCCTGAATATATTCAGGAAAAAACGCATACGCCCTTTTTGGCCAACCAAGCAAGCTTGCAAAGGAAATCTGCACTACAATGAAGTCTCACTTCCCCCTGGTCAAAAGGGCCATCTGAAAAAAGTGTAAAATCCAGAAAGGCAGGACAGGCCATGGAGAACTGGGAGCCTTGTTATGCTGAAGGGCGGGATGTAAATTGCCAACAACCACTCGGGAGAAGTGTATGGTGTTTCCTGAAACATCTAAAAAACAAAGCAACAGAGCCTAGGGCACTTCCACTTATGGTCCTATAGATTAGGCAATTTAAAATCAAAAAGACACAGCCACCCCAAAGTTTGGAACGGCTCTGTTTACAAGAACCTCGTTTACAGTACAAGTTCAACATCACAGAAAGTGAAAAATGGATAAAAAAGTTGTGGTATTTACTTACAAAGCAATATCACTCAGCAATGAAATCTGTGTCATCAGGCCCTTAGCAGCACAATGAGTGGATTCAGGTATGATGATTCTAACTGAAATAAGTCACACAGAAAAAGAAACATCATAAGATATCAGTAATACACGGAATGGAAACTTGGCTACACAGGAACTGAATTACAGAACAGAACAGGGTCTCAAATTTAGAAAACCCACTTATGCTTGCTTAAGGGGAAAGGTGAGTTGGGGTGCTGCATAAAGCCAGAGATTGAAATGAGCACAGATAAAGTTCCTTAAGCCAAATATGGAATAGACAAGAGCTACTCCTTGCTCAACGAAATGGACTCAACACCGCATATTAAACGCCTAAGAATGTACCTGACTAGTAAGTATCTTAAAACCTATGGATTGCTATGTCTCCGAAAGAGAATCAAGCATGTGTACAGCGGCATAAATGCAGCAGTGATAGGATTGGAGAGGTTCGGTGAGCAAATGAAGACCCTTTGAAGTCATATTGCATGGTACCCATTCCAAGGGTTTCAACTACCCAGGTTTAAGGTATTCTTCCTTCAGCTAAAACATGCATGTGGAACCTAGAGTATGATCAACCATGTGATCGGGAGACGTGTTCAAATATGTCTCAGTTTTCGTACCCTGGTACTCGGGTGCAACATTCCAGACGCTTTACTCACACTCTCCCGACTTGGAGAGTCAGTCCCTTTAACCTCCTGTTTGGCCCAGTTTCCAATTTCTGTGGAAGATGAACAGGAATAGCGAGAACCAATGAGAGGCTAGCTGGAGGTGTCTGGACGGGCAAATTTAACTCTCATTTCCCACCAGGAAGAGGAATTAACCAAAGGCTCAGCGTGCCGTGCCGGAACCAGATTAGGGCCTGAAGCCATCCTGCGGTGTTGCGGCCAGCTCAAAAGAAAGCGAGTTGAAGAAAGGAGCTCAGGGGCACTGTAATTCACAAACCTGCAGAGTTATAAATGACAGCTATCGTCCAAAAATAGACTGAAGTAAGGCTGCCAAGAGGACTTGAAAGCGGGGCAGAATTGCAGGAAACCGATTTCAGGAGGTAGACTGGAATTGCATTGAAAGCATAGGAAAAGAGGCAGAACGTCCACAATGATGCACTTGGCCAAAAAGGGCGTATGTGTTTTTTCCTGAATATATTCAGGAAAAAACGCATACGCCCTTTTTGGCCAACCAAGCAAGCTTGCAAAGGAAATCTGCACTACAATGAAGTCTCACTTCCCCCCGGTCAAAAGGGCCATCTGAAAAAAGTGTAAAATCCAGAAAGGCAGGACAGGCCATGGAGAACTGGGAGCCTTGTTATGCTGATGGGCGGGATGTAAATTGCCAACAGACACTGGGGAGAAGTGTATGGTGTTTCCTGAAACATCTAAAAAACAAAGCAACAGAGCCTAGGGCACTGCCACTTATGGTCCTATAGCTTAGGGAAATTAAAATCAAAAAGACACAGCCACCCCAAAGTTTGCGACGCCTCTGGTTACAAGAACCTCGTTTACAGTACAAGTTCAACATCGCAGAAAGTGAAAAATGGATAAAGAAGTTGTGGTATTTACTTACAAAGCAATATCACTAGGCAATGGAATCTATGTCATCAGGCCCTTAGCAGCACAATGAGTGGATTCAGGTATGATGATTCTAAGTGAAATAAGTCACACAGAAAAAGAAACATCATAAGATATCAGTAATACACGGAATGTAAACTTGGCTACAAGGAACTGAATTACAGAACAGAACAGGGTCTCAAATTTAGAAAACCAACTTATGCTTGCTTAAGGGGAAAGGTGAGTTGGGGTGCTGCATAAAACCAGAGATTGAAATGAGCACAGATAAAGTTCCTTAAGCCAAATATGGAATAGACAAGAGCTACTCCTTGCTCAACGAAATGGACTCAACACTGCATATTAAACGCCTAAGAATGTACCTGACTAGTAAGTATCTTAAAACCTATGGATTGCTATGTCTCCGAAAGAGAATCAAGGATGTGTACAGGGGCATAAACGCAGCAGTGATAGGATTGGAGAGGTTCGTGAGCAAATGAAGACCCTTTGAAGTCATATTGCATGGTACCCATTCCAAGGGTTTCAACTACCCAGGTTTAAGGTATTCTTCCTTCAGCTAAAACATGCATGTGGAACCTAGAGTATGATCAACCATGTGATCGGGAGACGTGTTCAAATATGTCTCAGTTTTCGTACCCTGGTACTCGGGTGCAACATTCCAGACGCTTTACTCACACTCTCCCGACTTGGAGAGTCAGTCCCTTTAACCTCCTGTTTGGCCCAGTTTCCAATTTCCGTGGAAGATGAACAGGAATAGCGAGAACCAATGAGAGACTAGCTGGAGGTGTCTGGATGGGCAAATTTAACTCTCATTTCCCACCAGGAAGAGGAATTAACCAAAGGCTCAGCGTGCCGTGCCGGAACCAGATTAGGGCCTGAAGCCATCCTGCGGTGTTGCGGCCAGGTCACAAGAAAGCGAGTTGAAGAAAGGAGCTCAAGGGCACTGTAATTCACAAACCTGCAGAGTTATAAATGACGGCTATCGTCCAAAAATAGACTGAAGTAAGGCTGCCAAGAGGACTTGAAAGCGGGGCAGAATTGCAGGAAACCGATTTCAGGAGGTAGACTGGAATTGCATTGAAAGCATAGGAAAAGAGGCAGAACGTCCACAATGATGCACTTGGCCAAAAAGGGCGTAGGCGTTTTTTCCTGAATATATTCAGGAAAAAACGCATACGCCCTTTTTGGCCAACCAAGCAAGCTTGCAAAGGAAATCTGCACTACAATGAAGTCTCACTTCCCCCCGGTCAAAAGGGCCATCTGAAAAAAGTGTAAAATCCAGAAAGGCAGGACAGGCCATGGAGAACTGGGAGCCTTGTTATGCTGAAGGGCGGGATGTAAATTGCCAACAGCCACTCGGGAGAAGTGTATGGTGTTTCCTGAAACATCTAAAAAACAAAGCAACAGAGCCTAGGGCACTGCCACTTATGGTCCTATAGCTTAGGGAAATTAAAATCAAAAAGACACAGCCACCCCAAAGTTTGGGACGCCTCTGGTTACAAGAACCTCGTTTACAGTACAAGTTCAACATCGCAGAAAGTGAAAAATGGATAAAGAAGTTGTGGTATTTACTTACAAAGCAATATCACTAGGCAATGGAATCTATGTCATCAGGCCCTTAGCAGCACAATGAGTGGATTCAGGTATGATGATTCTAACTGAAATAAGTCACACAGAAAAAGAAACATCATAAGATATCAGTAATACACGGAATGTAAACTTGGCTACAAGGAACTGAATTACAGAACAGAACAGGGTCTCAAATTTAGAAAACCAACTTATGCTTGCTTAAGGGGAAAGGTGAGTTGGGGTGCTGCATAAAACCAGAGATTGAAATGAGCACAGATAAAGTTCCTTAAGCCAAATATGGAATAGACAAGAGCTACTCCTTGCTCAACGAAATGGACTCAACACTGCATATTAAACGCCTAAGAATGTACCTGACTAGTAAGTATCTTAAAACCTATGGATTGCTATGTCTCCGAAAGAGAATCAAGGATGTGTACAGGGTCATAAACGCAGCAGTGATAGGATTGGAGAGGTTCGTGAGCAAATGAAGACCCTTTGAAGTCATATTGCATGGTACCCATTCCACGGGTTTCAACTACCCAGGTTTAAGGTATTCTTCCTTCAGCTAAAACATGCATGTGGAACCTAGAGTATGATCAACCATGTGATCGGGAGACGTGTTCAAATATGTCTCAGTTTTCGTACCCTGGTACTCGGGTGCAACATTCCAGACGCTTTACTCACACTCTCCCGACTTGGAGAGTCAGTCCCTTTAACCTCCTGTTTGGCCCAGTTTCCAATTTCTGTGGAAGATGAACAGGAATAGCGAGAACCAATGAGAGGCTAGCTGGAGGTGTCTGGACGGGCAAATTTAACTCTCATTTCCCACCAGGAAGAGGAATTAACCAAAGGCTCAGCGTGCCGTGCCGGAACCAGATTAGGGCCTGAAGCCATCCTGCGGTGTTGCGGCCAGCTCAAAAGAAAGCGAGTTGAAGAAAGGAGCTCAGGGGCACTGTAATTCACAAACCTGCAGAGTTATAAATGACAGCTATCGTCCAAAAATAGACTGAAGTAAGGCTGCCAAGAGGACTTGAAAGCGGGGCAGAATTGCAGGAAACCGATTTCAGGAGGTAGACTGGAATTGCATTGAAAGCATAGGAAAAGAGGCAGAACGTCCACAATGATGCACTAGGCCAAAAAGGGCGTATGTGTTTTTTCCTGAATATATTCAGGAAAAAACGCATACGCCCTTTTTGGCCAACCAAGCAAGCTTGCAAAGGAAATCTGCACTACAATGAAGTCTCACTTCCCCCCGGTCAAAAGGGCCATCTGAAAAAAGTGTAAAATCCAGAAAGGCAGGACAGGCCATGGAGAACTGGGAGCCTTGTTATGCTGATGGGCGGGATGTAAATTGCCAACAGACACTCGGGAGAAGTGTATGGTGTTTCCTGAAACATCTAAAAAACAAAGCAACAGAGCCTAGGGCACTGCCACTTATGGTCCTATAGCTTAGGGAAATTAAAATCAAAAAGACACAGCCACCCCAAAGTTTGGGACGCCTCTGGTTACAAGAACCTCGTTTACAGTACAAGTTCAACATCGCAGAAAGTGAAAAATGGATAAAGAAGTTGTGGTATTTACTTACAAAGCAATATCACTAGGCAATGGAATCTATGTCATCAGTCCCTTAGCAGCACAATGAGTGGATTCAGGTATGATGATTCTAACTGAAATAAGTCACACAGAAAAAGAAACATCATAAGATATCAGTAATACACGGAATGTAAACTTGGCTACAAGGAACTGAATTACAGAACAGAACAGGGTCTCAAATTTAGAAAACCAACTTATGCTTGCTTAAGGGGAAAGGTGAGTTGGGGTGCTGCATAAAACCAGAGATTGAAATGAGCACAGATAAAGTTCCTTAAGCCAAATATGGAATAGACAAGAGCTACTCCTTGCTCAACGAAATGGACTCAACACTGCATATTAAACGCCTAAGAATGTACCTGACTAGTAAGTATCTTAAAACCTATGGATTGCTATGTCTCCGAAAGAGAATCAAGGATGTGTACAGGGTCATAAACGCAGCAGTGATAGGATTGGAGAGGTTCGTGAGCAAATGAAGACCCTTTGAAGTCATATTGCATGGTACCCATTCCACGGGTTTCAACTACCCAGGTTTAAGGTATTCTTCCTTCAGCTAAAACATGCATGTGGAACCTAGAGTATGATCAACCATGTGATCGGGAGACGTGTTCAAATATGTCTCAGTTTTCGTACCCTGGTACTCGGGTGCAACATTCCAGACGCTTTACTCACACTCTCCCGACTTGGAGAGTCAGTCCCTTTAACCTCCTGTTTGGCCCAGTTTCCAATTTCTGTGGAAGATGAACAGGAATAGCGAGAACCAATGAGAGGCTAGCTGGAGGTGTCTGGACGGGCAAATTTAACTCTCATTTCCCAACAGGAAGAGGAATTAACCAAAGGCTCAGCGTGCCATGCCGGAACCACATTAGGGCCTGAAGCCATCCTGCGGTGTTGCGGCCAGGTCACAAGAAAGCGAGTTGAAGAAAGGAGCTCAGGGGCACTGTAATTCACAAACCTGCAGAGTTATAAATGACAGCTATCGTCCAAAAATAGACTGAAGTAAGGCTGCCAAGAGGACTTGAAAGCGGAGCAGAATTGCAGGAAACCGATTTCAGGAGGTAGACTGGAATTGCATTGAAAGCATAGGAAAAGAGGCAGAACGTCCACAATGATGCACTTGGCCAAAAAGTGTGTATGCGTTTTTTCCTGAATATATTCAGGAAAAAACGCATACGCCCTTTTTGGCCAACCAAGCAAGCTTGCAAAGGAAATCTGCACTACAATGAAGTCTCACTTCCCCCTGGTCAAAAGGGCCATCAGAAAAAAGTGTAAAATCCAGAAAGGCAGGACAGGCCATGGAGAACTGGGAGCCTTGTTATGCTGATGGGCGGGATGTAAATTGCCAACAGACACTCGGGAGAAGTGTATGGTGTTTCCTGAAACATCTAAAAAACAAAGCAACAGAGCCTAGGGCACTGCCACTTATGGTCCTATAGCTTAGGGAAATTAAAATCAAAAAGACACAGCCACCCCAAAGTTTGGGACGCCTCTGTTTACAAGAACCTCGTTTACAGTACAAGTTCAACATCGCAGAAAGTGAAAAATGGATAAAGAAGTTGTGGTATTTACTTACAAAGCAATATCACTCAGCAATGAAATCTATGTCATCAGGCCCTTAGCAGCACAATGAGTG
This sequence comes from Stenella coeruleoalba, assembly GCF_951394435.1. Lineage (NCBI taxonomy): Eukaryota > Metazoa > Chordata > Mammalia > Artiodactyla > Delphinidae > Stenella > Stenella coeruleoalba. Next base: position 66,365 of record NW_027646056.1, on the reverse strand, counting down.
GATTCAGGTATGATGATTCTAAGTGAAATAAGTCACACAGAAAAAGAAACATCATAAGATATCAGTAATACACGGAATGTAAACTTGGCTACAAGGAACTGAATTACAGAACAGAACAGGGTCTCAAATTTAGAAAACCAACTTATGCTTGCTTAAGGGGAAAGGTGAGTTGGGGTGCTGCATAAAACCAGAGATTGAAATGAGCAGAGATAAAGTTCCTTAAGCCAAATATGGAATAGACAAGAGCTACTCCTTGCTCAACGAAATGGACTCAACACTGCATATTAAACGCCTAAGAATGTACCTGACTAGTAAGTATCTTAAAACCTATGGATTGCTATGTCTCCGAAAGAGAATCAAGGATGTGTACAGGGGCATAAACGCAGCAGTGATAGGATTGGAGAGGTTCGTGAGCAAATGAAGACCCATTGAAGTCATATTGCATGGTACCCATTCCACGGGTTTCAACTACCCAGGTTTAAGGTATTCTTCCTTCAGCTAAAACATGCATGTGGAACCTAGAGTATGATCAACCATGTGATCGGGAGACGTGTTCAAATATGTCTCAGTTTTCGTACCCTGGTACTCGGGTGCAACATTCCAGACGCTTTACTCACACTCTCCCGACTTGGAGAGTCAGTCCCTTTAACCTCCTGTTTGGCCCAGTTTCCAATTTCTGCGGAAGATGAACAGGAATAGCGAGAACCAATGAGAGGCTAGCTGGAGGTGTCTGGACGGGCAAATTTAACTCTCATTTCCCACCAGGAAGAGGAATTAACCAAAGGCTCAGCGTGCCGTGCCGGAACCAGATTAGGGCCTGAAGCCATCCTGCGGTGTTGCGGCCAGCTCACAAGAAAGCGAGTTGAAGAAAGGAGCTCAGGGGCACTGTAATTCACAAACCTGCAGAGTTATAAATGACAGCTATCGTCCAAAAATAGACTGAAGTAAGGCTGCCAAGAGGACTTGAAAGCGGGGCAGAATTGCAGGAAACCGATTTCAGGAGGTAGACTGGAATTGCATTGAAAGCATAGGAAAAGAGGCAGAACGTCCACAATGATGCACTTGGCCAAAAAGGGCGTATGCGTTTTTTCCTGAATATATTCAGGAAAAAACGCATACGCCCTTTTTGGCCAACCAAGCAAGCTTGCAAAGGAAATCTGCACTACAATGAAGTCTCACTTCCCCCCGGTCAAAAGGGCCATCTGAAAAAAGTGTAAAATCCAGAAAGGCAGGACAGGCCATGGAGAACTGGGAGCCTTGTTATGCTGATGGGCGGGATGTAAATTGCCAACAGACACTCGGGAGAAGTGTATGGTGTTTCCTGAAACATCTAAAAAACAAAGCAACAGAGCCTAGGGCACTGCCACTTATGGTCCTATAGCTTAGGGAAATTAAAATCAAAAAGACACAGCCACCCCAAAGTTTGGGACGCCTCTGGTTACAAGAACCTCGTTTACAGTACAAGTTCAACATCGCAGAAAGTGAAAAATGGATAAAGAAGTTGTGGTATTTACTTACAAAGCAATATCACTCAGCAATGAAATCTATGTCATCAGGCCCTTAGCAGCACAATGAGTGGATTCAGGTATGATGATTCTAACTGAAATAAGTCACACAGAAAAAGAAACATCATAAGATATCAGTAATACACGGAATGTAAACTTGGCTACAAGGAACTGAATTACAGAACAGAACAGGGTCTCAAATTTAGAAAACCAACTTATGCTTGCTTAAGGGGAAAGGTGAGTTGGGGTGCTGCATAAAACCAGAGATTGAAATGAGCACAGATAAAGTTCCTTAAGCCAAATATGGAATAGACAAGAGCTACTCCTTGCTCAACAAAATGGACTCAACACTGCATATTAAACGCCTAAGAATGTACCTGACTAGTAAGTATCTTAAAACCTATGGATTGCTATGTCTCCGAAAGAGAATCAAGGATGTGTACAGGGGCATAAACGCAGCAGTGATAGGATTGGAGAGGTTCGTGAGCAAATGAAGACCCATTGAAGTCATATTGCATGGTACCCATTCCACAGGTTTCAACTACCCAGGTTTAAGGTATTCTTCCTTCAGCTAAAACATGCATGTGGAACCTAGAGTATGATCAACCATGTGATCGGGAGACGTGTTCAAATATGTCTCAGTTTTCGTACCCTGGTACTCGGGTGCAACATTCCAGACGCTTTACTAACACTCTCCCGACTTGGAGAGTCAGTCCCTTTAACCTCCTGTTTGGCCCAGTTTCCAATTTCTGCGGAAGATGAAAAGGAATAGCAAGAACCAATGAGAGGCTAGCTGGAGGTGTCTGGACGGGCAAATTTAACTCTCATTTCCCACCAGGAAGAGGAATTAACCAAAGGCTCAGCGTGCCGTGCCGGAACCAGTTTAGGGCCTGAAGCCATCCTGTGGTGTTGCGGCCAGGTCACAAGAAAGCGAGTTGAAGAAAGGAGCTCAGGGGCACTGTAATTCACAAACCTGCAGAGTTATAAATGACAGCTATCGTCCAAAAATAGACTGAAGTAAGGCTGCCAAGAGGACTTGAAAGCGGGGCAGAATTGCAGGAAACTGATTTCAGGAGGTAGACTGGAATTGCATTGAAAGCATAGGAAAAGAGGCAGAACGTCCACAATGATGCACTTGGCCAAAAAGGGCGTATGCGTTTTTTCCTGAATATATTCAGGAAAAAACGCATACGCCCTTTTTGGCCAACCAAGCAAGCTTGCAAAGGAAATCTGCACTACAATGAAGTCTCACTTCTCCCCGGTCAAAAGGGCCATCAGAAAAAAGTTTAAAATCCAGAAAGGCAGGACAGGCCATGGAGAACTGGGAGCCTTGTTATGCTGATGGGCGGGATGTAAATTGCCAACAGACACTCGGGAGAAGTGTATGGTGTTTCCTGAAACATCTAAAAAACAAAGCAACAGAGCCTAGGGCACTGCCAGTTATGGTCCTATAGCTTAGGGAAATTAAAATCAAAAAGACACAGCCACCCCAAAGTTTGGGACGCCTCTGTTTACAAGAACCTCGTTTACAGTACAAGTTCAACATCGCAGAAAGTGAAAAATGGATAAAGAAGTTGTGGTATTTACTTACAAAGCAATATCACTCAGCAATGAAATCTATGTCATCAGGCCCTTAGCAGCACAATGAGTGGATTCAGGTATGATGATTCTAAGTGAAATAAGTCACACAGAAAAAGAAACATCATAAGATATCAGTAATACACGGAATGTAAACTTGGCTACAAGGAAGTGAATTACAGAACAGAACAGGGTCTCAAATTTAGAAAACCAACTTATGCTTGCTTAAGGGGAAAGGTGAGTTGGGGTGCTGCATAAAACCAGAGATTGAAAGGAGCACAGATAAAGTTCCTTAAGCCAAATATGGAATAGACAAGAGCTACTCCTTGCTCAACGAAATGGACTCAACACTGCATATTAAACGCCTAAGAATGTACCTGACTAGTAAGTATCTTAAAACCTATGGATTGCTATGTCTCCGAAAGAGAATCAAGGATGTGTACAGAGGCATAAACGCAGCAGTGATAGGATTGGAGAGGTTCGTGAGCAAATGAAGACCCATTGAAGTCATATTGCATGGTACCCATTCCACGGGTTTCAACTACCCAGGTTTAAGGTATTCTTCCTTCAGCTAAAACATGCATGTGGAACCTAGAGTATGATCAACCATGTGATCGGGAGACGTGTTCAAATATGTCTCAGTTTTCGTACCCTGGTACTCGGGTGCAACATTCCAGACGCTTTACTCACACTCTCCCGACTTGGAGAGTCAGTCCCTTTAACCTCCTGTTTGGCCCAGTTTCCAATTTCTGCGGAAGATGAACAGGAATAGCGAGAACCAATGAGAGGCTAGCTGGAGGTGTCTGGACGGGCAAATTTAACTCTCATTTCCCACCAGGAAGAGGAATTAACCAAAGGCTCAGCGTGCCGTGCCGGAACCAGATTAGGGCCTGAAGCCATCCTGCGGTGTTGCGGCCAGCTCACAAGAAAGCGAGTTGAAGAAAGGAGCTCAGGGGCACTGTAATTCACAAACCTGCAGAGTTATAAATGACAGCTATCGTCCAAAAATAGACTGAAGTAAGGCTGCCAAGAGGACTTGAAAGCGGGGCAGAATTGCAGGAAACCGATTTCAGGAGGTAGACTGGAATTGCATTGAAAGCATAGGAAAAGAGGCAGAACGTCCACAATGATGCACTTGGCCAAAAAGGGCGTATGCGTTTTTTCCTGAATATATTCAGGAAAAAACGCATACGCCCTTTTTGGCCAACCAAGCAAGCTTGCAAAGGAAATCTGCACTACAATGAAGTCTCACTTCCCCCCGGTCAAAAGGGCCATCTGAAAAAAGTGTAAAATCCAGAAAGGCAGGACAGGCCATGGAGAACTGGGAGCCTTGTTATGCTGATGGGCGGGATGTAAATTGCCAACAGACACTCGGGAGAAGTGTATGGTGTTTCCTGAAACATCTAAAAAACAAAGCAACAGAGCCTAGGGCACTGCCAGTTATGGTCCTATAGCTTAGGGAAATTAAAATCAAAAAGACACAGCCACCCCAAAGTTTGGGACGCCTCTGTTTACAAGAACCTCGTTTACAGTACAAGTTCAACATCGCAGAAAGTGAAAAATGGATAAAGAAGTTGTGGTATTTACTTACAAAGCAATATCACTCAGCAATGAAATCTATGTCATCAGGCCCTTAGCAGCACAATGAGTGGATTCAGGTATGATGATTCTAAGTGAAATAAGTCACACAGAAAAAGAAACATCATAAGATATCAGTAATACACGGAATGTAAACTTGGCTACAAGGAAGTGAATTACAGAACAGAACAGGGTCTCAAATTTAGAAAACCAACTTATGCTTGCTTAAGGGGAAAGGTGAGTTGGGGTGCTGCATAAAACCAGAGATTGAAAGGAGCACAGATAAAGTTCCTTAAGCCAAATATGGAATAGACAAGAGCTACTCCTTGCTCAACGAAATGGACTCAACACTGCATATTAAACGCCTAAGAATGTACCTGACTAGTAAGTATCTTAAAACCTATGGATTGCTATGTCTCCGAAAGAGAATCAAGGATGTGTACAGAGGCATAAACGCAGCAGTGATAGGATTGGAGAGGTTCGTGAGCAAATGAAGACCCATTGAAGTCATATTGCATGGTACCCATTCCACGGGTTTCAACTACCCAGGTTTAAGGTATTCTTCCTTCAGCTAAAACATGCATGTGGAACCTAGAGTATGATCAACCATGTGATCGGGAGACGTGTTCAAATATGTCTCAGTTTTCGTACCCTGGTACTCGGGTGCAACATTCCAGACGCTTTACTCACACTCTCCCGACTTGGAGAGTCAGTCCCTTTAACCTCCTGTTTGGCCCAGTTTCCAATTTCTGCGGAAGATGAACAGGAATAGCGAGAACCAATGAGAGGCTAGCTGGAGGTGTCTGGACGGGCAAATTTAACTCTCATTTCCCACCAGGAAGAGGAATTAACCAAAGGCTCAGCGTGCCGTGCCGGAACCAGATTAGGGCCTGAAGCCATCCTGCGGTGTTGCGGCCAGCTCACAAGAAAGCGAGTTGAAGAAAGGAGCTCAGGGGCACTGTAATTCACAAACCTGCAGAGTTATAAATGACAGCTATCGTCCAAAAATAGACTGAAGTAAGGCTGCCAAGAGGACTTGAAAGCGGGGCAGAATTGCAGGAAACCGATTTCAGGAGGTAGACTGGAATTGCATTGAAAGCATAGGAAAAGAGGCAGAACGTCCACAATGATGCACTTGGCCAAAAAGGGCGTATGCGTTTTTTCCTGAATATATTCAGGAAAAAACGCATACGCCCTTTTTGGCCAACCAAGCAAGCTTGCAAAGGAAATCTGCACTACAATGAAGTCTCACTTCCCCCCGGTCAAAAGGGCCATCTGAAAAAAGTGTAAAATCCAGAAAGGCAGGACAGGCCATGGAGAACTGGGAGCCTTGTTATGCTGATGGGCGGGATGTAAATTGCCAACAGACACTCGGGAGAAGTGTATGGTGTTTCCTGAAACATCTAAAAAACAAAGCAACAGAGCCTAGGGCACTGCCACTTATGGTCCTATAGCTTAGGGAAATTAAAATCAAAAAGACACAGCCACCCCAAAGTTTGGGACGCCTCTGTTTACAAGAACCTCGTTTACAGTACAAGTTCAACATCGCAGAAAGTGAAAAATAGATAAAGAAGTTGTGGTATTTACTTACAAAGCAATATCACTCATCAATGAAATCTATGTCATCAGGCCCTTAGCAGCACAATGAGTGGATTCAGGTATGATGATTCTAAGTGAAATAAGTCACACAGAAAAAGAAACATCATAAGATATCAGTAATACACGGAATGGAAACTTGGCTACACAGGAACTGAATTACAGAACAGAACAGGGTCTCAAATTTAGAAAACCCACTTATGCTTGCTTAAGGGGAAAGGTGAGTTGGGGTGCTGCATAAAGCCAGAGATTGAAATGAGCACAGATAAAGTTCCTTAAGCCAAATATGGAATAGACAAGAGCTACTCCTTGCTCAACAAAATGGACTCAACACCGCATATTAAACGCCTAAGAATGTACCTGACTAGTAAGTATCTTAAAACCTATGGATTGCTATGTCTCCGAAAGAGAATCAACCATGTGTACAGCGGCATAAACGCAGCAGTGATAGGATTGGAGAGGTTCGGTGAGCAAATGAAGACCCTTTGAAGTCATATTGCATGGTACCCATTCCACGGGTTTCAACTACCCAGGTTTAAGGTATTCTTCCTTCAGCTAAAACATGCATGTGGAACCTAGAGTATGATCAACCATGTGATCGGGAGACGTGTTCAAATATGTCTCAGTTTTCGTACCCTGGTACTCGGGTGCAACATTCCAGACGCTTTACTCACACTCTCCCGACTTGGAGAGTCAGTCCCTTTAACCTCCTGTTTGGCCCAGTTTCCAATTTCTGCGGAAGATGAACAGGAATAGCGAGAACCAATGAGAGGCTAGCTGGAGGTGTCTGGACGGGCAAATTTAACTCTCATTTCCCACCAGGAAGAGGAATTAACCAAAGGCTCAGCGTGCCGTGCCGGAACCAGATTAGGGCCTGAAGCCATACTGCGGTGTTGCGGCCAGCTCAAAAGAAAGCGAGTTGAAGAAAGGAGCTCAGGGGCACTGTAATTCACAAACATGCAGAGTTATAAATGACAGCTATCGTCCAAAAATAGACTGAAGTAAGGCTGCCAAGAGGATTTGAAAGCGGGGCAGAATTGCAGGAAACCGATTTCAGGAGGTAGACTGGAATTGCATTGAAAGCATAGGAAAAGAGGCAGAACGTCCACAATGATGCACTTGGCCAAAAAGTGTGTATGCGTTCTTTCCTGAATATATTCAGGAAAAAACGCATATGCCCTTTTTGGCCAACCAAGCAAGCTTGCAAAGGAAATCTGCACTACAATGAAGTCTCACTTCCCCCCGGTCAAAAGGGCCATCTGAAAAAAGTGTAAAATCCAGAAAGGCAGGACAGGCCATGGAGAACTGGGAGCCTTGTTATGCTGATGGGCGGGATGTAAATTGCCAACAGACACTGGGGAGAAGTGTATGGTGTTTCCTGAAACATCTAAAAAACAAAGCAACAGAGCCTAGGGCACTGCCACTTATGGTCCTATAGCTTAGGGAAATTAAAATCAAAAAGACACAGCCACCCCAAAGTTTGGGACGCCTCTGTTTACAAGAACCTCGTTTACAGTACAAGTTCAACATCGCAGAAAGTGAAAAATGGATAAAGAAGTTGTGGTATTTACTTACAAACAATATCACTCATCAATGAAATCTATGTCATCAGGCCCTTAGCAGCACAATGAGTGGATTCAGGTATGATGATTCTAAGTGAAATAAGTCACACAGAAAAAGAAACATCATAAGATATCAGTAATACACGGAATGTAAACTTGGCTACAAGGAACTGAATTACAGAACAGAACAGGGTCTCAAATTTAGAAAACCAACTTATGCTTGCTTAAGGGGAAAGGTGAGTTGGGGTGCTGCATAAAACCAGAGATTGAAATGAGCACAGATAAAGTTCCTTAAGCCAAATATGGAATAGACAAGAGCTACTCCTTGCTCAACGAAATGGACTCAACACTGCATATTAAACGCCTAAGAATGTACCTGACTAGTAAGTATCTTAAAACCTATGGATTGCTATGTCTCCGAAAGAGAATCAAGGATGTGTACAGGGGCATAAACGCAGCAGTGATAGGATTGGAGAGGTTCGTGAGCAAATGAAGACCCTTTGAAGTCATATTGCATGGTACCCATTCCACGGGTTTCAACTACCCAGGTTTAAGGTATTCTTCCTTCAGCTAAAACATGCATGTGGAACCTAGAGTATGATCAACCATGTGATCGGGAGACGTGTTCAAATATGTCTCAGTTTTCGTACCCTGGTACTCGGGTGCAACATTCCAGACGCTTTACTCACACTCTCCCGACTTGGAGAGTCAGTCCCTTTAACCTCCTGTTTGGCCCAGTTTCCAATTTCTGCGGAAGATGAAAAGGAATAGCGAGAACCAATGAGAGGCTAGCTGGAGGTGTCTGGACGGGCAAATTTAACTCTCATTTCCCACCAGGAAGAGGAATTAACCAAAGGCTCAGCGTGCCGTGCCGGAACCAGTTTAGGGCCTGAAGCCATCCTGCGGTGTTGCGGCCAGGTCACAAGAAAGCGAGTTGAAGAAAGGAGCTCAGGGGCACTGTAATTCACAAACCTGCAGAGTTATAAATGACAGCTATCGTCCAAAAATAGACTGAAGTAAGGCTGCCAAGAGGACTTGAAAGCGGGGCAGAATTGCAGGAAACCGATTTCAGGAGGTAGACTGGAATTGCATTGAAAGCATAGGAAAAGAGGCAGAACGTCCACAATGATGCACTTGGCCAAAAAGGGCGTATGCGTTTTTTCCTGAATATATTCAGGAAAAAACGCATACGCCCTTTTTGGCCAACCAAGCAAGCTTGCAAAGGAAATCTGCACTACAATGAAGTCTCACTTCCCCCCGGTCAAAAGGGCCATCTGAAAAAAGTGTAAAATCCAGAAAGGCAGGACAGGCCATGGAGAACTGGGAGCCTTGTTATGCTGATGGGCGGGATGTAAATTGCCAACAGACACTCGGGAGAAGTGTATGGTGTTTCCTGAAACATCTAAAAAACAAAGCAACAGAGCCTAGGGCACTGCCACTTATGGTCCTATAGCTTAGGGAAATTAAAATCAAAAAGACACAGCCACCCCAAAGTTTGGGACGCCTCTGGTTACAAGAACCTCGTTTACAGTACAAGTTCAACATCGCAGAAAGTGAAAAATGGATAAAGAAGTTGTGGTATTTACTTACAAAGCAATATCACTCAGCAATGAAATCTATGTCATCAGGCCCTTAGCAGCACAATGAGTGGATTCAGGTATGATGATTCTAACTGAAATAAGTCACACAGAAAAAGAAACATCATAAGATATCAGTAATACACGGAATGTAAACTTGGCTACAAGGAACTGAATTACAGAACAGAACAGGGTCTCAAATTTAGAAAACCAACTTATGCTTGCTTAAGGGGAAAGGTGAGTTGGGGTGCTGCATAAAACCAGAGATTGAAATGAGCACAGATAAAGTTCCTTAAGCCAAATATGGAATAGACAAGAGCTACTCCTTGCTCAACAAAATGGACTCAACACTGCATATTAAACGCCTAAGAATGTACCTGACTAGTAAGTATCTTAAAACCTATGGATTGCTATGTCTCCGAAAGAGAATCAAGGATGTGTACAGGGGCATAAACGCAGCAGTGATAGGATTGGAGAGGTTCGTGAGCAAATGAAGACCCATTGAAGTCATATTGCATGGTACCCATTCCACGGGTTTCAACTTCCCAGGTTTAAGGTATTCTTCCTTCAGCTAAAACATGCATGTGGAACCTAGAGTATGATCAACCATGTGATCGGGAGACGTGTTCAAATATGTCTCAGTTTTCGTACCCTGGTACTCGGGTGCAACATTCCAGACGCTTTACTAACACTCTCCCGACTTGGAGAGTCAGTCCCTTTAACCTCCTGTTTGGCCCAGTTTGCAATTTCTGCGGAAGATGAAAAGGAATAGCAAGAACCAATGAGAGGCTAGCTGGAGGTGTCTGGACGGGCAAATTTAACTCTCATTTCCCACCAGGAAGAGGAATTAACCAAAGGCTCAGCGTGCCGTGCCGGAACCAGTTTAGGGCCTGAAGCCATCCTGTGGTGTTGCGGCCAGGTCACAAGAAAGCGAGTTGAAGAAAGGAGCTCAGGGGCACTGTAATTCACAAACCTGCAGAGTTATAAATGACAGCTATCGTCCAAAAATAGACTGAAGTAAGGCTGCCAAGAGGACTTGAAAGCGGGGCAGAATTGCAGGAAACCGATTTCAGGAGGTAGACTGGAATTGCATTGAAAGCATAGGAAAAGAGGCAGAACGTCCACAATGATGCACTTGGCCAAAAAGGGCGTATGCGTTTTTTCCTGAATATATTCAGGAAAAAACGCATACGCCCTTTTTGGCCAACCAAGCAAGCTTGCAAAGGAAATCTGCACTACAATGAAGTCTCACTTCTCCCCGGTCAAAAGGGCCATCAGAAAAAAGTTTAAAATCCAGAAAGGCAGGACAGGCCATGGAGAACTGGGAGCCTTGTTATGCTGATGGGCGGGATGTAAATTGCCAACAGACACTCGGGAGAAGTGTATGGTGTTTCCTGAAACATCTAAAAAACAAAGCAACAGAGCCTAGGGCACTGCCAGTTATGGTCCTATAGCTTAGGGAAATTAAAATCAAAAAGACACAGCCACCCCAAAGTTTGGGACGCCTCTGTTTACAAGAACCTCGTTTACAGTACAAGTTCAACATCGCAGAAAGTGAAAAATGGATAAAGAAGTTGTGGTATTTACTTACAAAGCAATATCACTCAGCAATGAAATCTATGTCATCAGGCCCTTAGCAGCACAATGAGTGGATTCAGGTATGATGATTCTAAGTGAAATAAGTCACACAGAAAAAGAAACATCATAAGATATCAGTAATACACGGAATGTAAACTTGGCTACAAGGAAGTGAATTACAGAACAGAACAGGGTCTCAAATTTAGAAAACCAACTTATGCTTGCTTAAGGGGAAAGGTGAGTTGGGGTGCTGCATAAAACCAGAGATTGAAAGGAGCACAGATAAAGTTCCTTAAGCCAAATATGGAATAGACAAGAGCTACTCCTTGCTCAACGAAATGGACTCAACACTGCATATTAAACGCCTAAGAATGTACCTGACTAGTAAGTATCTTAAAACCTATGGATTGCTATGTCTCCGAAAGAGAATCAAGGATGTGTACAGAGGCATAAACGCAGCAGTGATAGGATTGGAGAGGTTCGTGAGCAAATGAAGACCCATTGAAGTCATATTGCATGGTACCCATTCCACGGGTTTCAACTACCCAGGTTTAAGGTATTCTTCCTTCAGCTAAAACATGCATGTGGAACCTAGAGTATGATCAACCATGTGATCGGGAGACGTGTTCAAATATGTCTCAGTTTTCGTACCCTGGTACTCGGGTGCAACATTCCAGACGCTTTACTCACACTCTCCCGACTTGGAGAGTCAGTCCCTTTAACCTCCTGTTTGGCCCAGTTTCCAATTTCTGCGGAAGATGAACAGGAATAGCGAGAACCAATGAGAGGCTAGCTGGAGGTGTCTGGACGGGCAAATTTAACTCTCATTTCCCACCAGGAAGAGGAATTAACCAAAGGCTCAGCGTGCCGTGCCGGAACCAGATTAGGGCCTGAAGCCATCCTGCGGTGTTGCGGCCAGCTCACAAGAAAGCGAGTTGAAGAAAGGAGCTCAGGGGCACTGTAATTCACAAACCTGCAGAGTTATAAATGACAGCTATCATCCAAAAATAGACTGAAGTAAGGCTGCCAAGAGGACTTGAAAGCGGGGCAGAATTGCAGGAAACCGATTTCAGGAGGTAGACTGGAATTGCATTGAAAGCATAGGAAAAGAGGCAGAACGTCCACAATGATGCACTTGGCCAAAAAGGGCGTATGCGTTTTTTCCTGAATATATTCAGGAAAAAACGCATACGCCCTTTTTGGCCAACCAAGCAAGCTTGCAAAGGAAATCTGCACTACAATGAAGTCTCACTTCCCCCCGGTCAAAAGGGCCATCTGAAAAAAGTGTAAAATCCAGAAAGGCAGGACAGGCCATGGAGAACTGGGAGCCTTGTTATGCTGATGGGCGGGATGTAAATTGCCAACAGACACTCGGGAGAAGTGTATGGTGTTTCCTGAAACATCTAAAAAACAAAGCAACAGAGCCTAGGGCACTGCCACTTATGGTCCTATAGCTTAGGGAAATTAAAATCAAAAAGACACAGCCACCCCAAAGTTTGGGACGCCTCTGTTTACAAGAACCTCGTTTACAGTACAAGTTCAACATCGCAGAAAGTGAAAAATAGATAAAGAAGTTGTGGTATTTACTTACAAAGCAATATCACTCATCAATGAAATCTATGTCATCAGGCCCTTAGCAGCACAATGAGTGGATTCAGGTATGATGATTCTAAGTGAAATAAGTCACACAGAAAAAGAAACATCATAAGATATCAGTAATACACGGAATGGAAACTTGGCTACACAGGAACTGAATTACAGAACAGAACAGGGTCTCAAATTTAGAAAACCCACTTATGCTTGCTTAAGGGGAAAGGTGAGTTGGGGTGCTGCATAAAGCCAGAGATTGAAATGAGCACAGATAAAGTTCCTTAAGCCAAATATGGAATAGACAAGAGCTACTCCTTGCTCAACAAAATGGACTCAACACCGCATATTAAACGCCTAAGAATGTACCTGACTAGTAAGTATCTTAAAACCTATGGATTGCTATGTCTCCGAAAGAGAATCAACCATGTGTACAGCGGCATAAACGCAGCAGTGATAGGATTGGAGAGGTTCGGTGAGCAAATGAAGACCCTTTGAAGTCATATTGCATGGTACCCATTCCACGGGTTTCAACTACCCAGGTTTAAGGTATTCTTCCTTCAGCTAAAACATGCATGTGGAACCTAGAGTATGATCAACCATGTGATCGGGAGACGTGTTCAAATATGTCTCAGTTTTCGTACCCTGGTACTCGGGTGCAACATTCCAGACGCTTTACTCACACTCTCCCGACTTGGAGAGTCAGTCCCTTTAACCTCCTGTTTGGCCCAGTTTCCAATTTCTGCGGAAGATGAACAGGAATAGCGAGAACCAATGAGAGGCTAGCTGGAGGTGTCTGGACGGGCAAATTTAACTCTCATTTCCCACCAGGAAGAGGAATTAACCAAAGGCTCAGCGTGCCGTGCCGGAACCAGATTAGGGCCTGAAGCCATACTGCGGTGTTGCGGCCAGCTCAAAAGAAAGCGAGTTGAAGAAAGGAGCTCAGGGGCACTGTAATTCACAAACATGCAGAGTTATAAATGACAGCTATCGTCCAAAAATAGACTGAAGTAAGGCTGCCAAGAGGATTTGAAAGCGGGGCAGAATTGCAGGAAACCGATTTCAGGAGGTAGACTGGAATTGCATTGAAAGCATAGGAAAAGAGGCAGAACGTCCACAATGATGCACTTGGCCAAAAAGTGTGTATGCGTTCTTTCCTGAATATATTCAGGAAAAAACGCATACGCCCTTTTTGGCCAACCAAGCAAGCTTGCAAAGGAAATCTGCACTACAATGAAGTCTCACTTCCCCCCGGTCAAAAGGGCCATCTGAAAAAAGTGTAAAATCCAGAAAGGCAGGACAGGCCATGGAGAACTGGGAGCCTTGTTATGCTGATGGGCGGGATGTAAATTGCCAACAGACACTGGGGAGAAGTGTATGGTGTTTCCTGAAACATCTAAAAAACAAAGCAACAGAGCCTAGGGCACTGCCACTTATGGTCCTATAGCTTAGGGAAATTAAAATCAAAAAGACACAGCCACCCCAAAGTTTGGGACGCCTCTGTTTACAAGAACCTCGTTTACAGTACAAGTTCAACATCGCAGAAAGTGAAAAATGGATAAAGAAGTTGTGGTATTTACTTACAAACAATATCACTCATCAATGAAATCTATGTCATCAGGCCCTTAGCAGCACAATGAGTGGATTCAGGTATGATGATTCTAAGTGAAATAAGTCACACAGAAAAAGAAACATCATAAGATATCAGTAATACACGGAATGTAAACTTGGCTACAAGGAACTGAATTACAGAACAGAACAGGGTCTCAAATTTAGAAAACCAACTTATGCTTGCTTAAGGGGAAAGGTGAGTTGGGGTGCTGCATAAAACCAGAGATTGAAATGAGCACAGATAAAGTTCCTTAAGCCAAATATGGAATAGACAAGAGCTACTCCTTGCTCAACGAAATGGACTCAACACTGCATATTAAACGCCTAAGAATGTACCTGACTAGTAAGTATCTTAAAACCTATGGATTGCTATGTCTCCGAAAGAGAATCAAGGATGTGTACAGGGGCATAAACGCAGCAGTGATAGGATTGGAGAGGTTCGTGAGCAAATGAAGACCCATTGAAGTCATATTGCATGGTACCCATTCCACGGGTTTCAACTACCCAGGTTTAAGGTATTCTTCCTTCAGCTAAAACATGCATGTGGAACCTAGAGTATGATCAACCATGTGATCGGGAGACGTGTTCAAATATGTCTCAGTTTTCGTACCCTGGTACTCGGGTGCAACATTCCAGACGCTTTACTCACACTCTCCCGACTTGGAGAGTCAGTCCCTTTAACCTCCTGTTTGGCCCAGTTTCCAATTTCTGCGGAAGATGAAAAGGAATAGCGAGAACCAATGAGAGGCTAGCTGGAGGTGTCTGGACGGGCAAATTTAACTCTCATTTCCCACCAGGAAGAGGAATTAACCAAAGGCTCAGCGTGCCGTGCCGGAACCAGTTTAGGGCCTGAAGCCATCCTGCGGTGTTGCGGCCAGGTCACAAGAAAGCGAGTTGAAGAAAGGAGCTCAGGGGCACTGTAATTCACAAACCTGCAGAGTTATAAATGACAGCTATCGTCCAAAAATAGACTGAAGTAAGGCTGCCAAGAGGACTTGAAAGCGGGGCAGAATTGCAGGAAACCGATTTCAGGAGGTAGACTGGAATTGCATTGAAAGCATAGGAAAAGAGGCAGAACGTCCACAATGATGCACTTGGCCAAAAAGGGCGTATGCGTTTTTTCCTGAATATATTCAGGAAAAAACGCATACGCCCTTTTTGGCCAACCAAGCAAGCTTGCAAAGGAAATCTGCACTACAATGAAGTCTCACTTCCCCCCGGTCAAAAGGGCCATCTGAAAAAAGTGTAAAATCCAGAAATGCAGGACAGGCCATGGAGAACTGGGAGCCTTGTTATGCTGATGGGCGGGATGTAAATTGCCAACAGACACTCGGGAGAAGTGTATGATGTTTCCTGAAACATCTAAAAAACAAAGCAACAGAGCCTAGGGCACTGCCACTTATGGTCCTATAGCTTAGGGAAATTAAAATCAAAAAGACACAGCCACCCCAAAGTTTGGGACGCCTCTGTTTACAAGAACCTCGTTTACAGTACAAGTTCAACATCGCAGAAAGTGAAAAATAGATAAAGAAGTTGTGGTATTTACTTACAAAGCAATATCACTCAGCAATGAAATCTATGTCATCAGGCCCTTAGCAGCACAATGAGTGGATTCAGGTATGATGATTCTAAGTGAAATAAGTCACACAGAAAAAGAAACATCATAATATATCAGTAATACACGGAATGTAAACTTGGCTACAAGGAACTGAATTACAGAACAGAACAGGGTCTCAAATTTAGAAAACCAACTTATGCTTGCTTAAGGGTAAAGGTGAGTTGGAGTGCTGCATAAAACCAGAGATTGAAATGAGCACAGATAAAGTTCCTTAAGCCAAATATGGAATAGACAAGAGCTACTCCTTGCTCAACGAAATGGACTCAACACTGCATATTAAACGCCTAAGAATGTACCTGACTAGTAAGTATCTTAAAACCTATGGATTGCTATGTCTCCGAAAGAGAATCAAGGATGTGTACAGGGGCATAAACGCAGCAGTGATAGGATTGGAGAGGTTCGTGAGCAAATGAAGACCCTTTGAAGTCATATTGCATGGTACCCATTCCACGGGTTTCAACTACCCAGGTTTAAGGTATTCTTCCTTCAGCTAAAACATGCATGTGGAACCTAGAGTATGATCAACCATGTGATCGGGAGACGTGTTCAAATATGTCTCAGTTTTCGTACCCTGGTACTCGGGTGCAACATTCCAGACGCTTTACTAAGACTCTCCCCACTTGGAGAGTCAGCGCCTTTAACCTTCTGTTTGGCACAGTTTGCAATTTCTGCGGAAGATGAACAGGAATAGCGAGAACCAATGAGAGGCTAGCTGGAGGTGTCTGGACGGGCAAATTTAACTCTCATTTCCCATCAGGAAGAGGAATTAACCAAAGGCTCAGCGTGCCGTACCGGAACCAGATTAGGGCCTGAAGCCATCCTGCGGTGTTGCGGCCAGCTCAAAAGAAAGCAAGTTGAAGAAAGGAGCTCATGGGCACTGTAATTCACAAACCTGCAGAGTTATAAATGACAGCTATCGTCCAAAAATAGACTGAAGTAAGGCTGCCAAGAGGACTTGAAAGCGGGGCAGAATTGCAGGAAACCGATTTCAGGAGGTAGACTGGAATTGCATTGAAAGCATAGGAAAAGAGGCAGAACGTCCGCAATGATGCACTTGGCCAAAAAGGGCGTATGCGTTTTTTCCTGAATATATTCAGGAAAAAACGCATACGCCCTTTTTGGCCAACCAAGCAAGCTTGCAAAGGAAATCTGCACTACAATGAAGTCTCACTTCCCCCCGATCAAAAGGGCCATCTGAAAAAAGTGTAAAATCCAGAAAGGCAGGACAGGCCATGGAGAACTGGGAGCCTTGTTATGCTGATGGGCGGGATGTAAATTGCCAACAGACACTCGGGAGAAGTGTATGGTGTTTCCTGAAACATCTAAAAAACAAAGCAACAGAGCCTAGGGCACTGCCACTTATGGTCCTATAGCTTAGGGAAATTAAAATCAAAAAGACACAGCCACCCCAATGTTTGGGACGCCTCTGTTTACAAGAACCTCGTTTACAGTACAAGTTCAACATCGCAGAAAGTGAAAAATGGATAAAGAAGTTGTGGTATTTACTTACAAAGCAATATCACTCAGCAATGAAATCTATGTCATCAGGCCCTTAGCAGCACAATGAGTGGATTCAGGTATGATGATTCTAAGTGAAATAAGTCACACAGAAAAAGAAACATCATAATATATCAGTAATACACGGAATGTAAACTTGGCTACAAGGAACTGAATTACAGAACAGAACAGGGTCTCAAATTTAGAAAACCAACTTATGCTTGCTTAAGGGTAAAGGTGAGTTGGGGTGCTGCATAAAACCAGAGATTGAAATGAGCACAGATAAAGTTCCTTAAGCCAAATATGGAATAGACAAGAGCTACTCCTTGCTCAACGAAATGGACTCAACACTGCATATTAAACGCCTAAGAATGTACCTGACTAGTAAGTATCTTAAAACCTATGGATTGCTATGTCTCCGAAAGAGAATCAAGGATGTGTACAGGGGCATAAACGCAGCAGTGATAGGATTGGAGAGGTTCGTGAGCAAATGAAGACCCATTGAAGTCATATTGCATGGTACCCATTCCACGGGTTTCAACTACCCAGGTTTAAGGTATTCTTCCTTCAGCTAAAACATGCATGTGGAACCTAGAGTATGATCAACCATGTGATCGGGAGACGTGTTCAAATATGTCTCAGTTTTCGTACCCTGGTACTCGGGTGCAACATTCCAGACGCTTTACTCACACTCTCCCGACTTGGAGAGTCAGTCCCTTTAACCTCCTGTTTGGCCCAGTTTCCAATTTCTGCGGAAGATGAACAGGAATAGCGAGAACCAATGAGAGGCTTGCTCGAGGTGTCTGGACGGGCAAATTTAACTCTCATTTCCCACCAGGAAGAGGAATTAACCAAAGGCTCAGCGTGCCGTGCCGGAAACAGATTAGGGCCTGAAGCCATCCTGCGGTGTTGCGGCCAGCTCACAAGAAAGCAAGTTGAAGAAAGGAGCTCAGGGGCACTGTAATTCACAAACCTGCAGAGTTATAAATGACAGCTATCGTCCAAAAATAGACTGAAGTAAGGCTGCCAAGAGGACTTGAAAGCGGGGCAGAATTGCAGGAAACCGATTTCAGGAGGTAGACTGGAATTGCATTGAAAGCATAGGAAAAGAGGCAGAACGTCCGCAATGATGCACTTGGCCAAAAAGGGCGTATGCGTTTTTTCCTGAATATATTCAGGAAAAAACGCATACGCCCTTTTTGGCCAACCAAGCAAGCTTGCAAAGGAAATCTGCACTACAATGAAGTCTCACTTCTCCCCGGTCAAAAGGGCCATCTGAAAAAAGTGTAAAATCCAGAAAGGCAGGACAGGCCATGGAGAACTGGGAGCCTTGTTATGCTGATGGTCGGGATGTAAATTGCCAACAGACACTCGGGAGAAGTGTATGGTGTTTCCTGAAACATCTAAAAAACAAAGCAACAGAGCCTAGGGCACTTCCACTTATGGTCCTATAGCTTAGGGAAATTAAAATCAAAAAGACACAGCCACCCCAAAGTTTGGGACGCCTCTGTTTACAAGAACCTCGTTTACCGTACAAGTTCTATATCACAGAAAGTGAAAAATGGATAAAGAACTTGTGGTACTTACGTACAATGCAGTATCACTCAGCAATGAAATCTATGTCATCAGGCCCGTAGCAGCATAATGAGTGGATTCAGATACGATGATTCTAACTGAAATAAGTCACACAGAAAAAGAAACATCATAAGATATCACTGATACACGGAATGTAAACTTGGCTACACAGGAACTGAATTGCAAAACAGAACAGGTTCTCAAATTTAGAAAACCAACTTATGCTTGCTTAAGGGGAAAGGTGAGTTGGGGTGCTGCATAAAACCAGAGATTGAAATGAGCACAGATAAAGTTCCTTAAGCCAAATATGGAATAGACAAGAGCTACTCCTTGCTCAACGAAATGGACTCAACACCCCATATTAAACGCCTAAGAATGTACCTGACTAGTAAGTATCTTAAAACCTATGGATTGCTATGTCTCCGAAAGAGAATCAAGCATGTGTACAGGGGCATAAACGCAGCAGTGATAGGATTGGAGAGGTTCGGTGAGCAAATGAAGACCCTTTGAAGTCATATTGCATGGTACCCATTCCACGGGTTTCAACTACCCAGGTTTTATGTATTCTTCCTTCACCTAAAACACGCATGTGGAACCCAGAGTATGATCAACCATGTGATCGGGAGACGTGTTCAAATATGTCTCAGTTTTCCTCCCCTGGTACTCGGGTGCTACATTCCAGACGCTTTACTAACACTCTCCCCACTTGGAGAGTCAGCGCCTTTAACCTCCTGTTTGGCACAGTTTGCAATTTCTGCGGAAGATGAACAGGAATAGCGAGAACCAATGAGAGGCTAGCTGGAGGTGTCTGGACGGGCAAATTTAACTCTCATTTCCCATCAGGAAGAGGAATTAACCAAAGGCTCAGCGTGCCGTACCGGAACCAGATTAGGGCCTGAAGCCATCCTGCGGTGTTGCGGCCAGCTCAAAAGAAAGCAAGTTGAAGAAAGGAGCTCATGGGCACTGTAATTCACAAACCTGCAGAGTTATAAATGACAGCTATCGTCCAAAAATAGACTGAAGTAAGGCTGCCAAGAGGACTTGAAAGCGGGGCAGAATTGCAGGAAACCGATTTCAGGAGGTAGACTGGAATTGCATTGAAAGCATAGGAAAAGAGGCAGAACGTCCGCAATGATGCACTTGGCCAAAAAGGGCGTATGCGTTTTTTCCTGAATATATTCAGGAAAAAACGCATACGCCCTTTTTGGCCAACCAAGCAAGCTTGCAAAGGAAATCTGCACTACAATGAAGTCTCACTTCCCCCCGATCAAAAGGGCCATCTGAAAAAAGTGTAAAATCCAGAAAGGCAGGACAGGCCATGGAGAACTGGGAGCCTTGTTATGCTGATGGGCGGGATGTAAATTGCCAACAGACACTCGGGAGAAGTGTATGGTGTTTCCTGAAACATCTAAAAAACAAAGCAACAGAGCCTAGGGCACTGCCACTTATGGTCCTATAGCTTAGGGAAATTAAAATCAAAAAGACACAGCCACCCCAAAGTTTGGGACGCCTCTGTTTACAAGAACCTCGTTTACAGTACAAGTTCAACATCGCAGAAAGTGAAAAATGGATAAAGAAGTTGTGGTATTTACTTACAAAGCAATATCACTCAGCAATGAAATCTATGTCATCAGGCCCTTAGCAGCACAATGAGTGGATTCAGGTATGATGATTCTAAGTGAAATAAGTCACACAGAAAAAGAAACATCATAAGATATCAGTAATACATGGAATGTAAACTTGGCTACAAGGAACTGAATTACAGAACAGAACAGGGTCTCAAATTTAGAAAACCAACTTATGCTTGCTTAAGGGGAAAGGTGAGTTGGGGTGCTGCATAAAACCAGAGATTGAAATGAGCACAGATAAAGTTCCTTAAGCCAAATATGGAATAGACAAGAGCTACTCCTTGCTCAACGAAATGGACTCAACACCGCATATTAAACGCCTAAGAATGTACCTGACTAGTAAGTATCTTAAAACCTATGGATTGCTATGTCTCCGAAAGAGAATCAAAGATGTGTACAGGGGCATAAACGCAGCAGTGATAGGATTGGAGAGGTTCGTGAGCAAATGAAGACCCTTTGAAGTCATATTGCATGGTACCCATTCCACGGGTTTCAACTACCCAGGTTTAAGGTATTCTTCCTTCAGCTAAAACATGCATGTGGAACCTAGAGTATGATCAACCATGTGATCGGGAGACGTGTTCAAATATGTCTCAGTTTTCGTACCCTGGTACTCGGGTGCAACATTCCAGACGCTTTACTCACACTCTCCCGACTTGGAGAGTCAGTCCCTTTAACCTCCTGTTTGGCCCAGTTTCCAATTTCTGCGGAAGATGAACAGGAATAGCGAGAACCAATGAGAGGCTTGCTCGAGGTGTCTGGACGGGCAAATTTAACTCTCATTTCCCACCAGGAAGAGGAATTAACCAAAGGCTCAGCGTGCCGTGCCGGAACCAGTTTAGGGCCTGAAGCCATCCTGCGGTGTTGCGGCCAGCTCACAAGAAAGCGAGTTGAAGAAAGGAGCTCAGGGGCACTGTAATTCACAAACCTGCAGAGTTATAAATGACAGCTATCGTCCAAAAATAGACTGAAGTAAGGCTGCCAAGAGGACTTGAAAGCGGGGCAGAATTGCAGGAAACCGATTTCAGGAGGTAGACTGGAATTGCATTGAAAGCATAGGAAAAGAGGCAGAACGTCCGCAATGATGCACTTGGCCAAAAAGGGCGTATGCGTTTTTTCCTGAATATATTCAGGAAAAAACGCATACGCCCTTTTTGGCCAACCAAGCAAGCTTGCAAAGGAAATCTGCACTACAATGAAGTCTCACTTCCCCCCGGTCAAAAGGGCCATCTGAAAAAAGTGTAAAATCCAGAAAGGCAGGACAGGCCATGGAGAACTGGGAGCCTTGTTATGCTGATGGGCGGGATGTAAATTGCCAACAGACACTCGGGAGAAGTGTATGGTGTTTCCTGAAACATCTAAAAAACAAAGCAACAGAGCCTAGGGCACTTCCACTTATGGTCCTATAGCTTAGGGAAATTAAAATCAAAAAGACACAGCCACCCCAAAGTTTGGGACGCCTCTGTTTACAAGAACCTCGTTTACCGTACAAGTTCTATATCACAGAAAGTGAAAAATGGATAAAGAACTTGTGGTACTTACGTACAATGCAGTACCACTCAGCAATGAAATCTATGTCATCAGGCCCGTAGCAGCATAATGAGTGGATTCAGATACGATGATTCTAACTGAAATAAGTCACACAGAAAAAGAAACATCATAAGATATCACTGATACACGGAATGTAAACTTGGCTACACAGGAACTGAATTGCAAAACAGAACAGGTTCTCAAATTTAGAAAACCAACTTATGCTTGCTTAAGGGGAAAGGTGAGTTGGGGTGCTGCATAAAACCAGAGATAGAAATGAGCACAGATAAAGTTCCTTAAGCCAAATATGGAATAGACCAGAGCTACTCCTTGCTCAACGAAATGGACTCAACACCGCATATTAAACGCCTAAGAATGTACCTGACTAGTAAGTATCTTAAAACCTATGGATTGCTATGTCTCCGAAAGAGAATCAAGCATGTGTACAGGGGCATAAACGCAGCAGTGATAGGATTGGAGAGGTTCGGTGAGCAAATGAAGACCCTTTGAAGTCATATTGCATGGTACCCATTCCACGGGTTTCAACTACCCAGGTTTTATGTATTCTTCCTTCACCTAAAACACGCATGTGGAACCCAGAGTATGATCAACCATGTGATCGGGAGACGTGTTCAAATATGTCTCAGTTTTCCTCCCCTGGTACTCGGGTGCTACATTCCAGACGCTTTACTAACACTCTCCCCACTTGGAGAGTCAGCGCCTTTAACCTCCTGTTTGGCACAGTTTGCAATTTCTGCGGAAGATGAACAGGAATAGCGAGAACCAATGAGAGGCTAGCTGGAGGTGTCTGGACGGGCAAATTTAACTCTCATTTCCCATCAGGAAGAGGAATTAACCAAAGGCTCAGCGTGCCGTACCGGAACCAGATTAGGGCCTGAAGCCATCCTGCGGTGTTGCGGCCAGCTCAAAAGAAAGCAAGTTGAAGAAAGGAGCTCATGGGCACTGTAATTCACAAACCTGCAGAGTTATAAATGACAGCTATCGTCCAAAAATAGACTGAAGTAAGGCTGCCAAGAGGACTTGAAAGCGGGGCAGAATTGCAGGAAACCGATTTCAGGAGGTAGACTGGAATTGCATTGAAAGCATAGGAAAAGAGGCAGAACGTCCGCAATGATGCACTTGGCCAAAAAGGGCGTATGCGTTTTTTCCTGAATATATTCAGGAAAAAACGCATACGCCCTTTTTGGCCAACCAAGCAAGCTTGCAAAGGAAATCTGCACTACAATGAAGTCTCACTTCCCCCCGATCAAAAGGGCCATCTGAAAAAAGTGTAAAATCCAGAAAGGCAGGACAGGCCATGGAGAACTGGGAGCCTTGTTATGCTGATGGGCGGGATGTAAATTGCCAACAGACACTCGGGAGAAGTGTATGGTGTTTCCTGAAACATCTAAAAAACAAAGCAACAGAGCCTAGGGCACTGCCACTTATGGTCCTATAGCTTAGGGAAATTAAAATCAAAAAGACACAGCCACCCCAAAGTTTGGGACGCCTCTGTTTACAAGAACCTCGTTTACAGTACAAGTTCAACATCGCAGAAAGTGAAAAATGGATAAAGAAGTTGTGGTATTTACTTACAAAGCAATATCACTCAGCAATGAAATCTATGTCATCAGGCCCTTAGCAGCACAATGAGTGGATTCAGGTATGATGATTCTAAGTGAAATAAGTCACACAGAAAAAGAAACATCATAAGATATCAGTAATACATGGAATGTAAACTTGGCTACAAGGAACTGAATTACAGAACAGAACAGGGTCTCAAATTTAGAAAACCAACTTATGCTTGCTTAAGGGGAAAGGTGAGTTGGGGTGCTGCATAAAACCAGAGATTGAAATGAGCACAGATAAAGTTCCTTAAGCCAAATATGGAATAGACAAGAGCTACTCCTTGCTCAACGAAATGGACTCAACACTGCATATTAAACGCCTAAGAATGTACCTGACTAGTAAGTATCTTAAAACCTATGGATTGCTATGTCTCCGAAAGAGAATCAAAGATGTGTACAGGGGCATAAACGCAGCAGTGATAGGATTGGAGAGGTTCGTGAGCAAATGAAGACCCTTTGAAGTCATATTGCATGGTACCCATTCCACGGGTTTCAACTACCCAGGTTTAAGGTATTCTTCCTTCAGCTAAAACATGCATGTGGAACCTAGAGTATGATCAACCATGTGATCGGGAGACGTGTTCAAATATGTCTCAGTTTTCGTACCCTGGTACTCAGGTGCAACATTCCAGACGCTTTACTCACACTCTCCCGACTTGGAGAGTCAGTCCCTTTAACCTCCTGTTTGGCCCAGTTTCCAATTTCTGCGGAAGATGAAAAGGAATAGCGAGAACCAATGAGAGGCTAGCTGGAGGTGTCTGGACGGGCAAATTTAACTCTCATTTCCCACCAGGAAGAGGAATTAACCAAAGGCTCAGCGTGCCGTGCCGGAACCAGTTTAGGGCCTGAAGCCATCCTGCGGTGTTGCGGCCAGGTCACAAGAAAGCGAGTTGAAGAAAGGAGCTCAGGGGCACTGTAATTCACAAACCTGCAGAGTTATAAATGACAGCTATCGTCCAAAAATAGACTGAAGTAAGGCTGCCAAGAGGACTTGAAAGCGGGGCAGAATTGCAGGAAACCGATTTCAGGAGGTAGACTGGAATTGCATTGAAAGCATAGGAAAAGAGGCAGAACGTCCACAATGATGCACTTGGCCAAAAAGGGCGTATGCGTTTTTTCCTGAATATATTCAGGAAAAAACGCATACGCCCT
This sequence comes from Stenella coeruleoalba, assembly GCF_951394435.1. Taxonomy (NCBI): domain Eukaryota; kingdom Metazoa; phylum Chordata; class Mammalia; order Artiodactyla; family Delphinidae; genus Stenella; species Stenella coeruleoalba. The sequence continues at coordinate 41,565 of NW_027646056.1, read as the reverse complement.
TTTTGGCCAACCAAGCAAGCTTGCAAAGGAAATCTGCACTACAATGAAGTCTCACTTCCCCCCGGTCAAAAGGGCCATCTGAAAAAAGTGTAAAATCCAGAAAGGCAGGACAGGCCATGGAGAACTGGGAGCCTTGTTATGCTGATGGGCGGGATGTAAATTGCCAACAGACACTCGGGAGAAGTGTATGGTGTTTCCTGAAACATCTAAAAAACAAAGCAACAGAGCCTAGGGCACTGCCACTTATGGTCCTATAGCTTAGGGAAATTAAAATCAAAAAGACACAGCCACCCCAAAGTTTGGGACGCCTCTGTTTACAAGAACCTCGTTTACAGTACAAGTTCAACATCGCAGAAAGTGAAAAATAGATAAAGAAGTTGTGGTATTTACTTACAAAGCAATATCACTCAGCAATGAAATCTATGTCATCAGGCCCTTAGCAGCACAATGAGTGGATTCAGGTATGATGATTCTAAGTGAAATAAGTCACACAGAAAAAGAAACATCATAATATATCAGTAATACACAGAATGTAAACTTGGCTACAAGGAACTGAATTACAGAACAGAACAGGGTCTCAAATTTAGAAAACCAACTTATGCTTGCTTAAGGGTAAAGGTGAGTTGGGGTGCTGCATAAAACCAGAGATTGAAACGAGCACAGATAAAGTTCCTTAAGCCAAATATGGAATAGACAAGAGCTACTCCTTGCTCAACAAAATGGACTCAACACCGCATATTAAACGCCTAAGAATGTAACTGACTTGTAAGTATCTTAAAACCTATGGATTACTATGTCTCCGAAAGAGAATCAAGCATGTGTACAGGGGCATAAACGCAGCAGTGATAGGATTGGAGAGGTTCGGTGAGCAAATGAAGACCCTTTGAAGTCATATTGCATGGTACCCATTCCACGGGTTTCAACTACCCAGGTTTAAGGTATTCTTCCTTCAGCTAAAACATGCATGTGGAACCTAGAGTATGATCAACCATGTGATCGGGAGACGTGTTCAAATATGTCTCAGTTTTCGTACCCTGGTAGTCGGGTGCAACATTCCAGACGCTTTACTAACACTCTCCCGACTTGGAGAGTCAGTCCCTTTAACCTCCTGTTTGGCCCAGTTTGCAGTTTCTGCGGAAGATGAACAGGAATAGCGAGAACCAATGGAGACTAGCTGGAGGTGTCTGGACGGGCAAATTTAACTCTCATTTCCCACCAGGAAGAGGAAATAACCAAAGGCTCAGCGTGCCGTGCCGGAACCAGATTAGGGCCTGAAGCCATCCTGCGGTGTTGCGGCCAGGTCACAAGAAACAAGTTGAAGAAAGGAGCTCAGGGGCACTGTAATTCACAAACCTGCAGAGTTATAAATGACAGCTATCGTCCAAAAATAGACTGAAGTAAGGCTGCCAAGAGGACTTGAAAGCGGGGCAGAATTGCAGGAAACCGATTTCAGGAGGTAGACTGGAATTGCATTGAAAGCATAGGAGAAGAGGCAGAACGTCTGCAATGATGCACTTGGCCAAAAAGGGCGTATGCGTTTTTTCCTGAATATATTCAGGAAAAAACGCATACGCCCTTTTTGGCCAACCAAGCAAGCTTGCAAAGGAAATCTGCACTACAATGAAGTCTCACTTCCCCCCAGTCAAAAGGGCCATCTGAAAAAAGTGTAAAATCCAGAAAGGCAGGACAGGCCATGGAGAACTGGGAGCCTTGTTATGCTGATGGGCGGGATGTAAATTGCCAACAGACACTCGGGAGAAGTGTATGGTGTTTCCTGAAACATCTAAAAAACAAAGCAACAGAGCCTAGGGCACTTCCACTTATGGTCCTATAGCTTAGGGAAATTAAAATCAAAAAGACACAGCCACCCCAAAGTTTGGGACGCCTCTGTTTACAAGAACCTCGTTTACCGTACAAGTTCTATATCACAGAAAGTGAAAAATGGATAAAGAACTTGTGGTACTTACGTACAATGCAGTATCACTCAGCAATGAAATCTATGTCATCAGGCCCGTAGCAGCATAATGAGTGGATTCAGATACGATGATTCTAACTGAAATAAGTCACACAGAAAAAGAAACATCATAAGATATCACTGATACACGGAATGTAAACTTGGCTACACAGGAACTGAATTGCAAAACAGAACAGGTTCTCAAATTTAGAAAACCAACTTATGCTTGCTTAAGGGGAAAGGTGAGTTGGGGTGCTGCATAAAACCAGAGATAGAAATGAGCACAGATAAAGTTCCTTAAGCCAAATATGGAATAGACAAGAGCTACTCCTTGCTCAACGAAATGGACTCAACACCGCATATTAAACGCCTAAGAATGTACCTGACTAGTAAGTATCTTAAAACCTATGGATTGCTATGTCTCCGAAAGAGAATCAAGCATGTGTACAGGGGCATAAACGCAGCAGTGATAGGATTGGAGAGGTTCGGTGAGCAAATGAAGACCCTTTGAAGTCATATTGCATGGTACCCATTCCACGGGTTTCAACTACCCAGGTTTTATGTATTCTTCCTTCACCTAAAACACGCATGTGGAACCCAGAGTATGATCAACCATGTGATCGGGAGACGTGTTCAAATATGTCTCAGTTTTCCTCCCCTGGTACTCGGGTGCTACATTCCAGACGCTTTACTAACACTCTCCCCACTTGGAGAGTCAGCGCCTTTAACCTCCTGTTTGGCACAGTTTGCAATTTCTGCGGAAGATGAACAGGAATAGCGAGAACCAATGAGAGGCTAGCTGGAGGTGTCTGGACGGGCAAATTTAACTCTCATTTCCCATCAGGAAGAGGAATTAACCAAAGGCTCAGCGTGCCGTACCGGAACCAGATTAGGGCCTGAAGCCATCCTGCGGTGTTGCGGCCAGCTCAAAAGAAAGCAAGTTGAAGAAAGGAGCTCATGGGCACTGTAATTCACAAACCTGCAGAGTTATAAATGACAGCTATCGTCCAAAAATAGACTGAAGTAAGGCTGCCAAGAGGACTTGAAAGCGGGGCAGAATTGCAGGAAACCGATTTCAGGAGGTAGACTGGAATTGCATTGAAAGCATAGGAAAAGAGGCAGAACGTCCGCAATGATGCACTTGGCCAAAAAGGGCGTATGCGTTTTTTCCTGAATATATTCAGGAAAAAACGCATACGCCCTTTTTGGCCAACCAAGCAAGCTTGCAAAGGAAATCTGCACTACAATGAAGTCTCACTTCCCCCCGATCAAAAGGGCCATCTGAAAAAAGTGTAAAATCCAGAAAGGCAGGACAGGCCATGGAGAACTGGGAGCCTTGTTATGCTGATGGGCGGGATGTAAATTGCCAACAGACACTCGGGAGAAGTGTATGGTGTTTCCTGAAACATCTAAAAAACAAAGCAACAGAGCCTAGGGCACTGCCACTTATGGTCCTATAGCTTAGGGAAATTAAAATCAAAAAGACACAGCCACCCCAAAGTTTGGGACGCCTCTGTTTACAAGAACCTCGTTTACAGTACAAGTTCAACATCGCAGAAAGTGAAAAATGGATAAAGAAGTTGTGGTATTTACTTACAAAGCAATATCACTCAGCAATGAAATCTATGTCATCAGGCCCTTAGCAGCACAATGAGTGGATTCAGGTATGATGATTCTAAGTGAAATAAGTCACACAGAAAAAGAAACATCATAAGATATCAGTAATACATGGAATGTAAACTTGGCTACAAGGAACTGAATTACAGAACAGAACAGGGTCTCAAATTTAGAAAACCAACTTATGCTTGCTTAAGGGGAAAGGTGAGTTGGGGTGCTGCATAAAACCAGAGATTGAAATGAGCACAGATAAAGTTCCTTAAGCCAAATATGGAATAGACAAGAGCTACTCCTTGCTCAACGAAATGGACTCAACACCGCATATTAAACGCCTAAGAATGTACCTGACTAGTAAGTATCTTAAAACCTATGGATTGCTATGTCTCCGAAAGAGAATCAAAGATGTGTACAGGGGCATAAACGCAGCAGTGATAGGATTGGAGAGGTTCGTGAGCAAATGAAGACCCTTTGAAGTCATATTGCATGGTACCCATTCCACGGGTTTCAACTACCCAGGTTTAAGGTATTCTTCCTTCAGCTAAAACATGCATGTGGAACCTAGAGTATGATCAACCATGTGATCGGGAGACGTGTTCAAATATGTCTCAGTTTTCGTACCCTGGTACTCGGGTGCAACATTCCAGACGCTTTACTCACACTCTCCCGACTTGGAGAGTCAGTCCCTTTAACCTCCTGTTTGGCCCAGTTTCCAATTTCTGCGGAAGATGAACAGGAATAGCGAGAACCAATGAGAGGCTTGCTCGAGGTGTCTGGACGGGCAAATTTAACTCTCATTTCCCACCAGGAAGAGGAATTAACCAAAGGCTCAGCGTGCCGTGCCGGAACCAGTTTAGGGCCTGAAGCCATCCTGCGGTGTTGCGGCCAGCTCACAAGAAAGCGAGTTGAAGAAAGGAGCTCAGGGGCACTGTAATTCACAAACCTGCAGAGTTATAAATGACAGCTATCGTCCAAAAATAGACTGAAGTAAGGCTGCCAAGAGGACTTGAAAGCGGGGCAGAATTGCAGGAAACCGATTTCAGGAGGTAGACTGGAATTGCATTGAAAGCATAGGAAAAGAGGCAGAACGTCCGCAATGATGCACTTGGCCAAAAAGGGCGTATGCGTTTTTTCCTGAATATATTCAGGAAAAAACGCATACGCCCTTTTTGGCCAACCAAGCAAGCTTGCAAAGGAAATCTGCACTACAATGAAGTCTCACTTCCCCCCGGTCAAAAGGGCCATCTGAAAAAAGTGTAAAATCCAGAAAGGCAGGACAGGCCATGGAGAACTGGGAGCCTTGTTATGCTGATGGGCGGGATGTAAATTGCCAACAGACACTCGGGAGAAGTGTATGGTGTTTCCTGAAACATCTAAAAAACAAAGCAACAGAGCCTAGGGCACTTCCACTTATGGTCCTATAGCTTAGGGAAATTAAAATCAAAAAGACACAGCCACCCCAAAGTTTGGGACGCCTCTGTTTACAAGAACCTCGTTTACCGTACAAGTTCTATATCACAGAAAGTGAAAAATGGATAAAGAACTTGTGGTACTTACGTACAATGCAGTACCACTCAGCAATGAAATCTATGTCATCAGGCCCGTAGCAGCATAATGAGTGGATTCAGATACGATGATTCTAACTGAAATAAGTCACACAGAAAAAGAAACATCATAAGATATCACTGATACACGGAATGTAAACTTGGCTACACAGGAACTGAATTGCAAAACAGAACAGGTTCTCAAATTTAGAAAACCAACTTATGCTTGCTTAAGGGGAAAGGTGAGTTGGGGTGCTGCATAAAACCAGAGATAGAAATGAGCACAGATAAAGTTCCTTAAGCCAAATATGGAATAGACAAGAGCTACTCCTTGCTCAACGAAATGGACTCAACACCGCATATTAAACGCCTAAGAATGTACCTGACTAGTAAGTATCTTAAAACCTATGGATTGCTATGTCTCCGAAAGAGAATCAAGCATGTGTACAGGGGCATAAACGCAGCAGTGATAGGATTGGAGAGGTTCGGTGAGCAAATGAAGACCCTTTGAAGTCATATTGCATGGTACCCATTCCACGGGTTTCAACTACCCAGGTTTTATGTATTCTTCCTTCACCTAAAACACGCATGTGGAACCCAGAGTATGATCAACCATGTGATCGGGAGACGTGTTCAAATATGTCTCAGTTTTCCTCCCCTGGTACTCGGGTGCTACATTCCAGACGCTTTACTAACACTCTCCCCACTTGGAGAGTCAGCGCCTTTAACCTCCTGTTTGGCACAGTTTGCAATTTCTGCGGAAGATGAACAGGAATAGCGAGAACCAATGAGAGGCTAGCTGGAGGTGTCTGGACGGGCAAATTTAACTCTCATTTCCCATCAGGAAGAGGAATTAACCAAAGGCTCAGCGTGCCGTACCGGAACCAGATTAGGGCCTGAAGCCATCCTGCGGTGTTGCGGCCAGCTCAAAAGAAAGCAAGTTGAAGAAAGGAGCTCATGGGCACTGTAATTCACAAACCTGCAGAGTTATAAATGACAGCTATCGTCCAAAAATAGACTGAAGTAAGGCTGCCAAGAGGACTTGAAAGCGGGGCAGAATTGCAGGAAACCGATTTCAGGAGGTAGACTGGAATTGCATTGAAAGCATAGGAAAAGAGGCAGAACGTCCGCAATGATGCACTTGGCCAAAAAGGGCGTATGCGTTTTTTCCTGAATATATTCAGGAAAAAACGCATACGCCCTTTTTGGCCAACCAAGCAAGCTTGCAAAGGAAATCTGCACTACAATGAAGTCTCACTTCCCCCCGATCAAAAGGGCCATCTGAAAAAAGTGTAAAATCCAGAAAGGCAGGACAGGCCATGGAGAACTGGGAGCCTTGTTATGCTGATGGGCGGGATGTAAATTGCCAACAGACACTCGGGAGAAGTGTATGGTGTTTCCTGAAACATCTAAAAAACAAAGCAACAGAGCCTAGGGCACTGCCACTTATGGTCCTATAGCTTAGGGAAATTAAAATCAAAAAGACACAGCCACCCCAAAGTTTGGGACGCCTCTGTTTACAAGAACCTCGTTTACAGTACAAGTTCAACATCGCAGAAAGTGAAAAATGGATAAAGAAGTTGTGGTATTTACTTACAAAGCAATATCACTCAGCAATGAAATCTATGTCATCAGGCCCTTAGCAGCACAATGAGTGGATTCAGGTATGATGATTCTAAGTGAAATAAGTCACACAGAAAAAGAAACATCATAAGATATCAGTAATACATGGAATGTAAACTTGGCTACAAGGAACTGAATTACAGAACAGAACAGGGTCTCAAATTTAGAAAACCAACTTATGCTTGCTTAAGGGGAAAGGTGAGTTGGGGTGCTGCATAAAACCAGAGATTGAAATGAGCACAGATAAAGTTCCTTAAGCCAAATATGGAATAGACAAGAGCTACTCCTTGCTCAACGAAATGGACTCAACACTGCATATTAAACGCCTAAGAATGTACCTGACTAGTAAGTATCTTAAAACCTATGGATTGCTATGTCTCCGAAAGAGAATCAAAGATGTGTACAGGGGCATAAACGCAGCAGTGATAGGATTGGAGAGGTTCGTGAGCAAATGAAGACCCTTTGAAGTCATATTGCATGGTACCCATTCCACGGGTTTCAACTACCCAGGTTTAAGGTATTCTTCCTTCAGCTAAAACATGCATGTGGAACCTAGAGTATGATCAACCATGTGATCGGGAGACGTGTTCAAATATGTCTCAGTTTTCGTACCCTGGTACTCAGGTGCAACATTCCAGACGCTTTACTCACACTCTCCCGACTTGGAGAGTCAGTCCCTTTAACCTCCTGTTTGGCCCAGTTTCCAATTTCTGCGGAAGATGAAAAGGAATAGCGAGAACCAATGAGAGGCTAGCTGGAGGTGTCTGGACGGGCAAATTTAACTCTCATTTCCCACCAGGAAGAGGAATTAACCAAAGGCTCAGCGTGCCGTGCCGGAACCAGTTTAGGGCCTGAAGCCATCCTGCGGTGTTGCGGCCAGGTCACAAGAAAGCGAGTTGAAGAAAGGAGCTCAGGGGCACTGTAATTCACAAACCTGCAGAGTTATAAATGACAGCTATCGTCCAAAAATAGACTGAAGTAAGGCTGCCAAGAGGACTTGAAAGCGGGGCAGAATTGCAGGAAACCGATTTCAGGAGGTAGACTGGAATTGCATTGAAAGCATAGGAAAAGAGGCAGAACGTCCACAATGATGCACTTGGCCAAAAAGGGCGTATGCGTTTTTTCCTGAATATATTCAGGAAAAAACGCATACGCCCTTTTTGGCCAACCAAGCAAGCTTGCAAAGGAAATCTGCACTACAATGAAGTCTCACTTCCCCCCGGTCAAAAGGGCCATCTGAAAAAAGTGTAAAATCCAGAAAGGCAGGACAGGCCATGGAGAACTGGGAGCCTTGTTATGCTGATGGGCGGGATGTAAATTGCCAACAGACACTCGGGAGAAGTGTATGGTGTTTCCTGAAACATCTAAAAAACAAAGCAACAGAGCCTAGGGCACTGCCACTTATGGTCCTATAGCTTAGGGAAATTAAAATCAAAAAGACACAGCCACCCCAAAGTTTGGGACGCCTCTGTTTACAAGAACCTCGTTTACAGTACAAGTTCAACATCGCAGAAAGTGAAAAATAGATAAAGAAGTTGTGGTATTTACTTACAAAGCAATATCACTCAGCAATGAAATCTATGTCATCAGGCCCTTAGCAGCACAATGAGTGGATTCAGGTATGATGATTCTAAGTGAAATAAGTCACACAGAAAAAGAAACATCATAATATATCAGTAATACACAGAATGTAAACTTGGCTACAAGGAACTGAATTACAGAACAGAACAGGGTCTCAAATTTAGAAAACCAACTTATGCTTGCTTAAGGGTAAAGGTGAGTTGGGGTGCTGCATAAAACCAGAGATTGAAACGAGCACAGATAAAGTTCCTGAAGCCAAATATGGAATAGACAAGAGCTACTCCTTGCTCAACAAAATGGACTCAACACCGCATATTAAACGCCTAAGAATGTAACTGACTTGTAAGTATCTTAAAACCTATGGATTACTATGTCTCCGAAAGAGAATCAAGCATGTGTACAGGGGCATAAACGCAGCAGTGATAGGATTGGAGAGGTTCGGTGAGCAAATGAAGACCCTTTGAAGTCATATTGCATGGTACCCATTCCACGGGTTTCAACTACCCAGGTTTAAGGTATTCTTCCTTCAGCTAAAACATGCATGTGGAACCTAGAGTATGATCAACCATGTGATCGGGAGACGTGTTCAAATATGTCTCAGTTTTCGTACCCTGGTAGTCGGGTGCAACATTCCAGACGCTTTACTAACACTCTCCCGACTTGGAGAGTCAGTCCCTTTAACCTCCTGTTTGGCCCAGTTTGCAGTTTCTGCGGAAGATGAACAGGAATAGCGAGAACCAATGGAGACTAGCTGGAGGTGTCTGGACGGGCAAATTTAACTCTCATTTCCCACCAGGAAGAGGAAATAACCAAAGGCTCAGCGTGCCGTGCCGGAACCAGATTAGGGCCTGAAGCCATCCTGCGGTGTTGCGGCCAGGTCACAAGAAACAAGTTGAAGAAAGGAGCTCAGGGGCACTGTAATTCACAAACCTGCAGAGTTATAAATGACAGCTATCGTCCAAAAATAGACTGAAGTAAGGCTGCCAAGAGGACTTGAAAGCGGGGCAGAATTGCAGGAAACCGATTTCAGGAGGTAGACTGGAATTGCATTGAAAGCATAGGAGAAGAGGCAGAACGTCTGCAATGATGCACTTGGCCAAAAAGGGCGTATGCGTTTTTTCCTGAATATATTCAGGAAAAAACGCATACGCCCTTTTTGGCCAACCAAGCAAGCTTGCAAAGGAAATCTGCACTACAATGAAGTCTCACTTCCCCCCAGTCAAAAGGGCCATCTGAAAAAAGTGTAAAATCCAGAAAGGCAGGACAGGCCATGGAGAACTGGGAGCCTTGTTATGCTGATGGGCGGGATGTAAATTGCCAACAGACACTCGGGAGAAGTGTATGGTGTTTCCTGAAACATCTAAAAAACAAAGCAACAGAGCCTAGGGCACTGCCACTTATGGTCCTATAGCTTAGGGAAATTAAAATCAAAAAGACACAGCCACCCCAAAGTTTGGGACGCCTCTGTTTACAAGAACCTCGTTTACAGTACAAGTTCAACATCGCAGAAAGTGAAAAATGGATAAAGAAGTTGTGGTATTTACTTACAAAGCAATATCACTCATCAATGAAATCTATGTCATCAGGCCCTTAGCAGCACAATGAGTGGATTCAGGTATGATGATTCTAAGTGAAATAAGTCACACAGAAAAAGAAACATCATAAGATATCAGTAATACACGGAATGTAAACTTGGCTACACGGAACTGAATTACAGAACAGAACAGGGTCTCAAATTTAGAAAACCAACTTATGCTTGCTTAAGGGTAAAGGTGAGTTGGGGTGCTGCATAAAACCAGAGATTGAAATGAGCACAGATAAAGTTCCTTAAGCCAAATATGGAATAGACAAGAGCTACTCCTTGCTCAACGAAATGGACTCAACACTGCATATTAAACGCCTAAGAATGTACCTGACTAGTAAGTATCTTAAAACCTATGGATTGCTATGTCTCCGAAAGAGAATCAAGGATGTGTACAGGGGCATAAACGCAGCAGTGATAGGATTGGAGAGGTTCGTGAGCAAATGAAGACCCATTGAAGTCATATTGCATGGTACCCATTCCACGGGTTTCAACTACCCAGGTTTAAGGTATTCTTCCTTCAGCTAAAACATGCATGTGGAACCTAGAGTATGATCAACCATGTGATCGGGAGACGTGTTCAAATATGTCTCATTTTTCGTACCCTGGTACTCGGGTGCAACATTCCAGACGCTTTACTCACACTCTCCCGACTTGGAGAGTCAGTCCCTTTAACCTCCTGTTTGGCCCAGTTTCCAATTTCTGCGGAAGATGAACAGGAATAGCGAGAACCAATGAGAGGCTAGCTGGAAGTGTCTGGACGGGCAAATTTAACTCTCATTTCCCACCAGGAAGAGGAATTAACCAAAGGCTCAGCGTGCCGTGCAGGAACCAGATTAGGGCCTGAAGCCATCCTGCGGTGTTGCGGCCAGCTCACAAGAAAGCGAGTTGAAGAAAGGAGCTCAGGGGCACTGTAATTCACAAACCTGCAGAGTTATAAATGACAGCTATCGTCCAAAAATAGACTGAAGTAAGGCTGCCAAGAGGACTTGAAAGCGGGGCAGAATTGCAGGAAACCGATTTCAGGAGGTAGACTGGAATTGCATTGAAAGCATAGGAAAAGAGGCAGAACGTCCGCAATGATGCACTTGGCCAAAAAGGGCGTATGCGTTTTTTCCTGAATATATTCAGGAAAAAACGCATACGCCCTTTTTGGCCAACCAAGCAAGCTTGCAAAGGAAATCTGCACTACAATGAAGTCTCACTTCCCCCCGGTCAAAAGGGCCATCTGAAAAAAGTGTAAAATCCAGAAAGGCAGGACAGGCCATGGAGAACTGGGAGCCTTGTTATGCTGATGGGCGGGATGTAAATTGCCAACAGACACTCGGGAGAAGTGTATGGTGTTTCCTGAAACATCTAAAAAACAAAGCAACAGAGCCTAGGGCACTGCCACTTATGGTCCTATAGCTTAGGGAAATTAAAATCAAAAAGACACAGCCACCCCAAAGTTTGGGACGCCTCTGTTTACAAGAACCTCGTTTACAGTACAAGTTCAACATCGCAGAAAGTGAAAAATGGATAAAGAAGTTGTGGTATTTACTTACAAAGCAATATCACTCAGCAATGAAATCTATGTCATCAGGCCCTTAGCAGCACAATGAGTGGATTCAGGTATGATGATTCTAAGTGAAATAAGTCACACAGAAAAAGAAACATCATAAGATATCAGTAATACACGGAATGTAAACTTGGCTACAAGGAACTGAATTACAGAACAGAACAGGGTCTCAAATTTAGAAAACCAACTTATGCTTGCTTAAGGGGAAAGGTGAGTTGGGGTGCTGCATAAAACAGAGATTGAAATGAGCACAGATAAAGTTCCTTAAGCCAAATATGGAATAGACAAGAGCTACTCCTTGCTCAACGAAATGGACTCAACACTGCATATTAAACGCCTAAGAATGTACCTGACTAGTAAGTATCTTAAAACCTATGGATTGCTATGTCTCCGAAAGAGAATAAAGGATGTGTACAGGGGCATAAACACAGCAGTGATAGGATTGGAGAGGTTCGTGAGCAAATGAAGACCCATTGAAGTCATATTGCATGGTACCCATTCCACGGGTTTCAACTACCCAGGTTTAAGGTATTCTTCCTTCAGCTAAAACATGCATGTGGAACCTAGAGTATGATCAACCATGTGATCGGGAGACGTGTTCAAATATGTCTCAGTTTTCGTACCCTGGTACTCGGGTGCAACATTCCAGACGCTTTACTCACACTCTCCCGACTTGGAGAGTCAGTCCCTTTAACCTCCTGTTTGGCCCAGTTTCCAATTTCTGCGGAAGATGAAAAGGAATAGCGAGAACCAATGAGAGGCTAGCTGGAGGTGTCTGGACGGGCAAATTTAACTCTCATTTCCCACCAGGAAGAGGAATTAACCAAAGGCTCAGCGTGCCGTGCCGGAACCAGATTAGGGCCTGAAGCCATCCTGTGGTGTTGCGGCCAGCTAAAAAGAAAGCGAGTTGAAGAAAGGAGCTCAGGGGCACTGTAATTCACAAACCTGCAGAGTTATAAATGACAGCTATCGTCCAAAAATAGACTGAAGTAAGGCTGCCAAGAGGACTTGAAAGCGGGGCAGAATTGCAGGAAACCGATTTCAGGAGGTAGACTGGAATTGCATTGAAAGCATAGGAAAAGAGGCAGAACGTCCACAATGATGCACTTGGCCAAAAAGTGTGTATGCGTTTTTTCCTGAATATATTCAGGAAAAAACGCATACGCCCTTTTTGGCCAACCAAGCAAGCTTGCAAAGGAAATCTGCACTACAATGAAGTCTCACTTCCCCCCGGTCAAAAGGTCCATCTGAAAAAAGTGTAAAATCCAGAAAGGCAGGACAGGCCATGGAGAACTGGGAGCCTTGTTATGCTGATGGGCGGGATGTAAATTGCCAACAGACACTCGGGAGAAGTGTATGGTGTTTCCTGGAACATCTAAAAAACAAAGCAACAGAGCCTAGGGCACTGCCACTTATGGTCCTATAGCTTAGGGAAATTAAAATCAAAAAGACACAGCCACCCCAAAGTTTGGGACGCCTCTGTTTACAAGAACCTCGTTTACAGTACAAGTTCAACATCGCAGAAAGTGAAAAATGGATAAAGAAGTTGTGGTATTTACTTACAAACAATATCACTCATCAATGAAATCTATGTCATCAGGCCCTTAGCAGCACAATGAGTGGATTCAGGTATGATGATTCTAAGTGAAATAAGTCACACAGAAAAAGAAACATCATAAGATATCAGTAATACACGGAATGTAAACTTGGCTACAAGGAACTGAATTACAGAACAGAACAGGGTCTCAAATTTAGAAAACCAACTTATGCTTGCTTAAGGGTAAAGGTGAGTTGGGGTGCTGCATAAAACCAGAGATTGAAATGAGCACAGATAAAGTTCATTAAGCCAAATATGGAATAGACAAGAGCTACTCCTTGCTCAACGAAATGGACTCAACACTGCATATTAAACGCCTAAGAATGTACCTGACTAGTAAGTATCTTAAAACCTATGGATTGCTATGTCTCCGAAAGAGAATCAAGGATGTGTACAGGGGCATAAACGCAGCAGTGATAGGATTGGAGAGGTTCGTGAGCAAATGAAGACCCATTGAAGTCATATTGCATGGTACCCATTCCACGGGTTTCAACTACCCAGGTTTAAGGTATTCTTCCTTCAGCTAAAACATGCATGTGGAACCTAGAGTATGATCAACCATGTGATCGGGAGACGTGTTCAAATATGTCTCAGTTTTCGTACCCTGGTACTCGGGTGCAACATTCCAGACGCTTTACTCACACTCTCCCGACTTGGAGAGTCAGTCCCTTTAACCTCCTGTTTGGCCCAGTTTCCAATTTCTGCGGAAGATGAACAGGAATAGCGAGAACCAATGAGAGGCTAGCTGGAGGTGTCTGGACGGGCAAATTTAACTCTCATTTCCCACCAGGAAGAGGAATTAACCAAAGGCTCAGCGTGCCGTGCCGGAACCAGATTAGGGCCTGAAGCCATCCTGCGGTGTTGCGGCCAGCTCACAAGAAAGCGAGTTGAAGAAAGGAGCTCAGGGGCACTGTAATTCACAAACCTGCAGAGTTATAAATGACAGCTATCGTCCAAAAATAGACTGAAGTAAGGCTGCCAAGAGGACTTGAAAGCGGGGCAGAATTGCAGGAAACCGATTTCAGGAGGTAGACTGGAATTGCATTGAAAGCATAGGAAAAGAGGCAGAACGTCCACAATGATGCACTTGGCCAAAAAGTGTGTATGCGATTTTTCCTGAATATATTCAGGAAAAAACGCATACGCCCTTTTTGGCCAACCAAGCAAGCTTGCAAAGGAAATCTGCACTACAATGAAGTCTCACTTCCCCCCGGTCAAAAGGGCCATCTGAAAAAAGTGTAAAATCCAGAAAGGCAGGACAGGCCATGGAGAACTGGGAGCCTTGTTATGCTGATGGGCGGGATGTAAATTGCCAACAGACACTCGGGAGAAGTGTATGGTGTTTCCTGAAACATCTAAAAAACAAAGCAACAGAGCCTAGGGCACTGCCACTTATGGTCCTATAGCTTAGGGAAATTAAAATCAAAAAGACACAGCCACCCCAAAGTTTGGGACGCCTCTGTTTACAAGAACCTCGTTTACAGTACAAGTTCAACATCGCAGAAAGTGAAAAATGGATAAAGAAGTTGTGGTATTTACTTACAAACAATATCACTCATCAATGAAATCTATGTCATCAGGCCCTTAGCAGCACAATGAGTGGATTCAGGTATGATGATTCTAAGTGAAATAAGTCACACAGAAAAAGAAATATCATAAGATATCAGTAATACACGGAATGTAAACTTGGCTACAAGGAACTGAATTACAGAACAGAACAGGGTCTCAAATTTAGAAAACCAACTTATGCTTGCTTAAGGGTAAAGGTGAGTTGGGGTGCTGCATAAAACCAGAGATTGAAATGAGCACAGATAAAGTTCCTTAAGCCAAATATGGAATAGACAAGAGCTACTCCTTGCTCAACGAAATGGACTCAACACTGCATATTAAACGCCTAAGAATGTACCTGACTAGTAAGTATCTTAAAACCTATGGATTGCTATGTCTCCGAAAGAGAATCAAGGATGTGTACAGGGGCATAAACGCAGCAGTGATAGGATTGGAGAGGTTCGTGAGCAAATGAAGACCCATTGAAGTCATATTGCATGGTACCCATTCCACGGGTTTCAACTACCCAGGTTTAAGGTATTCTTCCTTCAGCTAAAACATGCATGTGGAACCTAGAGTATGATCAACCATGTGATCGGGAGACGTGTTCAAATATGTCTCAGTTTTCGTACCCTGGTACTCGGGTGCAACATTCCAGACGCTTTACTCACACTCTCCCGACTTGGAGAGTCAGTCCCTTTAACCTCCTGTTTGGCCCAGTTTCCAATTTCTGCGGAAGATGAACAGGAATAGCGAGAACCAATGAGAGGCTAGCTGGAGGTGTCTGGACGGGCAAATTTAACTCTCATTTCCCACCAGGAAGAGGAATTAACCAAAGGCTCAGCGTGCCGTGCCGGAACCAGATTAGGGCCTGAAGCCATCCTGCGGTGTTGCGGCCAGCTCACAAGAAAGCGAGTTGAAGAAAGGAGCTCAGGGGCACTGTAATTCACAAACCTGCAGAGTTATAAATGACAGCTATCGTCCAAAAATAGACTGAAGTAAGGCTGCCAAGAGGACTTGAAAGCGGGGCAGAATTGCAGGAAACCGATTTCAGGAGGTAGACTGGAATTGCATTGAAAGCATAGGAAAAGAGGCAGAACGTCCACAATGATGCACTTGGCCAAAAACGGCGTATGCGTTTTTTCCTGAATATATTCAGGAAAAAACGCATACGCCCTTTTTGGCCAACCAAGCAAGCTTGCAAAGGAAATCTGCACTACAATGAAGTCTCACTTCCCCCCGGTCAAAAGGGCCATCTGAAAAAAGTGTAAAATCCAGAAAGGCAGGACAGGCCATGGAGAACTGGGAGCCTTGTTATGCTGATGGGCGGGATGTAAATTGCCAACAACCACTCGGGAGAAGTGTATGGTGTTTCCTGAAACATCTAAAAAACAAAGCAACAGAGCCTAGGGCACGGCCACTTATGGTCCTATAGCTTAGGGAAATTAAAATCAAAAAGACACAGCCACCCCAAAGTTTGGGACGCCTCTGTTTACAAGAACCTCGTTTACAGTACAAGTTCAACATCGCAGAAAGTGAAAAATGGATAAAGAAGTTGTTGTATTTACTTACAAAGCAATATCACTCAGCAATGAAATCTATGTCATCAGGTCCTTAGCAGCACAATGAGTGGATTCAGGTATGATGATTCTAAGTGAAATAAGTCACACAGAAAAAGAAACATCATAAGATATCACTGATACACGGAATGTAAACTTGGCTACACAGGAACTGAATTGCAAAACAGAACAGGTTCTCAAATTTAGAAAACCAACTTATGCTTGCTTAAGGGGAAAGGTGAGTTGGGTTGCTGCATAAAACCAGAGATAGAAATGAGCACAGATAAAGTTCCTTAAGCCAAATATGGAATAGACCAGAGCTACTCCTTGCTCAACGAAATGGACTCAAAACCCCATATTAAACGACTAAGAATGTACCTGACTAGTAAGTATCTTAAAACCTATGGATTGCTATGTCTCCGAAAGAGAATCAAGCATGTGTACAGGGGCATAAACGCAGCAGTGATAGGATTGGAGAGGTTCGGTGAGCAAATGAAGACCCTTTGAAGTCATATTGCATGGTACCCATTCCACGGGTTTCAACTACCCAGGTTTTATGTATTCTTCCTTCACCTAAAACACGCATGTGGAACCCAGAGTATGATCAACCATGTGATCGGGAGACGTGTTCAAATATGTCTCAGTTTTCCTCCCCTGGTACTCGGGTGCTACATTCCAGACGCTTTACTAACACTCTCCCCACTTGGAGAGTCAGCGCCTTTAACCTCCTGTTTGGCACAGTTTGCAATTTCTGCGGAAGATGAACAGGAATAGCGAGAACCAATGAGAGGCTAGCTGGAGGTGTCTGGACGGGCAAATTTAACTCTCATTTCCCATCAGGAAGAGGAATTAACCAAAGGCTCAGCGTGCCGTTCCGGAACCAGATTAGGGCCTGAAGCCATCCTGCGGTGTTGCGGCCAGCTCAAAAGAAAGCAAGTTGAAGAAAGGAGCTCATGGGCACTGTAATTCACAAACCTGCAGAGTTATAAATGACAGCTATCGTCCAAAAATAGACTGAAGTAAGGCTGCCAAGAGGACTTGAAAGCGGGGCAGAATTGCAGGAAACCGATTTCAGGAGGTAGACTGGAATTGCATTGAAAGCATAGGAAAAGAGGCAGAACGTCCGCAATGATGCACTTGGCCAAAAAGGGCGTATGCGTTTTTTCCTGAATATATTCAGGAAAAAACGCATACGCCCTTTTTGGCCAACCAAGCAAGCTTGCAAAGGAAATCTGCACTACAATGAAGTCTCACTTCCCCCCGGTCAAAAGGGCCATCTGAAAAAAGTGTAAAATCCAGAAAGGCAGGACAGGCCATGGAGAACTGGGAGCCTTGTTATGCTGATGGGCGGGATGTAAATTGCCAACAGACACTCGGGAGAAGTGTATGGTGTTTCCTGAAACATCTAAAAAACAAAGCAACAGAGCCTAGGGCACTGCCACTTATGGTCCTATAGCTTAGGGAAATTAAAATCAAAAAGACACAGCCACCCCAAAGTTTGGGACGCCTCTGTTTACAAGAACCTCGTTTACAGTACAAGTTCAACATCGCAGAAAGTGAAAAATGGATAAAGAAGTTGTGGTATTTACTTACAAACAATATCACTCATCAATGAAATCTATGTCATCAGGCCCTTAGCAGCACAATGAGTGGATTCAGGTATGATGATTCTAAGTGAAATAAGTCACACAGAAAAAGAAACATCATAAGATATCAGTAATACACGGAATGTAAACTTGGCTACAAGGAACTGAATTACAGAACAGAACAGGGTCTCAAATTTAGAAAACCAACTTATGCTTGCTTAAGGGGAAAGGTGAGTTGGGGTGCTGCATAAAACCAGAGATTGAAATGAGCACAGATAAAGTTCATTAAGCCAAATATGGAATAGACAAGAGCTACTCCTTGCTCAACGAAATGGACTCAACACCGCATATTAAACGCCTAAGAATGTACCTGACTAGTAAGTATCTTAAAACCTATGGATTGCTATGTCTCCGAAAGAGAATCAAGCATGTGTACAGGGGCATAAACGCAGCAGTGATAGGATTGGAGAGGTTCGGTGAGCAAATGAAGACCCTTTGAAGTCATTTTGCATGGTACCCATTCCACGGGTTTCAACTACCCAGGTTTTATGTATTCTTCCTTCAGCTAAAACACGCATGTGGAACCCAGAGTATGATCAACCATGTGATCGGGAGACGTGTTCAAATATGTCTCAGTTTTCCTCCCCTGGTACTCAGGTGCTACATTCCAGACGCTTTACTAACACTCTCCCCACTTGGAGAGTCAGCGCCTTTAACCTCCTGTTTGGCACAGTTTGCAATTTCTGCGGAAGATGAACAGGAATAGCGAGAACAAATGAGAGGCTAGCTGGAGGTGTCTGGATGGGCAAATTTAACTCTCATTTCCCACCAGGAAGAGGAATTAACCAAAGGCTCAGCGTGCCGTGCCGGAACCAGATTAGGGCCTGAAGCCATCCTGCGGTGTTGCGGCCAGGTCACAAGAAAGCAAGTTGAAGAAAGGAGCTCAGGGGCACTGTAATTCACAAACCTGCAGAGTTATAAATGACAGCTATCGTCCAAAAATAGACTGAAGTAAGGCTGCCAAGAGGACTTGAAAGCGGGGCAGAATTGCAGGAAACCGATTTCAGGAGGTAGACTGGAATTGCATTGAAAGCATAGGAAAAGAGGCAGAACGTCCACAATGATGCACTTGGCCAAAAAGGGCGTATGCGTTTTTTCCTGAATATATTCAGGAAAAAACGCATACGCCCTTTTTGGCCAACCAAGCAAGCTTGCAAAGGAAATCTGCACTACAATGAAGTCTCACTTCCCCCCAGTCAAAAGGGCCATCTGAAAAAAGTGTAAAATCCAGAAAGGCAACAGGCCATTGAGAACTGGGAGCCTTGTTATGCTGATGGGCGGGATGTAAATTGCCAACAGACACTCGGGAGAAGTGTATGGTGTTTCCTGAAACATCTAAAAAACAAAGCAACAGAGCCTAGGGCACTTCCACTTATGGTCCTATAGCTTAGGGAAATTAAAATCAAAAAGACACAGCCACCCCAAAGTTTGGAACGGCTCTGTTTACAAGAACCTCGTTTACAGTACAAGTTCAACATCGCAGAAAGTGAAAAATGGATAAAGAAGTTGTGGTATTTACTTACAAAGCAATATCACTCAGCAATGAAATCTATGTCATCAGGCCCTTAGCAGCACAATGAGTGGATTCATGTATGATGATTCTAACTGAAATAAGTCACACAGAAAAAGAAACATCATAAGATATCAGTAATACACGGAATGTAAACTTGGCTACACAGGAACTGAATTACAGAACAGAACAGGGTCTCAAATTTAGAAAACCAACTTATGCTTGCTTAAGGGTAAAGGTGAGTTGGGGTGCTGCATAAAACCAGAGATTGAAATGAGCACAGATAAAGTTCCTTAAGCCAAATATGGAATAGACAAGAGCTACTCCTTGCTCAACGAAATGGACTCAACACCGCATATTAAACGCCTAAGAATGTACCTGACTAGTAAGTATCTTAAAACCTATGGATTGCTATGTCTCCGAAAGAGAATCAAGCATGTGTACAGGGGCATAAACGCAGCAGTGATAGGATTGGAGAGGTTCGTGAGCAAATGAAGACCCATTGAAGTCATATTGCATGGTACCCATTCCACGGGTTTCAACTACCCAGGTTTAAGGTATTCTTCCTTCAGCTAAAACATGCATGTGGAACCTAGAGTATGATCAACCATGTGATCGGGAGACGTGTTCAAATATGTCTCAGTTTTCGTACCCTGGTACTCGGGTGCAACATTCCAGACGCTTTACTCACACTCTCCCGACTTGGAGAGTCAGTCCCTTTAACCTCCTGTTTGGCCCAGTTTCCAATTTCTGCGGAAGATGAACAGGAATAGCGAGAACCAATGAGAGGCTAGCTGGAGGTGTCTGGACGGGCAAATTTAACTCTCATTTCCCACCAGGAAGAGGAATTAACCAAAGGCTCAGCGTGCCGTGCCGGAACCAGATTAGGGCCTGAAGCCATCCTGCGGTGTTGCGGCCAGGTCACAAGAAAGCGAGTTGAAGAAAGGAGCTCAGGGGCACTGTAATTCACAAACCTGCAGAGTTATAAATGACAGCTATCGTCCAAAAATAGACTGAAGTAAGGCTGCCAAGAGGACTTGAAAGCGGGGCAGAATTGCAGGAAACCGATTTCAGGAGGTAGACTGGAATTGCATTGAAAGCATAGGAAAAGAGGCAGAACGTCCACAATGATGCACTTGGCCAAAAAGGGCGTATGCGTTTTTTCCTGAATATATTCAGGAAAAAACGCATACGCCCTTTTTGGCCAACCAAGCAAGCTTGCAAAGGAAATCTGCACTACAATGAAGTCTCACTTCCCCCCGGTCAAAAGGGCCATCTGAAAAAAGTGTAAAATCCAGAAAGGCAGGACAGGCCATGGAGAACTGGGAGCCTTGTTATGCTGAAGGGCGGGATGTAAATTGCCAACAACCAATCGGGAGAAGTGTATGGTGTTTCCTGAAACATCTAAAAAACAAAGCAACAGAGCCTAGGGCACTTCCACTTATGGTCCTATAGCTTAGGGAATTTAAAATCAAAAAGACACCGCCACCCCAAAGTTTCGAACGGCTTTGTTTACAAGAACCTCGTTTACAGTACAAGTTCAACATCGCAGAAAGTGAAAAATGGATAAAGAAGTTGTGGTATTTACTTACAAAGCAATATCACTCAGCAATGAAATCTGTGTCATCAGGCCCTTAGCAGCACAATGAGTGGATTCAGGTATGATGATTGTAACTGAAATAAGTCACACAGAAAAAGAAACATCATAAGATATCAGTAATACACGGAATGGAAACTTGGCTACACAGGAACTGAATTACAGAACAGAACAGGGTCTCAAATTTAGAAAACCAACTTATGCTTGCTTAAGGGTAAAGGTGAGTTGGGGTGCTGCATAAAACCAGAGATTGAAATGAGCACAGATAAAGTTCCTTAAGCCAAATATGGAATAGACAAGAGCTACTCCTTGCTCAACAAAATGGACTCAACACCGCATATTAAACGCCTAAGAATGTAACTGACTAGTAAGTATCTTAAAACCTATGGATTGCTATGTCTCCGAAAGAGAATCAAGCATGTGTACAGGGGCATAAACGCAGCAGTGATAGGATTGGAGAGGTTCGGTGAGCAAATGAAGACCCTTTGAAGTCATATTGCATGGTACCCTTTCCACGGGTCTTAACTCTCCAGGTTTAAGGTATTCTTCCTTCAGCTAAAACATGCATGTGGAACCCAAGTATGATCAACCATGTGAACGGGAGACGTGTTCAAATATGTCTCAGTTTTCCTCCCCTGGTACTCGGGTGCAACATTCCAGACGCTTTACTAACACTCTCCCCACTTGGAGAGTCAGCGCCTTTAACCTCCTGTTTGGCCCAGTTTGCAATTTCTGCGGAAGATGAACAGGAATAGCGAGAACCAATGAGAGACTAGCTGGAGGTGTCTGGACGGGCAAATTTAACTCTCATTTCCCACCAGGAAGAGGAATTAACCAAAGGCTCAGCATGCCGGGCCGGAACCAGATTAGGGCCTGAAGCCATCCTGCGGTGTTGCGGCCAGGTCACAAGAAAGCGAGTTGAAGAAAGGAGCTCAGGGGCACTGTAATTCACAAACCTGCAGAGTTATAAATGACAGCTATCGTCCAAAAATAGACTGAAGTAAGGCTGCCAAGAGGACTTGAAAGCGGGGCAGAATTGCAGGAAACCGATTTCAGGAGGTAGACTGGAATTGCATTGAAAGCATAGGAAAAGAGGCAGAACGTCCACAATGATGCACTTGGCCAAAAAGTGTGTATGCGATTTTTCCTGAATATATTCAGGAAAAAACGCATACGCCCTTTTTGGCCAACCAAGCAAGCTTGCAAAGGAAATCTGCACTACAATGAAGTCTCACTTCCCCCCGGTCAAAAGGGCCATCTGAAAAAAGTGTAAAATCCAGAAAGGCAGGACAGGCCATGGAGAACTGGGAGCCTTGTTATGCTGATGGGCTGGATGTAAATTGCCAACAGACACTCGGGAGAAGTGTATGGTGTTTCCTGAAACATCTAAAAAACAAAGCAACAGAGCCTAGGGCACTTCCACTTATGGTCCTATAGCTTAGGGAAATTAAAATCAAAAAGACACAGCCACCCCAAAGTTTGGGACGCCTCTGTTTACAAGAACCTCATTTACAGTACAAGTTCAACATCACAGAAAGTGAAAAATGGATAAAGAACTTGTGGTACTTACGTACAATGCAGTATCACTCAGCAATGAAATCTATGTCATCAGGCCCGTAGCAGCATAATGAGTGGATTCAGGTACGATGATTCTAACTGAAATAAGTCACACAGAAAAAGAAACATCATAAGATATCACTAATACACAGAATGTAAACTTGGCTACACAGGAACTGCATTCCAAAACAGAACAGGGTCTCAAATTTAGAAAACCACCTTATGCTTGCTTAAGGGGAAAGGTGAGTTGGGGTGCTGCATAAAACCAGAGATTGAAATGAGCACAGATAAAGTTCCTTAAGCCAAATATGGAATAGACAAGAGCTACTCCTTGCTCAACGAAATGGACTCAACACCGCATATTAAACGCCTAAGAATGTACCTGACTAGTAAGTATCTTAAAACCTATGGATTGCTATGTCTCCGAAAGAGAATCAAGGATGTGTACAGGGGCATAAACGCAGCAGTGATAGGATTGGAGAGGTTCGTGAGCAAATGAAGACCCTTTGAAGTCATATTGCATGGTACCCATTCCACGGGTTTCAACTACCCAGGTTTAAGGTATTCTTCCTTCAGCTAAAACATGCATGTGGAACCTAGAGTATGATCAACCATGTGATCGGGAGACGTGTTCAAATATGTCTCAGTTTTTGTACCCTGGTACTCGGGTGCAACATTCCAGACGCTTTACTAACCCTCTCCCCACTTGGAGAGTCAGTCCCTTTAACCTCCTGTTTGGCCCAGTTTGCAGTTTCTGCGGAAGATAAACAGGCATAAGGAGAACCAATGGAGACTAGCTGGAGGTGTCTGGACGGGCAAATTTAACTCTCATTTCCCACCAGGAAGAGGAAATAACCAAAGGCTCAGCGTGCCGTGCCGGAACCAGATTAGGGCCTGAAGCCATCCTGCGGTGTTGCGGCCAGGTCACAAGAAACAAGTTGAAGAAAGGAGCTCAGGGGCACTGTAATTCACAAACCTGCAGAGTTATAAATGACAGCTATCGTCCAAAAATAGACTGAAGTAAGGCTGCCAAGAGGACTTGAAAGCGGGGCAGAATTGCAGGAAACCGATTTCAGGAGGTAGACTGGAATTGCATTGAAAGCATAGGAAAAGAGGCAGAACGTCCACAATGATACACTTGGCCAAAAAGGGCGTATGCGTTTTTTCCTGAATATATTCAGGAAAAAACGCATACGCCCTTTTTGGCCAACCAAGCAAGCTTGCAAAGGAAATCTGCACTACAATGAAGTCTCACTTCCCCCCGGTCAAAAGGGCCATCTGAAAAAAGTGTAAAATCCAGAAAGGCAGGACAGGCCATGGAGAACTGGGAGCCTTGTTATGCTGAAGGGCGGGATGTAAATTGCCAACAACCAATCGGGAGAAGTGTATGGTGTTTCCTGAAACATCTAAAAAACAAAGCAACAGAGCCTAGGGCACTTCCACTTATGGTCCTATAGCTTAGGGAATTTAAAATCAAAAAGACACAGCCACCCCAAAGTTTCGAACGGCTCTGTTCACAAGAACCTCATTTACAGTAGAAGTTCAACATCGCAGAAAGTGAAAAATGGATAAAGAAGTTGTGGTATTTACTTACAAAGCAATATCACTCAGCAATGAAATCTGTGTTATCAGGCCCCTAACAGCACAATGAGTGGATTCAGGTATGATGATTCTAACTGAAATAAGTCACACAGAAAAAGAAACATCATAAGATATCAGTAATACACGGAATGGAAACTTGGCTACACAGGAACTGAATTACAGAACAGAACAGGGTCTCAAATTTAGAAAACCAACTTATGCTTGCTTAAGGGGAAAGGTGAGTTGGGGTGCTGCATAAAACCAGAGATTGAAATGAGCACAGATAAAGTTCCTTAAGCCAAATATGGAATAGACAAGAGCTACTCCTTGCTCAACGAAATGGACTCAACACCGCATATTAAACGCCTAAGAATGTACCTGACTAGTAAGTATCTTAAAACCTATGGATTGCTATGTCTCCGAAAGAGAATCAAGCATGTGTACAGGGGCATAAACGCAGCAGTGATAGGATTGGAGAGGTTCGGTGAGCAAATGAAGACCCTTTGAAGTCATATTGCATGGTACCCTTTCCACGGGTCTTAACTCTCCAGGTTTAAGGTATTCTTCCTTCAGCTAAAACATGCATGTGGAACCCAAGTATGATCAACCATGTGAACGGGAGACGTGTTCAAATATGTCTCAGTTTTCCTCCCCTGGTACTCAGGTGCAACATTCCAGACGCTTTACTAACACTCTCCCCACTTGGAGAGTCAGCGCCTTTAACCTCCTATTTGGCCCAGTTTGCAATTTCTGCTGAAGATGAACAGGAATAGCGAGAACCAATGAGAGACTAGCTGGAGGTGTCTGGACGGGCATATTTAACTCTCATTTCCCACCAGGAAGAGGAAATAACCAAAGGCTCAGCATGCCGTGCCGGAACCAGATTAGGGCCTGAAGCCATCCTGCGGTGTTGCGGCCAGGTCACAAGAAAGCGAGTTGAAGAAAGGAGCTCAGAGGCACTGTAATTCACAAACCTGCAGAGTTATAAATGACAGCTATCGTCCAAAAATAGACTGAAGTAAGGCTGCCAAGAGGACTTGAAAGCGGGGCAGAATTGCAGGAAACCGATTTCAGGAGGTAGACTGGAATTGCATTGAAAGCATAGGAAAAGAGGCAGAACGTCCACAATGATGCACTTGGCCAAAAAGGGCGTATGCGTTTTTTCCTGAATATATTCAGGAAAAAACGCATACGCCCTTTTTGGCCAACCAAGCAAGCTTGCAAAGGAAATCTGCACTACAATAAAGTCTCACTTCCCCCCGGTCAAAAGGGCCATCTGAAAAAAGTGTAAAATCCAGAAAGGCAGGACAGGCCATGGAGAACTGGGAGCCTTGTTATGCTGAAGGGCGGGATGTAAATTGCCAACAACCAATTGGGAGAAGTGTATGGTGTTTCCTGAAACATCTAAAAAACAAAGCAACAGAGCCTAGGGCACTTCCACTTATGGTCCTATAGCTTAGGGAATTTAAAATCAAAAAGACACCGCCACCCCAAATTTTCGAACGGCTTTGTTTACAAGAACCTCGCTTACAGTACAAGTTCAACATCGCAGAAAGTGAAAATTGGATAAAGAAGTTGTGGTATTTACTTACAAAGCAATATCACTCAGCAATGAAATCTGTGTCATCAGGCCCTAGCAGCACAATGAGTGGATTCAGGTATGATGATTGTAACTGAAATAAGTCACACAGAAAAAGAAACATCATAAGATATCAGTAATACACGGAATGGAAACTTGGCTACACAGGAACTGAATTACAGAACAGAACAGGGTCTCAAATTTAGAAAACCAACTTATGCTTGCTTAAGGGGAAAGGTAAGTTGGGGTGCTGCATAAAACCAGAGATTGAAACGAGCACAGATAAAGTTCCTTAAGCCAAATATGGAATAGACAAGAGCTACTCCTTGCTCAACAAAATGGACTCAACACCGCATATTAAACGCCTAAGAATGTAACTGACTTGTAAGTATCTTAAAACCTATGGATTACTATGTCTCCGAAAGAGAATCAAGCATGTTTACAGGGGCATAAACGCAGCAGTGATAGGATTGGAGAGGTTCGGTGAGCAAATGAAGACCCTTTGAAGTCATATTGCATGGTACCCATTCCACGGGTTTCAACTACCCAGGTTTTATGTATTCTTCCTTCAGCTAAAACATGCATGTGGAACCTAGAGTATGATCAACCATGTGATCGGGAGACGTGTTCAAATATGTCTCAGTTTTCCTACCCTGGTAGTCGGGTGCAACATTCCAGACGCTTTACTAACACTCTCCCGACTTGGAGAGTCAGTCACTTTAACCTCCTGTTTGGCCCAGTTTGCAGTTTCTGCGGAAGATGAACAGGAATAGCGAGAACCAATGGAGACTAGCTGGAGGTGTCTGGACGGGCAAATTTAACTCTCATTTCCCACCAGGAAGAGGAAATAACCAAAGGCTCAGCGTGCCGTGCCAGAACCAGATTAGGGCCTGAAGCCATCCTGCGGTGTTGCGGCCAGCTCACAAGAAACAAGTTGAAGAAAGGAGCTCAGGGGCACTGTAATTCACAAACCTGCAGAGTTATAAATGACAGCTATCGTCCAAAAATAGACTGAAGTAAGGCTGCCAAGAGGACTTGAAAGCGGGGCAGAATTGCAGGAAACCGATTTCAGGAGGTAGACTGGAATTGCATTGAAAGCATAGGAAAAGAGGCAGAACGTCCACAATGATGCACTTGGCCAAAAAGGGCGTATGCGTTTTTTCCTGAATATATTCAGGAAAAAACGCATACGCCCTTTTTGGCCAACCAAGCAAGCTTGCAAAGGAAATCTGCACTACAATGAAGTCTCACTTCCCCCCGGTCAAAAGGGCCATCTGAAAAAAGTGTAAAATCCAGAAAGGCAGGACAGGCCATGGAGAACTGGGAGCCTTGTTATGCTGATGGGCGGGATGTAAATTGCCAACAACCACTCGGGAGAAGTGTATGGTGTTTCCTGAAACATCTAAAAAACAAAGCAACAGAGCCTAGGGCACTTCCACTTATGGTCCTATAGCTTAGGGAATTTAAAATCAAAAAGACACAGCCACCCCAAAGTTTCGAACGGCTCTGTTTACAAGAACCTCGTTTACAGTACAAGTTCAACATCGCAGAAAGTGAAAAATGGATAAAGAAGTTGTGGTATTTACTTACAAAGCAATATCACTCAGCAATGAAATCTGTGTCATCAGGCCCTTAACAGCACAATGAGTGGATTCAGGTATGATGATTCTAACTGAAATAAGTCACACAGAAAAAGAAACATCATAAGATATCAGTAATACACGGAATGGAAACTTGGCTACACAGGAACTGAATTACAGAACAGAACAGGGTCTCAAATTTAGAAAACCAACTTATGCTTGCTTAAGGGGAAAGGTGAGTTGGGGTGCTGCATAAAACCAGAGATTGAAATGAGCACAGATAAAGTTCCTTAAGTCAAATATGGAATAGACAAGAGCTACTCCTTGCTCAACGAAATGGACTCAACACCGCATATTAAACGCCTAAGAATGTACCTGACTAGTAAGTATTTTAAAACCTATGGATTGCTATGTCTCCAAAAGAGAATCAAGCATGTGTACAGGGGCATAAACGCAGCAGTGATAGGATTGGAGAGGTTCGTGAGCAAATGAAGACCCTTTGAAGTCATATTGCATGGTACCCATTCCACGGGTTTCAACTACCCAGGTTTAAGGTATTCTTCCTTCAGCTAAAACATGCATGTGGAACCTAGAGTATGATCAACCATGTGATCGGGAGACGTGTTCAAATATGTCTCAGTTTTTGTACCCTGGTACTCGGGTGCAACATTCCAGACGCTTTACTAACCCTCTCCCCACTTGGAGAGTCAGTCCCTTTAACCTCCTGTTTGGCCCAGTTTGCAGTTTCTGCGGAAGATAAACAGGCATAAGGAGAACCAATGGAGACTAGCTGGAGGTGTCTGGACGGGCAAATTTAACTCTCATTTCCCACCAGGAAGAGGAAATAACCAAAGGCTCAGCGTGCCGTGCCGGAACCAGATTAGGGCCTGAAGCCATCCTGCGGTGTTGCGGCCAGGTCACAAGAAACAAGTTGAAGAAAGGAGCTCAGGGGCACTGTAATTCACAAACCTGCAGAGTTATAAATGACAGCTATCGTCCAAAAATAGACTGAAGTAAGGCTGCCAAGAGGACTTGAAAGCGGGGCAGAATTGCAGGAAACCGATTTCAGGAGGTAGACTGGAATTGCATTGAAAGCATAGGAAAAGAGGCAGAACGTCCACAATGATGCACTTGGCCAAAAAGGGCGTATGCGTTTTTTCCTGAATATATTCAGGAAAAAACGCATACGCCCTTTTTGGCCAACCAAGCAAGCTTGCAAAGGAAATCTGCACTACAATGAAGTCTCACTTCCCCCCGGTCAAAAGGGCCATCTGAAAAAAGTGTAAAATCCAGAAAGGCAGGACAGGCCATGGAGAACTGGGAGCCTTGTTATGCTGAAGGGCGGGATGTAAATTGCCAACAACCAATCGGGAGAAGTGTATGGTGTTTCCTGAAACATCTAAAAAACAAAGCAACAGAGCCTAGGGCACTTCCACTTATGGTCCTATAGCTTAGGGAATTTAAAATCAAAAAGACACAGCCACCCCAAAATTTCGAACGGCTCTGTTTACAAGAACCTCGTTTACAGTACAAGTTCAACATCGCAGAAAGTGAAAAATGGATAAAGAAGTTGTGGTATTTACTTACAAAGCAATATCACTCAGCAATGAAATCTGTGTCATCAGGCCCCTAACAGCACAATGAGTGGATTCAGGTATGATGATTCTAACTGAAATAAGTCACACAGAAAAAGAAACATCATAAGATATCAGTAATACACAGAATGTAAACTTGGCTACACAGGAACTGAATTACAGAACAGAACAGGGTCTCAAATTTAGAAAACCAACTTATGCTTGCTTAAGGGGAAAGGTGAGTTGGGGTGCTGCATAAAACCAGAGATTGAAATGAGCACAGATAAAGTTCCTTAAGCCAAATATGGAATAGACAAGAGCTACTCCTTGCTCAACGAAATGGACTCAACACCGCATATTAAACGCCTAAGAATGTACCTGACTAGTAAGTATCTGAAAACCTATGGATTGCTATGTCTCTGAAAGAGAATCAAGGATGTGTACAGGGGCATAAACGCAGCAGTGATAGGATTGGAGAGGTTCGGTGAGCAAATGAAGACCCTTTGAAGTCATATTGCATGGTACCCTTTCCACGGGTCTTAACTCTCCAGGTTTAAGGTATTCTTCCTTCAGCTAAAACATGCATGTGGAACCCAAGTATGATCAACCATGTGAACGGGAGACGTGTTCAAATATGTCTCAGTTTTCCTCCCCTGGTACTCGGGTGCAACATTCCAGACACTTTACTAACACTCTCCCCACTTGGAGAGTCAGCGCCTTTAACCTCCTATTTGGCCCAGTTTGCAATTTCTGCTGAAGATGAACAGGAATAGTGAGAACCAATGAGAGACTAGCTGGAGGTGTCTGGACGGGCATATTTAACTCTCATTTCCCACCAGGAAGAGGAAATAACCAAAGGCTCAGCATGCCGTGCCGGAAACAGATTAGAGCCTGAAGCCATCCTGCGGTGTTGCGGCCAGGTCACAAGAAAGCGAGTTGAAGAAAGGAGCTCAGGGGCACTGTAATTCACAAACCTGCAGAGTTATAAATGACAGCTATCGTCCAAAAATAGACTGAAGTAAGGCTGCCAAGAGGACTTGAAAGCGGGGCAGAATTGCAGGAAACCGATTTCAGGAGGTAGACTGGAATTGCATTGAAAGCATAGGAAAAGAGGCAGAACGTCCACAATGATGCACTTGGCCAAAAAGGGCGTATGTGTTTTTTCCTGAATATATTCAGAAAAAAACGCATACGCACTTTTTGGCCAACCAAGCAAGCTTGCAAAGGAAATCTGCACTACAATGAAGTCTCACTTCCCCCCCCCCCCCCCGGTCAAAAGGGCCATCTGAAAAAAGTGTAAAATCCAGAAAGGCAGGACAGGCCATGGAGAACTGGGAGCCTTGTTATGCTGACGGGCGGGATGTAAATTGCCAACAACCACTCGGGAGAAGTGTATGGTGTTTCCTGAAACATCTAAAAAACAAAGCAACAGAACCTAGGGCACTTCCACTTATGGTCCTATAGCTTAGGGAAATTAAAATAAAAAAGACACAGCCACCCCAACGTTTGGAACGGCTCTGTTTACAAGAACCTCGTTTACAGTACAAGTTCAACATCGCAGAAAGTGAAAAATGGATAAAGAAGTTGTGGTATTTACTTACAAAGCAATATCACTCAGCAATGAAATCTGTGTCATCAGGCCCTTAGCAGCACAAGTGGATTCAGGTATGATGATTCTAACTGAAATAAGTCACACAGAAAAAGAAACATCATAAGATATCACTAATACACGGAATGTAAACTTGGCTACACAGGAACTGAATTACAGAACAGAACAGGGTCTCAAATTTAGGAAACCAACTTATGCTTGCTTAAGGGGAAAGGTGAGTTGGGGTGCTGCATAAAACCAGAGATTGAAATGAGCACAGATAAAGTTCCTTAAGCCAAATATGGAATAGACAAGAGCTACTCCTTGCTCAACGAAATGGACTCAACACCGCATATTAAACGCCTAAGAATGTACCTGACTAGTAAGTATCTTAAAACCTATGGATTGCTATGTCTCCGAAAGAGAATCAAGGATGTGTACAGGGGCATAAACGCAGCAGTGATAGGATTGGAGAGGTTCGTGAGCAAATGAAGACCCTTTGAAGTCATATTGCATGGTACCCATTCCACGGGTTTCAACTACCCAGGTTTAAGGTATTCTTCCTTCAGCTAAAACATGCATGTGGAACCTAGAGTATGATCAACCATGTGATCGGGAGACGTGTTCAAATATGTCTCAGTTTTCGTACCCTGGTACTCGGGTGCAACATTCCAGACGCTTTACTAACACTCTCCCGACTTGGAGAGTCAGTCCCTTTAACCTCCTGTTTGGCCCAGTTTGCAATTTCTGTGGAAGATGAACAGGAATAGCGAGAACCAATGAGAGACTAGCTGGAGGTGTCTGGATGGGCAAATATAACTCTCATTTCCCACCAGGAAGAGGAATTAACCAAAGGCTCAGCATGCCGGGCCGGAACCAGATTAGGGCCTGAAGCCATCCTGCGGTGTTGCGGCCAGCTCACAAGAAAGCGAGTTGAAGAAAGGAGCTCAGGGGCACTGTAATTCACAAACTTGCAGAGTTATAAATGACAGCTATGGTCCAAAAATAGACTGAAGTAAGGCTGCCAAGAGGACTTGAAAGCGGGGCAGAATTGCAGGAAACCGATTTCAGGAGGTAGACTGGAATTGCATTGAAAGCATAGGAAAAGAGGCAGAACGTCCACAATGATGCACTTGGCCAAAAAGGGCGTATGCGTTTTTTCCTGAATATATTCAGGAAAAAACCCATACGCCCTTTTTGGCCAACCAAGCAAGCTTGCAAAGGAAATCTGCACTACAATGAAGTCTCACTTCCCCCCGGTCAAAAGGGCCATCTGAAAAAAGTGTAAAATCCAGAAAGGCAGGACAGGCCATGGAGAACTGGGAGCCTTGTTATGCTGATGGGCGTGATGTAAATTGCCAACAGACACTCAGGAGAACTGTATGGTGTTTCCTGAAACATCTAAAAAACAAAGCAACAGAGCCTAGGGCACTGCCATTTATGGTCCTATAGCTTAGGGAAATTAAAATCAAAAAGACACAGCCACCCCAAAGTTTGGGACGCCTCCGTTTACAAGAACCTCGTTTACCGTACAAGTTCAATATCACAGAAAGTGAAAAATGGATAAAGAACTTGTGGTACTTACGTACAATGCAGTATCACTCAGCAATGAAATCTATGTCATCAGGCCCGTAGCAGCATAATGAGTGGATTCAGGTACGATGATTCTAAGTGAAATAAGTCACACAGAAAAAGAAACATCATAAGATATCACTAATACACGGAATGTAAACTTGGCTACACAGGAACTGCATTCCAAAACAGAACAGGGTCTCAAATTTAGAAAACCAACTTATGCTTGCTTAAGGGGAAAGGTGAGTTGGGGTGCTGCATAAAACCAGAGATTGAAATGAGCACAGATAAAGTTCCTTAAGCCAAATATGGAATAGACAAGAGCTACTCCTTGCTCAACGAAATGGACTCAACACCGCATATTAAACGCCTAAGAATGTACCTGACTAGTAAGTATCTTAAAACCTATGGATTGCTATGTCTCTGAAAGAGAATCAAGGATGTGTACAGGGGCATAAACGCAGCAGTGATAGGATTGGAGAGGTTCGTGAGCAAATGAAGACCCTTTGAAGTCATATTGCATGGTACCCATTCCACGGGTTTCAACTACCCAGGTTTAAGGTATTCTTCCTTCAGCTAAAACATGCATGTGGAACCTAGAGTATGATCAACCATGTGATCGGGAGACGTGTTCAAATATGTCTCAGTTTTCGTACCCTGGTACTCGGGTGCAACATTCCAGACGCTTTACTAACACTCTCCCCACTTGGAGAGTCAGTCCCTTTAACATCCTGTTTGGCCCAGTTTGCAATTTCTGTGGAAGATGAACAGGAATAGCGAGAACCAATGAGAGACTAGCTGGAGGTGTCTGGATGGGCAAATTTAACTCTCATTTCCCACCAGGAAGAGGAATTAACCAAAGGCTCAGTGTGCCGTGCCAGAACCAGATTAGGGCCTTAAGACATCCTTCGGTGTTGCGGCCAGCTCAAAAGAAAGCGAGTTGAAGAAAGGAGCTCAGGGGCACTGTAATTCACAAACCTGCATAGTTATAAATGACAGCTATCGTCCAAAAATAGACTGAAGTAAGGCTGCCAAGAGGACTTGAAAGCGGGGCAGAATTGCAGGAAACCGATTTCAGGAGGTAGACTGGAATTGCATTGAAAGCATAGGAAAAGAGGCAGAACGTCCACAATGATGCACTTGGCCAAAAAGGGCGTATGCGTTTTTTCCTGAATATATTCAGGAAAAAACGCATACGCCCTTTTTGGCCAACCAAGCAAGCTTGCAAAGGAAATCTGCACTACAATGAAGTCTCACTTCCCCCCGGTCAAAAGGGCCATCTGAAAAAAGTGTAAAATCCAGAAAGGCAGGACAGGCCATGGAGAACTGGGAGCCTTGTTATGCTGATGGGCGGGATGTAAATTGCCAACAGACACTCGGGAGAAGTGTATGGTGTTTCCTGAAACATCTAAAAAACAAAGCAACAGAGCCTAGGGCACTTCCACTTATGGTCCTATAGCTTAGGGAAATTAAAATCAAAAAGACACAGCCACCCCAAAGTTTGGGACGCCTCCGTTTACAAGAATCTCGTTTACCGTACAAGTTCAATATCACAGAAAGTGAAAAATGGATGAAGAACTTGTGGTACTTACGTACAATGCAGTATCACTCAGCAATGAAATCTATGTCATCAGGCCCGTAGCAGCATAATGAGTGGATTCAGGTACGATGATTCTAACTGAAATAAGTCACACAGAAAAAGAAACATCATAAGATATCACTAATACACGGAATGTAAACTTGGCTACACAGGAACTGCATTCCAAAACAGAACAGGGTCTCAAATTTAGAAAACCACCTTATGCTTGCTTAAGGGGAAAGGTGAGTTGGGGTGCTGCATAAAACCAGAGATTGAAATGAGCACAGATAAAGTTCCTTAAGCCAAATATGGAATAGACAAGAGCTACTCCTTGCTCAACGAAATGGACTCAAAACCCCATATTAAACGCCTAAGAATGTACCTGACTAGTAAGTATCTTAAAACCTATGGATTGCTATGTCTCCAAAAGAGAATCAAGCGTGTGTCCAGGGGCATAAACGCAGCAGTGATAGGATTGGAGAGGTTCGGTGAGCAAATGAAGACCCTTTGAAGTCATATTGCATGGTACCCATTACACGGGTCTCAACTCTCCAGGTTTAAGGTATTCTTCCTTCAGCTAAAACATGCATGTGGAACCCAGAGTATGATCAACCATGTGAACGGGAGACGTGTTCAAATATGTCTCAGTTTTCCTCCCCTGGTACTCGGGTGCAACATTCCAGACGCTTTACTAACACTCTCCCGACTTGGAGAGTCAGTCCCTTTAACTTCCTGTTTGGCCCAGTTTGCAATTTCTGCGGAAGATGAACAGGAATAGCGAGAACCAATGAGAGGCTAGCTGGAGGTGTCTAGACGGGCAAATTTAACTCTCATTTCCCACCAGGAAGAGGAATTAACCAAAGGCTCAGCGTGCCGTACCGGAACCAGTTTAGGGACTGAAGCCATCCTGCGGTGTTGCGGCCAGGTCACAAGAAAGCGAGTTGAAGAAAGGAGCTCAGGGGCACTGTAATTCACAAACCAGCAGAGTTATAAATGACAGCTATCGTCCAAAAATAGACTGAAGTAAGGCTGCCAAGAGGACTTGAAAGCGGGGCAGAATTGCAGGAAACTGATTTCAGGAGGTAGACTGGAATTGCATTGAAAGCATAGGAAAAGAGGCAGAACGTCCACAATGATGCACTTGGCCAAAAAGGGCGTATGCGTTTTTTCCTGAATATATTCAGGAAAAAACGCATACGCCCTTTTTGGCCAACCAAGCAAGCTTGCAAAGGAAATCTGCACTACAATGAAGTCTCACTTCCCCCCGGTCAAAAGGGCCATCTGAACAAAGTGTAAAATCCAGAAAGGCAGGACAGGCCATGGAGAACTGGGAGCCTTGTTATGCTGATGGGCGGGATGTAAATTGCCAACAGACACTCGGGAGAAGTGTATGGTGTTTCCTGAAACATCTAAAAAACAAAGCAACAGAGCCTAGGGAACTTCTACTTATGGTCCTATAGCTTAGGGAAATTAAAATCAAAAAGACACAGCCACCCCAAAGTTTGGGACGCCTCCGTTTACAAGAACCTCGTTTACCGTACAAGTTCAATATCACAGAAAGTGAAAAATGGATAAAGAACTTGTGGTACTTACGTACAATGCAGTATCACTCAGCAATGAAATCTATGTCATCAGGCCCGTAGCAGCATAATGAGTGGATTCAGATACGATGATTCTAACTGAAATAAGTCACACAGAAAAAGAAACATCATAAGATATCACTAATACACGGAATGTAAACTTGGCTACACAGGAACTGCATTCCAAAACAGAACAGGGTCTCAAATTTAGAAAACCACCTTATGCTTGCTTAAGGGGAAAGGTGAGTTGGGGTGCTGCATAAAACCAGAGATTGAAATGAGCACAGATAAAGTTCCTTAAGCCAAATATGGAATAGACAAGAGCTACTCTTTGCTCAACGAAATGGACTCAAAACCCCATATTAAACGCCTAAGAATGTTCCTGACTAGTAAGTATCTTAAAACCTATGGATTGCTATGTCTCCAAAAGAGAATCAAGCGTGTGTACAGGGGCATAAACGCAGCAGTGATAGGATTGGAGAGGTTCGGTGAGCAAATGAAGACCCTTTGAAGTCATATTGCATGGTACCCATTACACGGGTCTCAACTCTCCAGGTTTAAGGTATTCTTCCTTCAGCTAAAACATGCATGTGGAACCCAGAGTATGATCAACCATGTGAACGGGAGACGTGTTCAAATATGTCTCAGTTTTCCTCCCCTGGTACTCGGGTGCAACATTCCAGACGCTTTACTAACACTCTCCCGACTTGGAGAGTCAGTCCCTTTAACTTCCTGTTTGGCCCAGTTTGCAATTTCTGCGGAAGATGAACAGGAATAGCGAGAACCAATGAGAGGCTAGCTGGAGGTGTCTAGACGGGCAAATTTAACTCTCATTTCCCACCAGGAAGAGGAATTAACCAAAGGCTCAGCGTGCCGTACCGGAACCAGATTAGGGCCTGAAGCCATCCTGCGGTGTTGCGGCCAGGTCACAAGAAAGCGAGTTGAAGAAAGGAGCTCAGGGGCACTGTAATTCACAAACCTGCAGAGTTATAAATGACAGCTATCGTCCAAAAATATACTGAAGTAAGGCTGCCAAGAGGACTTGAAAGCGGGGCAGAATTGCAGGAAACCGATTTCAGGAGGTAGACTGGAATTGCATTGAAAGCATAGGAAAAGAGGCAGAACGTCCACAATGATGCACTTGGCCAAAAAGGGCGTATGCGTTTTTTCCTGAATATATTCAGGAAAAAACGCATACGCCCTTTTTGGCCAACCAAGCAAGCTTGCAAAGGAAATCTGCACTACAATGAAGTCTCACTTCCCCCCGGTCAAAAGGGCCATCTGAAAAAAGTGTAAAATCCAGAAAGGCAGGACAGGCCATGGAGAACTGGGAGCCTTGTTATGCTGAAGGGCGGGATGTAAATTGCCAACAACCACTCCGGAGAAGTGTATGGTGTTTCCTGAAACATCTAAAAAACAAAGCAACAGAGCCTAGGGCACTTCCACTTATGGTCCTATAGCTTAGGGAATTTAAAATCAAAAAGACACAGCCACCCCAAAGTTTTGAACGGCTCTGTTTACAAGAACCTCGTTTACAGTACAAGTTCAACATCGCAGAAAGTGAAAAATGGATAAAGAAGTTGTGGTATTTACTTACAAAGCAATATCACTCAGCAAAGAAATCTGTGTCATCAGGCCCTTAACAGCACAATGAGTGGATTCAGGTATGATGATTCTAACTGAAATAAGTCACACAGAAAAAGAAACATCATAAGATATCAGTAATACATGGAATGGAAACTTGGCTACACAGGAACTGAATTACAGAACAGAACAGGGTCTCAAATTTAGAAAACCAACTTATGCTTGCTTAAGGGGAAAGGTGAGTTGGGGTGCTGCATAAAACCAGAGATTGAAATGAGCACAGATAAAGTTCCTTAAGTCAAATATGGAATAGACAAGAGCTACTCCTTGCTCAACGAAATGGACTCAACACCGCATATTAAACGCCTAAGAATGTACCTGACTAGTAAGTATCTTAAAACCTATGGATTGCTATGTCTCCGAAAGAGAATCAAGCATGTGTACAGGGGCATAAACGCAGCAATGATAGGATTGGAGAGGTTCGGTGAGCAAATGAAGACCCTTTGAAGTCATATTGCATGGTACCCTTTCCACGGGTCTTAACTCTCCAGGTTTAAGGTATTCTTCCTTCAGCTAAAACATGCATGTGGAACCCAAGTATGATCAACCATGTGAACGGGAGACGTGTTCAAATATGTCTCAGTTTTCCTCCCCTGGTACTCGGGTGCAACATTCCAGACGCTTTACTAACACTCTCCCCACTTGGAGAGTCAGCGCCTTTAACCTCCTGTTTGGCCCAGTTTGCAATTTCTGCGGAAGATGAACAGGAATAGCGAGAACCAATGAGAGACTAGCTGGAGGTGTCTGGACGGGCATATTTAACTCTCATTTCCCACCAGGAAGAGGAAATAACCAAAGGCTCAGCGTGCCGTGCCGGAACCAGATTAGGGCCTGAAGCCATCCTGCGGTGTTGCGGCCAGGTCACAAGAAAGCGAGTTGAAGAAAGGAGCTCAGGGGCACTGTAATTCACAAACCTGCAGAGTTATAAATGACAGCTATCGTCCAAAAATAGACTGAAGTAAGGCTGCCAAGAGGACTTGAAAGCGGGGCAGAATTGCAGGAAACCGATTTCAGGAGGTAGACTGGAATTGCATTGAAAGCATAGGAAAAGAGGCAGAACGTCCACAATGATGCACTTGGCCAAAAAGGGCGTATGCGTTTTTTCCTGAATATATTCAGGAAAAAACGCATACGCCCTTTTTGGCCAACCAAGCAAGCTTGCAAAGGAAATCTGCACTACAATGAAGTCTCACTTCCCCCCGGTCAAAAGGGCCATCTGAAAAAAGTGTAAAATCCAGAAAGGCAGGACAGGCCATGGAGAACTGGGAGCCTTGTTATGCTGAAGGGCGGGATGTAAATTGCCAACAACCAATCGGGAGAAGTGTATGGTGTTTCCTGAAACATCTAAAAAACAAAGCAACAGAGCCTAGGGCACTTCCACTTATGGTCCTATAGCTTAGGGAATTTAAAATCAAAAAGACACCGCCACCCCAAAGTTTCGAACGGCTCTGTTTACAAGAACCTCGTTTACAGTACAAGTTCAACATCGCAGAAAGTGAAAAATGGATAAAGAAGTTGTGGTATTTACTTACAAAGCAATATCACTCAGCAATGAAATCTGTGTCATCAGGCCCTTAGCAGCACAATGAGTGGATTCAGGTATGATGATTCTAAGTGAAATAAGTCACACAGAAAAAGAAACATCATAAGATATCAGTAATACACGGAATGTAAACTTGGCTACAAGGAACTGAATTACAGAACAGAACAGGGTCTCAAATTTAGAAAACCAACTTATGCTTGCTTAAGGGTAAAGGTGAGTTGGGGTGCTGCATAAAACCAGAGATTGAAATGAGCACAGATAAAGTTCCTTAAGCCAAATATGGAATAGACAAGAGCTACTCCTTGCTCAACGAAATGGACTCAACACCGCATATTAAACGCCTAAGAATGTACCTGACTAGTAAGTATCTTAAAACCTATGGATTGCTATGTCTCCGAAAGAGAATCAAGCATGTGTACAGGGGCATAAACGCAGCAGTGATAGGATTGGAGAGGTTCGGTGAGCAAATGAAGACCCTTTGAAGTCATTTTGCATGGTACCCATTCCACGGGTTTCAACTACCCAGGTTTTATGTATTCTTCCTTCAGCTAAAACACGCATGTGGAACCCAGAGTATGATCAACCATGTGATCGGGAGACGTGTTCAAATATGTCTCAGTTTTCCTCCCCTGGTACTCGGGTGCTACATTCCAGACGCTTTACTAACACTCTCCCCACTTGGAGAGTCAGCGCCTTTAACCTCCTGTTTGGCACAGTTTGCAATTTCTGCGGAAGATGAACAGGAATAGCGAGAACCAATGAGAGGCTAGCTGGAGGTGTCTGGATGGGCAAATTTAACTCTCATTTCCCACCAGGAAGAGGAATTAACCAAAGGCTCAGCGTGCCGTGCCGGAACCAGATTAGGGCCTGAAGCCATCCTGCGGTGTTGCGGCCAGGTCACAAGAAAGCAAGTTGAAGAAAGGAGCTCAGGGGCACTGTAATTCACAAACCTGCAGAGTTATAAATGACAGCTATCGTCCAAAAATAGACTGAAGTAAGGCTGCCAAGAGGACTTGAAAGCGGGGCAGAATTGCAGGAAACCGATTTCAGGAGGTAGACTGGAATTGCATTGAAAGCATAGGAAAAGAGGCAGAACGTCCACAATGATGCACTTGGCCAAAAAGGGCATATGCGCCTTTTCCTGAATATATTCAGGAAAAAACGCATACGCCCTTTTTGGCCAACCAAGCAAGCTTGCAAAGGAAATCTGCACTACAATGAAGTCTCACTTCCCCCCGGTCAAAAGGGCCATCTGAAAAAAGTGTAAAATCCAGAAAGGCAACAGGCCATTGAGAACTGGGAGCCTTGTTATGCTGATGGGCGGGATGTAAATTGCCAACAGACACTTGGGAGAAGTGTATGGTGTTTCCTGAAACATCTAAAAAACAAAGCAACAGAGCCTAGGGCACTTCCACTTATGGTCCTATAGCTTAGGGAAATTAAAATCAAAAAGACACAGCCACCCCAAAGTTTGGAACGGCTCTGTTTACAAGAACCTCGTTTACAGTACAAGTTCAACATCGCAGAAAGTGAAAAATGGATAAAGAAGTTGTGGTATTTACTTACAAAGCAATATCACTCAGCAATGAAATCTATGTCATCAGGCCCTTAGCAGCACAATGAGTGGATTCATGTATGATGATTCTAACTGAAATAAGTCACACAGAAAAAGAAACATCATAAGATATCAGTAATACACGGAATGTAAACTTGGCTACACAGGAACTGAATTACAGAACAGAACAGGGTCTCAAATTTAGAAAACCAACTTATGCTTGCTTAAGGGTAAAGGTGAGTTGGGGTGCTGCATAAAACCAGAGATTGAAATGAGCACAGATAAAGTTCCTTAAGCCAAATATGGAATAGACAAGAGCTAC
Source organism: Stenella coeruleoalba (assembly GCF_951394435.1). Classification (NCBI taxonomy): domain Eukaryota; kingdom Metazoa; phylum Chordata; class Mammalia; order Artiodactyla; family Delphinidae; genus Stenella; species Stenella coeruleoalba. The sequence goes on along the minus strand of NW_027646056.1, from coordinate 1,398 downwards.
TCCTTGCTCAACGAAATGGACTCAACACCGCATATTAAACGCCTAAGAATGTACCTGACTAGTAAGTATCTTAAAACCTATGGATTGCTATGTCTCCGAAAGAGAATCAAGCATGTGTACAGGGGCATAAACGCAGCAGTGATAGGATTGGAGAGGTTCGTGAGCAAATGAAGACCCATTGAAGTCATATTGCATGGTACCCATTCCACGGGTTTCAACTACCCAGGTTTAAGGTATTCTTCCTTCAGCTAAAACATGCATGTGGAACCTAGAGTATGATCAACCATGTGATCGGGAGACGTGTTCAAATATGTCTCAGTTTTCGTACCCTGGTACTCGGGTGCAACATTCCAGACGCTTTACTCACACTCTCCCGACTTGGAGAGTCAGTCCCTTTAACCTCCTGTTTGGCCCAGTTTCCAATTTCTGCGGAAGATGAACAGGAATAGCGAGAACCAATGAGAGGCTAGCTGGAGGTGTCTGGATGGGCAAATTTAACTCTCATTTCCCACCAGGAAGAGGAATTAACCAAAGGCTCAGCGTGCCGTGCCGGAACCAGATTAGGGCCTGAAGCCATCCTGCGGTGTTGCGGCCAGGTCACAAGAAAGCAAGTTGAAGAAAGGAGCTCAGGGGCACTGTAATTCACAAACCTGCAGAGTTATAAATGACAGCTATCGTCCAAAAATAGACTGAAGTAAGGCTGCCAAGAGGACTTGAAAGCGGGGCAGAATTGCAGGAAACCGATTTCAGGAGGTAGACTGGAATTGCATTGAAAGCATAGGAAAAGAGGCAGAACGTCCACAATGATGCACTTGGCCAAAAAGGGCGTATGCGCCTTTTCCTGAATATATTCAGGAAAAAACGCATACGCCCTTTTTGGCCAACCAAGCAAGCTTGCAAAGGAAATCTGCACTACAATGAAGTCTCACTTCCCCCCGGTCAAAAGGGCCATCTGAAAAAAGTGTAAAATCCAGAAAGGCAACAGGCCATTGAGAACTGGGAGCCTTGTTATGCTGATGGGCGGGATGTAAATTGCCAACAGACACTTGGGAGAAGTGTATGGTGTTTCCTGAAACATCTAAAAAACAAAGCAACAGAGCCTAGGGCACTTCCACTTATGGTCCTATAGCTTAGGGAAATTAAAATCAAAAAGACACAGCCACCCCAAAGTTTGGAACGGCTCTGTTTACAAGAACCTCGTTTACAGTACAAGTTCAACATCGCAGAAAGTGAAAAATGGATAAAGAAGTTGTGGTATTTACTTACAAAGCAATATCACTCAGCAATGAAATCTATGTCATCAGGCCCTTAGCAGCACAATGAGTGGATTCATGTATGATGATTCTAACTGAAATAAGTCACACAGAAAAAGAAACATCATAAGATATCAGTAATACA